>NC_134362.1:6525128-6893182 GCF_048569485.1 Anomaloglossus baeobatrachus | reverse complement strand
GTACAAGAATATAACTACTATAATACTGCCCTCTATGTACAAGAATATAACTACTATAATACTGCCCCCTATGTACAAGAATATAACTACTATAATACTGCTCCTATGTACAAGAATATAACTACTATAATACTGCTCCATATGTACAAGAATATAACTACTATAACACTGCCCTCTATATACAAGAATATAACTACTATAATACTGCCCCCTATGTGCAGGAATATAACTACTATAATACTGCCCCTATATACAAGAATATAACTACTATAATACTGCCCCCTATGTGCAGGAATATAACTGCTATAATGAATGGCCGTCCTCCCCCCTCACTCTGGTGGTAATTACTGGGGATAATGGCTGTTAATGGCTCGGTCTGCAGGCGCCTCCGGTCCCGGGTGCCGGCATTGTCCTCCGATCGGATGATGTTATACATTGTAGCATTAATTGCTGTGTATTGTGTGATCGCTCTGTAGCGGGGGCCGCCTGTAATATGAGAGCAGACCCCTAATAATCCCTCCAGTCATTGGTGGTGTGGGCCTCCATGGACCGATAGTTCTCGTCTGGTGGATCGGGCACAGCCAAGGCTACAAGTGAGGAGTCACGGATGTGCCACGTGGAGCCACGAAGAGCAGAGAGACAAAACCTGTGATCACATGACCAATTCTATACAATCCTGTCTATAATACACGGCAGTGCTGTAATAGCTCCTGGTCTCCGATGACGACCGACCACCTCAGACTCCATAGCAGCAGTAGCAGCATAGACATAGGGGCCCTCAGCTGATTGGCTGTCAATGTCAGGTGATCCCCAGGACAGCGGGGGCGGACACAGCTGTACCCCGGCCCCGGAGGGGAGCGCAGGCTTTCTGTGGTGGATATAACATGTGTGGAGGGGGTGTCCAGGGGTGCACAGCGCCTGTAATATTTATCATCCCAATCATTGGACCCATCAGGGGAGGGCGGCTCAGCCCCAGCACAAACCTTCCTGCTGAATCTGCGGCTGTGGATCCCCACTGATGAGTGACCTCATCACCGCGCGCGGCCTTCACTCCGAGGCCAAACACAAACACGAGGCGCGAGCGTCCTTCATCCCCCGCCGCCGCCACCGTGACCTCCTAATGTACGTAGTTTGGGCCTCCTAATGTACGCCGCCGGGGCCTCCTAATGTACGTAGTTGGGGCCTCCTAATGTACGCCACCGTGACCTCATAATGTACGTAGTTGGGGCCTCCTAATGTACGCCACCGTGACCTCCTAATGTACGTAGTTTGGGCCTCCTAATGTACGCCGCCGGGGCCTCCTAATGTACGTAGTTGGGGCATCCTAATGTACGCCGCCGGGGCCTCCTAATGTACGTAGTTGGGGCCTCTTAATGTACGCCACCGTGACCTCCTAATGTACGTAGTTGGGGCCTCCTAATGTATGCCACCGTGACCTCCTAATGTACGTAGTTGGGGCCTCCTAATGTACGCCACCGTGACCTCCTAATGTACGCCACCGTGACCTCCTAATGTACGTAGTTTGGGCCTCCTAATGTACGCCGCCGGGGCCTCCTAATGTACGTAGTTGGGGCATCCTAATGTACGCCGCCGGGGCCTCCTAATGTACGTAGTTTGGGCCTCCTAATGTACGCCACCGTGACCTCCTAATGTACGTAGTTTGGGCCTCCTAATGTACGCCGCCGGGGCCTCCTAATGTACGTAGTTGGGGCATCCTAATGTACGCCACCGTGACCTCCTAATGTACGTAGTTGGGGCCTCCTAATGTACGTAGTTGGGGCCTCCTAATGTACGCCGCCGGGGCCTCCTAATGTACGTAGTTGGGGCCTCTTAATGTACGCCACCGTGACCTCCTAATGTACGTAGTTGGGGCCTCCTAATGTACGTAGTTGGGGCCTCCTAATGTACGCCACCGGGGCCTCCTAATGTACGTAGTTGGGGCCTCCTAATGTACGCCACCGTGACCTCCTAATGTACGCAGCCGGGCCTCCTAATGTACGCCGCCGGGGCCTCCTAATGTACGCAGCCGGGCCTCCTAATGTACGCAGCCGGGCCTCCTAATGTACGTAGCCAGGGCCTCCTAATGTACGCAGCCGGGGCCTCCTAATGTACGCCGCCGGGGCCTCCTAATGTACGCCGCCGGGGCCTCCTAATGTACGCAGCCGGGGCCTCCTAATGTACGCAGCCGGGCCTCCTAATGTACGCAGCCGGGCCTCCTAATGTACGTAGCCGGGGCCTCCTAATGTACGCAGCCGGGGCCTCCTAATGTACGCCGCCGGGGCCTCCTAATGTACGTCGCCGGGGCCTCCTAATGTACGCCGCCGGGGCCTCCTAATGTACGCAGCCGGGCCTCCTAATGTACGTAGCCGGGGCCTCCTAATGTACGCCGCTGGGGCCTCCTAATGTACGCCGCCGGGGCCTCCTAATGTACGCAGCCGGGGCCTCCTAATGTACGCCGCCGGGGCCTCCTAATGTACGCAGCCGGGGCCTCCTAATGTACGCCGCCGGGGCCTCCTAATGTACGCAGCCGGGGCCTCCTAATGTACGCAGCCGGGGCCTCCTAATGTATGCAGCCGGGGCCTCCTAATGTACGCCGCCGGGGCCTCCTAATGTACGCAGCCGGGCCTCCTAATGTACGCAGCCGGGCCTCCTAATGTACGTAGCCGGGGCCTCCTAATGTACGCAGCCGGGGCCTCCTAATGTACGCCGCCGGGGCCTCCTAATGTACGCCACCGGGGCCTCCTAATGTACGCCGCCGGGGCCTCCTAATGTACGCCACCGGGGCCTCCTAATGTACGCCGCCGGGCCTCCTAATGTACGCAGCCATCACCTCAACCAATGAACGCACTTTATTTATAACATTCAGTGACAGAAAAGAAAAGGAAAAATAAGAAGAAACATCCGAATATTAAGGCTGCTTTACACGTTGCTATTACGCATATGATATCATATGCGATCGTACCCGCCCCCATCGTATTTGCGGCTTGTGCAATTTGTTGAACGTGCCGCACATATGATTAACCCCCGTCACACATACTTACCTTCCATACGACCTCGCTGTGGGCGGCGAACGTCCACTTCCTGGAGTGGGAGTGACGTTCGGCGTCACAGCGACGTTACACGGCAGCCGGCCAATAGAAGCGGAGGGGCGGAGCTGAGCGGGACGTAAACATCCCGCCCACCTCCTTCCTTCCGCATTACTGGCCGGGAGCCGCAGGTCGCAGGTAAGCTGTGTTCATCGTTCCTGGGGTGTCACACGCTGCGATGTGTGCTACCCCGGGTACGATGAACAACCCGACGTTCAATTCTAGAGAAAGGTACGATGCGTGTGCGATGGACGTTTTACCGCTCAATCACAATCGCACGTCGCTGTCACACACTGCAATGTACCTTACGATGCTGGATGTGCGTCACTTACCACGTGACCCCGCCCACACATCGTAAGATACATTGCAGCGTGTAAAGCGGGCTTTAAATCTGGCGTTATTCCTTTCTCGGTGGGTGCCCGCCAAAAGCGGGGTGCTGCTGGACTGGAGTAAGTGGCCCTGGAAGCTCTGAGGCACGGACCTTCTAATCCCTGGTGAGCCAGAGGAAGGGTGAGACTCTGTTGCCTGTTACATTTGTGTTTTGCTGGTTATGTGTTATGTGCCGTTAATTGTTTGGGGATCCAATAAAGTCTAATTATTGTGGTTCCCTCACCCTGTGTTGTCTGAGTAGTGTTACGCCCACGGTTAAGGAGGTCGGGCGTTCAGTTGGGATGAGCCCTGAGCCACGCTGTCTTTCTAAAGGCGGTGGGTTTTAGTGGACGAGAGCACCCACTGAGCCCCGTGTCCCCACAATTGGTGGCAGCGGTGGGATACTACTCAGCCTGGGTTACCCAGGGGAGCTGCAGAGGACTGGTGTTTTCGGACACCGTTGAGGGCTCAACAACCAGGGAGGCACATAAGCATACCCAGCAGGCCATAGGGGAGGCATTCAGGTTTCGGACACTGCCATGTCCAACCCCACCAGCTCAGCCATGGGACGAGGACCAGAGAGAAGGTATGACCGCAGCAGTAAATGGATGCTGCAGGATCTGTGCCAGAGGCGAGAGATTGTCTGCTGGAGCGCTGAGACTCGGTCAGACTTGATCCGGAAATTAGTCCGTTGGGATGCCCAGAATGATGCAGAGGACGATGAGGATCCCGCCGATATTGACCCAGAGGATTTAAACTATGTGCCACATCATAGATCTAGTGACAATCGGGAATCAACTTGGTCCAAAATGGCCCAAGCCACAGCGTTGTTGGCTGCATTGGGGCCTAGATCCTCAAGAGAAGAGAGGGCTTATGTTCTGGAATATGTTTATGGGATTCCAGCTGCCGTACTGCTAACACCAGCCGGTCGAGAAGGATGGTCCCGCTACCCAGCAGAAGCTGCGCCAAAACAAAGGACTACAAACAGGGCCTGTGACTCGCCCAATCTATGGCGCTGTTATACATGTGGGCACCATGGACTTATAAAGATTGTCTCCAAAACCGAGGCCCCATGCTTGGAGCCCATCTACCAGCTCAGCCAGTCAAGAGCCAGAGACTACGAGACACTGGTTCCTCCATTACCCTGGTAAGCCCAGTTATTGTTTCCCCAGAAGACCCTGTACCGGATTCCCAGTTATCCATCTCCCTGGCTAAGGGCCAGCGCTCAGACGTCCCTCTGGCATGTGTGCAGTTGGACCTAAGGACTGACCAGGGAGAGGTCGAGGTGGAGCTTGTGGACAGCCTCCCCACACCTGGTATTTTGGGGACCAACCAGGAAGTGATCGATGTGGGGATTGTGAACAGCCTCCCCACACCTGTCATTGTGGAGACTGACCAGAGCAAGGCTGATGTGGAGCTTATGGACACCGTCCCCACACCTGATATTTTGGGGTCTGACAGGAAGAGGTCCATATGGAGTTTATGGACAGCCTCCCCACACCTGTTGTTTCAGGGACTAACCAGGATGAAGTTGATGTAGGGCTCATGGATGGTCTCCCCACTTCTGTTATTTCGGGGACTAACCAGGAGACAATTGAAGTGGGGTTCATGGATGGCCCCACCAAGCCTGTTGTTTTGGATACCACCCAGAGGGGAGTGGAAGTGGGGCTTGTGGATTACCTGCTCACAGCAGTCATTTTGGAGTATGTCCTAGGACAAGGACTATCCAGTCAGTTTGAAGCAGCCATCACCCACTTCTAAGCCAAGCAGGACCCTGATGTGGATCTTTCTAACATATTTTCCAAGGATAATTCACATTCCCGATCTCCATCATCCACTTCTGAGCCAAGAACCGTGAGTAAGCCTAACCACACTGTGGCTATTGATTGGGGGAAGATTGATAGTGGGAGATTTGTGCAGGCCCAACTCATGGACCCCACCTTAGTGCTTGTCCACAATATGGCTGCTCAACTTGGGGGAGGTAATCAGGGGGAGGTGTATAGATGCGAGCCTCTGTTGCTGACCTCACCATTAAAAAGGACAGTGCCGTCAAGAGGAGAAGGATGATCGGAAGCCTATCATGTCTGGCTAATATTTAGAAGGGGGGAGGAATGTGACGACATGGACTCTCATGGGTTAAAGTTTCTTAACATTCAGCCAGACGTATTGTTCTTTTGTGTATTACCTCATGTTTGCTTAGCTATTGTTTCTCCAGACCCTTCCAGTAATCATTGTAATGTAGTTGTGTATTGCTAATGTGATTACTTTAGTAGCCATTGTCTAGTCGGTGACTTGCAGGCTCCATGTAGTTATCCTCAGTCTTCTTACCCACATCATTTAAATGAACATTATCCATGCAGCTTGAAATTCATCCAATGGGAGAAGCAATCTTGTCCAACCAATCCGATGAGGACGCAGTGTATCCAAGTGGAAGGCTGTGGCTATAAAAGGAATTTCTTTAAGTCAACAGGTTGTTGTTCATGGATGTGCATGATCCAGCCTAAGCTCTTAGGAGCTGGCTAGGGGATCAGAACCAGGATACCTTGTGGCTTCAATCTAGGGACTTCGGTTCCAATTGGAGACCATATCCACAGTCTAGGAATTTCGACTCCGGCTGTCAGGATTATATCATCATACCAGGGACTATTTAAGGAGGAAACCCAGGTTGGGACAAATCGGTCCCCTGGTACAGACTTTGCAGACCTCAGCCAGCTTCCTAAATCTGGCATTATTCCAGTCACGGTGGGTGCCCGCCAATAGCGGGGTGCTGCTGGATTGGAGTAAGTGGCCCTGGAACATCTGAGGCACGGACATTCTAATCCCTGGTGAGCCAGCGGAAGGGTGAGACTCTGTTGCCTGTTACATTTGTGTGTTTTGCTGGTTATGTGTTATGTGCCGTTAATATTTTGGCGATCCAATAAAGTCTAATTATTGTGGTTCCCTCACCCTGTGTTGTCTGAGTAGTGTTACACCCACGGTTAAGGAGGTCGTGCGTTCAGTTGGGATGAGCCCTGAGCCACGCTGTCTTTCTAAAGGCGGCCGGACCAGCGGACGAGAGCGCCCACTGAGCCCCGTGTCTCCACACCGGCTGTACATATATAATTATATACAGGAGATGCCCAGGTTATACCGACTGTACGTATATAATTATATACAGGAGATGCCCAGGTTATACCGACTGTACGTATATAATTATATACAGGAGATGCCCAGGTTATACCGACTGTACGTATATAATTATATACAGGAGATGTCCAGGTTACACCGGCTGTACATATATAATTATATACAGGAGATGCCCAGGTTATACCGGCTGTACATATATAATTATATACAGGAGATGCCCGGGTTATACCGGCTGTACATATATAATTATATACAGGGGATGCCCGGGTTATACCGGCTGTACATATATAATTATATACAGGAGATGCCCGGGTTATACCGGCTGTACATATATAATTATATACAGGAGATGCCCAGGTTATACCGGCTGTACATATATAATTATATACAGGAGATGCCCGGGTTATACCTTCTGTACATATATAATTATATACAGGAGATGCCCAGGTTATACCGGCTGTACATATATAATTATATACAGGAGATGCCCGGGTTTTACCGGCTGTACATATATAATTATATACAGTGGATACCCAGGTTATACCGGCTGTACGTATATAATTATATACAGGAGATGCAAAGGTTATACCGGCTGTACATATATAATTATATACAGGAGATGCCCGGGTTATACCGGCTGTACATATATAATTATATACAGGAAATGCCCGGGTTATACCGGCTGTACATATATAATAATATACAGGAGATGCCCAGGATATACCGGCTGTACATATATAATTATATACAGGAAATGCCCGGGTTATACCGGCTGTACATATATAATAATATACAGGAGATGCCCAGGATATACCGGCTGTACATATATAATTATATGCAGGAGATGCCCAGGTTATACCGGCTGTACAAATATAATTATATACAGGAGATGCCCAGGTTATACCAGCTGTACATATATAATTATATATAGGAGATGCCCGGGTTATACCGGCTGTACATATATAAATTACATACAGGAGATGCCCAGGTTATACCGGCTGTACATATATAATTATATACAGGAGATGCCCGGGTTATACCGGCTGTACATATATAATTATATACAGGAGATACATCCGATTTATGTTTGGCTTTGTATGGTGGCGGTGCGGTGGTGGTGTGACGGGGTATGTGGCAGAGCAGTAAGGGACGTCAGGCCAAGGAACAATCCAAAGGGCTTTATTGGAACCACAAAGATAAAGCACCGAACAAATATAAATCCTTAAAATCTGCAAGGAGTCCACAACAAAACAAAAGATCCAGGGGCACTGCCTGGTATTCCGATGCCAGGGAAAATCGGGCAATGGTCCTAATATGAGTTCCTTGAGTCCAACAGAGGGAACAATAAAACACAATCCCACGTGGCCACTGATCTCCAGTCTGTGACAGTCCATACACAGGCTTTAGGATCCAGCCTCAGCTATAGATCCTAGTGCTTCTTCAGCCGAGATCCAACTAACCTAACATGGGTCTCATTGTTCTTCTTTCTCTCTTGGGATCAGCCCCTTAGGTGGGCACACCTCCCCCTAGACATCTGATACATGAATGGACTTTAGACTCCTGGCTCTGTTCTGTTTACCAAGTTGTGGTTGGAGAAGTCCCATGCTGAGAAGAACAAACAATCTCCCAGCAGAAGCAGTACAAAGGAGGGACAGACTATTACACCATGAGCACAGGCGGGGGAGGGACACGCTGTTACAGGTGGCGATGTGGCAGTGGTGGTGCTGCAGTGGTGGTGGCCATGGCAGTGTGGTGGTGGTGGTGCGAAGGTGGTGGTACGGTGGTGTTGGTGGTGGCGCGGCGTTGGCAGTGCGGTGGTGCGGGGTTGCCGGTGCAGTGGTGGTGGTGGGGCGGCGGTCGCGGTGGTGGTAGCAGTGGGCGATGGACCAGTGGTAATGGTGCGGCGGTGTTGGTGTGGTGGTGCGGCGGTGGTGGTGGGGGTGTGGTGGTGGTGCTGCAGTGGCGGTGGTGGTGGTGCGGCGGTGACCGTAGTGGTGCTGCATTGGTGGTGCTGCAGTGGTACTGGTGGGGCAGTGGTGGTGGTGGCTCAGCGTAGGTGCGGTGGTGGTGATGCTGATGTTGTGCTGGTGTTGTGGCGGTGGTTGTAGCTCAGCGGTGGAGCGGCGGTGGTGGTGCGGCAGTGGTGGTACAGCAGTGGTAGCGGTGGTGTGGCGATAGTGGTGGTGGGTCAGCGATGGTGCGGCGGTGGTGGTGGCTTAGCCGTGGTGCGGTGATGGTGGTGGTGGCTCAGTGATGGCGCGGTGGCGGTGCTGGTGTTGTGGTGGTGGCTCAGCGGTGCTGCGGCGGTGGCATAATGCGCGCTGATATTCTCCGTTGGACGGCGTCCTGCACTGATGAGCCGCCATCCCTTGCTGCGGATAGTGAGGGGACATGGCCGCTCGTGAGAATCAATCTTCTAATGGTTCGTTGCTTTAAATACCAGTCGAGGAAACAAACATCGGCCACAAAGCGACATAAACCACATATCAATTACAGAGACTGCGCTTCACAGGCCGCGGCGTCTCCTGCGCAGCAATAACCCCCCTGCAGGAGCGCGATAATGCCGCCGCATTGTTCTGGCACATATGGCAGCCTGATAAGCGCTGCCTGCGCCCGGATGATAATGCACAATGAGGCGACGTAACGCCGCTGCGGGGGAAATTTCTCGGGTCTCCGTAAGAACTTCTATTAAGCCCACTGACCCCAATTGAATATTAATTAGCTAATTAACAGATTGATTGTTCCCGGTAATTTCTGGAGAGGGGGGTTTCGAGAGCCATTTTTCCTCTCCGCTCCTTCGCTTTGCGTATAATTGAATCTTTGCGTCTGCCAGGAAATTTCTCTCGTCGTCTTTTCTGCATTTTGGCAAAGAAAATGAGAACCGGAGAGAAGGAATTAGATTCTGACAGAGGAACGTTGTGACTCCTTCATTGTGGTGCGGCTTTTACCTGCGGCAGCGCCTTTAATGTGCCGCCAAAGAGCCGGTCATCAGGCGGCGGCCATTGTGGTGCACGCGGCCATTGTGGTGCACGCGGCCATTGTGGTGCACGCGGCCATTGTGGTGCACGCGGCCATTGTGGTGCACGCGGCCATTGTGGTGCACGCGGCCATTGTGGTGCACGCGGCCATCAGAGCATTTGGGGCGGGAACATAATTAATCGAAATCCTGAATAAAAGGTAAATGTTCAGTTTATTTCACTTTTTGCCAAAAGAAAAGTCTGAGCGTAAAAGTCCCTCATCACCCTGCGCTGTATACATGGTGATCAATGGGAGGACAGCACGGGATGTGACCACTGGGGGGCGCAAAGAAGGACAAGAAGGCATAGGAAGGGACAACGAGAAGCAGGGCAGGCGGAAAGCGAGAGTAGGGAGGGTCAACGGGGGGTGGCACAGGGAGGGGGAAATTGGGTCAGAACAGGGGGAACCAAAGTAGGGAGGGACAAAGGGGCGTAGCGCAGGGAGGGGCAAAAGGAGCAGTACAGGGGGGAAAACAAGAGTAGGGAGGGGCAGTGGGGCCAGTGCAGGAAGGGGAAAATGGGGCAGAACAGGGGAAAAGAAGAGTAGGGAGAGAGAGTCCTTATGACAAAGGGGTAATCTCCTCGGGGCAAAAACAAAGTCCCTGGACCAGGGCAGTGTCCACTGTGCAGGGGTGAGCGGTTTTGTCACCTTCCTAAAGATTCGGCATTCCAGCAGAGGGTAGCTCACCATGAGCAAAACATCTTGGGAAGGGGAGAACTCAAACTTTCGTCGCTCTGGGCCAACTTCAGGAACCGAGTCTCCTGAGCCGCTCACCTCAAGGAACGCTTCGTGTAACCAGCACAACTGAAGGGGGGAGGGGAGTCCGACCATCTAGGTCATGCCACTTGAACCGTGCCCGTATTCAGACCCAGGTGGTTTTTGACTTGGCTACCTTAGCATAGACGGCCGAATGGGCCCCCTGGGCAATGTTGACATCTTTCAGGGGACCCACCACTTCTAGCATTCCAGTCCAGGCCAGGGAAGCTGGCCTCCGTCTCCTAGTTTGGATGGCGGGTATGAAGGATCAGCCACACTGGGAGGTTGTCACTCGGTCGGCCATCTCCGAGTCACCACACCTCCCGGAAGGGCCACTCTGCCAGCACATGGACGAAAGCAACCGCGTTCCACCCCCAGGTTCTGTGTTCCTTCACAAATCAGAGTCATTCTCCCCAAGACAGAGCAGGCCCCTCGCATACTGGTCCTGCATTATAGACCTTCATGCCGGTCCCCTCTTTCTGGATGAACCTGTAGCCCCATTTTCGGCCTAGGTGACAGATCACCCCTGTTAGGCCATGCAGCTGACTGCGCCACTATCAGGGAGCGCCATTTGGGTCCAGACCAAGACCTCCCACTTCTTCTTGTCTTCAATAACCTGCACCATCTATTTAACTTTGGTGGGATATGGGCCTGGGGGCTCCATGGCCGTAAAATAGCTAGGCAAGGGATCCGGGGTTGAAGGTGTACTTATGGTTGCCATGGATGGTGGTGGTTTTGTCTCCAGGGGCACCTCCGGGGCTGGGGTCGCCCCTTGGACTCCTGGCTTTTTCTCCGTCCATGACTCCTGCAGCTGTTGAACAGATTCCCCTCGACTGAGGGGCTGCTTGGGGGTCATCACCATGGCCATCATCTTAGGTTGTAAGGCTATACTCGCCGTGGCCGCCAACTGCAGACAGGGGTCCCAATCTTCATAGGCCCTTTTTCAGGTTTGCAGGCCCCCGGGTCACCCCTCTTTGACTTCTGCAGCCAGCTGACCAATCCAGTCCTACCATGTATGACGGCCGTAGCCGCTACAGGCACGTAACCCATGCCAGTGGCTGTCTCTAACAAGAAAAGGCTCTTCGGTAGAGTCTTTGTCCTATCTCCCCTGCTTCGGGAACAGAAATGGCACCAACAGTGTTGGGGGAGTCTCCATTTTCCAGACCGCACCCTCCAAGGTGTGGCCTCTTTTGTTCCTCCTCCCGTTTCCAGTCATCAATGAGGATCATCTCCACCATGTGCAGGCCGGCACCAGTCATCAGTGAGGATCATCTCCACCATGTGCAGCCGGCACCAGTCATCAGTGAGGATCATCTCCACCATGTGCAGCCCGGCACCAGTCATCAGTGAGGATCATCTCCACCATGTGCAGCCCGGCACCAGTGAGGATCATCTCCACCATGTGCAGCCCGGCACCAGTGAGGATCATCTCCACCATGTTCAGCCCAGCACCAGTCATCAGTGAGGATCATCTCCACCATGTGCACCCGGCACCAGTCATCAGTGAGGATCATCTCCACCATGTGCACCCGGCACCAGTCATCAGTGAGGATCATCTCCACCATGTGCACCCGGCACCAGTCATCAGTGAGGATTATCTCTACCATGTGCAGCCGGCACCAGTCATCAGTGAGCATCATCTCCACCATGTGCAGCCGGCACCAGTCATCAGTGAGGATCATCTCCACCATGTGCAGCCGGCACCAGTCATCAGTGAGGATCATCTCCACCATGTGCAGCCCGGCACAGGATCATCTCCACCATGTGCAGCCCGACACAGGATCATCTCCACCATGTGCAGCCCGGCACCAGTCATCAGTGAGGATCATCTCCACCATGTGCACCCGGCACCAGTCATCAGTGAGGATCATCTGAACCATGTGCAGCCGGCACCAGTCATCAGTGAGAATCATCTGAACCATGTGCAGCCGGCACCAGTCATCAGTGAGGATCATCTCCACCATGAGCACCCGGCACCAGTCATCAGTGAGGATCATCTCCACCATGTGCACCCAGCACCAGTCATCAGTGAGGATCATCTCCACCATGTGCACCCGGCACCAGTCATCAGTGAGGATCATCTCCATGTGATACCAATGTGATATGACTGAAGAATGTGTGATTAGATAGGGATCATAATCAAAAGATAGGAGTGATCCCAGATATTATTTGACCTATCAATAATTTAGTATCAAAGAGATGTCCTTTGGATAACCAATTTCACTATGACCAAAGAATAAGATAATGAGGAAGTCACATTTACAGTTCCACTTACCGGAAACTTGTAGTTGGCTTAAAGACAGGTTTAAGGAAGCTTGCATATGAAATTTACGGCTCATTGCAATATTTCACTAACACTATGGTCAACTGTGGTCGGTCAGTTGTCAACTGGCAGGATGTACAAGTAAATCTGCAGGAAGCTGCTGGTGCCCACAGCAGTTTGTGGTCAAGTTACATGAACATGACTCAGCTGTCACATGCTGGTGACCATTTAAACACAACCTACAAAGTTTTCCTATAAAATTACACCGGACTCGCTTAATGTTAAGTGGAAACCTTCCAGGACATTGAAGTGTACGCACTGCTCCTGTGATGCAAGATGCCATGTTGTTTCCTTTATCATTAAATCGAGTTCCCTCCGATGTGAAAGGATTGCTACAACAAACGGTAATGTTGATGCATATTTCTGTTATTGTATAAGATTCTAAATGCCTATGTACCATTAACTATTCATGTGCTATTAAAATAAATAGTATCTTGCTATAAAGAATATTAGTATTCGTGCCTGATTAGGATATCAGTGAGCGCTTCGTAAGTACGGGCTTTTAGCCCCCTTTTTAGTAGAATTTAGCAAGACACTCCACCATGTGCAGCCCAGCACCAGTCATCAGTGAGGATCATCTCCACCATGTGCAGCCCAGCACCAGTCATCAGTGAGGCTGATCTCCACCATGTGCAGCCGGCACCAGTCATCAGTGAGGATCATCTCCACCATGTGCAGCCCGGCACCAGTCATCAGTGAGGATCATCTGCACCATGTGCAGCCCAGCACCAGTCATCAGTGAGGCTGATCTCCACCATGTGCAGCCGGCACCAGTCATCAGTGAGGATCATCTCCACCATGTGCACCCGGCACCAGTCATCAGTGAGGATCATCTCCACCATGGGAAGCCGGCACCAGTCATCAGTGAGGATCATCTCCACCATGTGCAGCCGGCACCAATCATCAGTGAGGATCATCTCCACCATGTGCAGCCGGCACCAATCATCAGTGAGGATCATCTCCACCATGTGCAGCCGGCACCAATCATCAGTGAGGATCATCTCCACCATGTGCAGCTGGCACCAATCATCACTGAGGATCATCTCCACCATGTGCAGCCGGCACCAGTCATCAGTGAGGATCATCTCCACCATCTGCACCCGGCACCAGTCATCAGTGAGGATCATCTCCACCATGTGCAGCCGGCACCAGTCATCAGTGAGGATCATCTCCACCATGTGCACCCGGCACCAGTCATCAGTGAGGATCATCTCCACCATGTGCACCCGGCACCAGTCATCAGTGAGGATCATCTCCACCATGTGCACCCGGCACCAGTCATCAGTGAGGATCATCTCCACCATGTGCAGCCCAGCACCAGTCATCAGTGAGGATCATCTCCACCATGTGCAGCCGGCACCAGTCATCAGTGAGGATCATCTCCACCATGTGCAGCCGGCACCAGTCATCAGTGAGGATCATCTCCACCATGTGCAGCCGGCACCAGTCATCAGTGAGGATCATCTCCACCATGTGCACACGGCACCAGTGAGGATCATCTCCACCATGTGCACCCGGCACCAGTCATCAGTGAGGCTCATCTCCACCATGTGCACCCGGCACCAGTCATCAGTGAGGATGATCTCCACCATGTGCACCCGGCACCAGTCATCAGTGAGGATCATCTCCACCATGTGCACCCGGCACCAGTCATCAGTGAGGATCATCTCCGCCATGTGCACCCGGCACCAATCATCAGTGAGGATCATCTCCACCATGTGCAGCTGGCACCAGTCATCAGTGAGGATCATCTCCACCATGTGCAGCCCGGCACCAGTCATCAGTGAGGATCATCTCCACCATGTGCAGCTGGCACCAGTCATCAGTGAGGATCATCTCCACCATGTGCACCCGGCACCAGTCATCAGTGAGGATCATCTCCACCATGGGAAGCCGGCACCAGTCATCAGTGAGGATCATCTCCACCATGTGCAGCCGGCACCAATCATCAGTGAGGATCATCTCCACCATGTGCAGCCGGCACCAATCATCAGTGAGGATCCTCTCCACCATGTGCAGCCGGCACCAATCATCAGTGAGGATCATCTCCACCATGTGCAGCTGGCACCAATCATCAGTGAGGATCATCTCCGCCATGTGCACCCGGCACCAATCATCAGTGAAGATCATCTCCACCATGTGCACCCGGCACCAGTCATCAGTGAAGATCATCTCCACCATGTGCACCCGGCACCAGTCCCCAGTGAAGATTATCTCCACCATGTGCAGCCGGCACCAGTCATCAGTGAGGATCATCTCCACCATGTGCACCTGGCACCAGTCATCAGTGAGGATCATCTCCACCATGTGCAGCCGGCACCAGTCATCAGTGAGGATCATCTCCACCATGTGCACCTGGCACCAGTCGTCAGTGAGGATCATCTCCACCATGTGCAGCCGGCACCAGTCATCAGTGAGGATCATCTCCACCATGTGCACCCGGCACCAGTCGTCAGTGAGGATCATCTCCACCATGTGCAGCCGGCACCAGTCATCAGTGAGGATCATCTCCACCATGTGCACCCGGCACCAGTCGTCAGTGAGGATCATCTCCACCATGTGCAGCCGGCACCAGTCATCAGTGAGGATCATCTCCACCATGTGCACCCGGCACCAGTCGTCAGTGAGGATCATCTCCACCATGTGCAGCCGGCACCAGTCATCAGTGAGGATCATCTCCACCATGTGCACCCGGCACCAGTCGTCAGTGAGGATCATCTCCACCATGTGCAGCCGGCACCAGTCATCAGTGAGGATCATCTCCACCATGTGCACCCGGCACCAGTCATCAGTGAGGATCATCTCCACCATGTGCACCCGGCACCAGTCGTCAGTGAGGATCATCTCCACCATGTGCAGCCGGCACCAGTCATCAGTGAGGATCATCTCCACCATGTGCACCCGGCACCAGTCGTCAGTGAGGATCATCTCCACCATGTGCAGCCGGCACCAGTCATCAGTGAGGATCATCTCCACCATGTGCACCCGGCACCAGTCATCAGTGAGGATCATCTCCACCATGTGCACCCGGCACCAATCATCAGTGAGGATCATCTCCACCATGTGCAGCCGGCACCAGTCATCAGTGAGGATCATCTCCACCATGTGCAGCCGGCACCAGTCATCAGTGAGGATCATCTCCACCATGTGCACCCGGCACCAGTCATCAGTGAGGATCATCTCCACCATGTGCAGCCGGCACCAGTCATCAGTGAGGATCATCTCCACCATGTGCACCCGGCACCAATCATCAGTGAAGATCATCTCCACCATGTGCAGCCGGCACCAGTGAAGATCATCTCCACCATGTGCACCCGGCACCAGTCATCAGTGAGGATCATCTCCACCATGTGCACCCGGCACCAATCATCAGTGAAGATCATCTCCACCATGTGCAGCCGGCACCAGTGAAGATCATCTCCACCATGTGCACCCGGCACCAGTCATCAGTGAGGATCATCTCCACCATGTGCAGCCGGCACCAGTCATCAGTGAGGATCATCTCCACCATGTGCACATGGCACCAGTGAGGATCATCTCCACCATGTGCACCCGGCACCAGTCATCAGTGAGGATCATCTCCACCATGTGCAGCCGGCACCAGTCATCAGTGATGATCATCTCCACCATGTGCAGCCGGCACCAGTCATCAGTGAGGATCATCTCCACCATGTGCACCCGGCACCAGTCATCAGTGAGGATCATCTCCACCATGTGCACCCGGCACCAGTCATCAGTGAGGATCATCTCCACCATGTGCACCCGGCACCAATCATCAGTGAGGATCATCTCCACCATGTGCACCCGGCACCAATCATCAGTGAGGATCATCTCCACCATGTGCAGCTGGCACCAGTCATCAGTGAAGATCATCTCCACCATGTGCACCAGTCATCAGTGAAGATCATCTCCACCATGTGCAGCCGGCACCAGTCATCAGTGAAGATCATCTCCACCATGTGCAGCCGGCACCAGTCATCAGTGAGGATCATCTCCACCATGTGCACCTGGCACCAGTCATCAGTGAGGATCATCTCCACCATGTGCACCTGGCACCAGTCATCAGTGAGGATCATCTCCACCATGTGCAGCCGGCACCAGTCATCAGTGAGGATCATCTCCACCATGTGCACCTGGCACCAGTCATCAGTGAGGATCATCTCCACCATGTGCACCCGGCACCAGTCATCAGTGAGGCTGATCTCCACCATGTGCAGCCCGGCACCAGTCATCAGTGAGGATCATCTCCACCATGTGCAGCTGGCACCAGTCATCAGTGAGGATCATCTCCACCATGTGCACCCGGCACCAATCATCAGTGAGGATCATCTCCACCATGTGCAGCTGGCACCAGTCATCAGTGAAGATCATCTCCACCATGTGCACCCGGCACCAGTCATCAGTGAAGATCATCTCCACCATGTGCAGCCGGCACCAGTCATCAGTGAGGATCATCTCCACCATGTGCACCCGGCACCAGTTGTCAGTGAGGATCATCTCCACCATGTGCAGCCGGCACCAGTCATCAGTGAGGATCATCTCCACCATGTGCAGCCGGCACCAGTCATCAGTGAGGATCATCTCCACCATGTGCACCCGGCACCAATCATCAGTGAAGATCATCTCCACCATGTGCTGCCGGCACCAGTGAAGATCATCTCCACCATGTGCACCCGGCACCAGTCATCAGTGAGGATCATCTCCACCATGTGCACCCGGCACCAGTGAGGATCATCTCCACCATGTGCAGCCGGCAGCAGTCATCAGTGAGGATCATCTCCACCATGTGCAGCCGGCACCAGTCATCAGTGAGGATCATCTCCACCATGTGCACCCGGCACCAGTCATCAGTGAGGATCATCTCCACCATGTGCAGCCCGGCACCAGTCATCAGTGAGGATCATCTCCACCATGTGCAGCCCAGCACCAGTCATCAATGAGGATCATCTCCACCATGTGCACCTGGCACCAGTCATCAATGAGGATCATCTCCACCATGTGCACCCGGCACCAGTCATCAGTGAGGATCATCTCCACCATGTGCAGCCCGGCACCAGTCATCAGTGAGGATCATCTCCACCATGTGCAGCCCAGCACCAGTCATCAGTGAGGATCATCTCCACCATGTGCAGCCGGCACCAGTCATCAGTGAGGATCATCTCCACCATGTGCACCCGGCACCAGTCATCAGTGAGGATCATCTCCACCATGTGCAGCCGGCACCAGTCATCAGTGAGGATCATCTCCACCATGTGCACCCGGCACCAGTCATCAGTGAGGATCAGCTCCACCATGTGCACCCGGCACCAATCATCAGTGAGGATCATCTCCACCATGTGCACCCGGCACCAGTCATCAGTGAGGATCATCTCCACCATGTGCAGCCGGCACCAGAGAGGATCATCTCCACCATGTGCAGCCGGCACCAGTCATCAGTGAGGATCATCTCCACCATGTGCAGCCGGCACCAGTCATCAGTGAGGATCATCTCCACCATGTGCAGCCGGCACCAGTGAAGATCATCTCCACCATGTGCAGCCGGCACCAGTCATCAGTGAGGATCATCTCCACCATGTGCACCCGGCACCAGTGAAGATCATCTCCACCATGTGCAGCCGGCACCAGTGAAGATCATCTCCACCATGTGCAGCCGGCACCAGTGAAGATCATCTCCACCATGTGCAGCCGGCACCAGTGAGGATCATCTCCACCATGTGCACCCGGCACCAGTCATCAGTGAGGATCATCTCCACCATGTGCACCCGGCACCAGTCATCAGTGAGGATCATCTCCACCATGTGCACCCGGCACCAGTCATCAGTGAGGATGATCTCACCATGTGCACCCGGCACCAGTCATCAGTGAGGCTGATCTCCACCATGTGCACCCGGCACCAGTCATCAGTGAGGATCATCTCCACCATGTGCACCCGGCACCAGTCATCAGTGAGGATCATCTCCACCATGTGCACCCGGCACCAGTGATGATTGTTGCCAGCGCCATTGCCTTTGTTCTGCATCTTTGTATGGGAGTAATGAATAAATGGTGATTGCGACTATAGACGGTATTTTTGGCCGTGCCGCCATGCCTCTCACAGCCACCATGCCTCTCACAGCCGCCATGCCTCTCACAGCCACCATGCATTTCAGTTTGGAAAGTTGTTTTTTTTCTAAGTTTTTTTTTTTTTTTCAAAGTAAATGATAAAAGCAGCAGCGATTGTTTTATCTTCAGAGCGATTGTTAGAAGTGAAGTCGTTTACGGGACATAAAATAAAGAAGGAAATGAATTTCCCGTCTAAAGAGCGTGATTAATTGTGACTTCTTCCATCTTGGAATCCGCCGCCGCTGTCGTCTCTTTTTTTGGTTTGAAAACACAGAATCCTGCGACTTCCAGATACTTAGCATTAACTGCTAATTGCAGAGGAGCGGTGGGCGGTTTTTGGCACAATATTAGCGACGCCACTTCATGAATAATTTGCATACAAAATGCTTTATTTTGGCAATCTATTAAAGCAGTGAGCAGTATTTGTGGCTTATCGCAGGCAGGCAGGAGCGGACGCCGCCATCGCCTCACATTCTGTTGATGCATAACAATTTAAAACATGGCAGCAGCTGCAGTGACATTTAAAGGGGCCTCCGCTGAATTCTGCCGCACAAACACCCACTTGTTCTCCGCAGCGTTTGATGTTGATGGGGATGAAGGAGGATAATTAATCTGCACACATCCTACAACAAACACCCCCACCCCACAAACATCCTCCAAGTTTTAGGGGGATTTCTAATTTTTAAGAAGTTTGTTAACCCTTTCCTATATTTTGTCAGTATATAGTTTGCAGCTATAAGATAGGCCCTCGCTGTCCGGTCTGTTCAACTTCCCTGTCCTGTCGGCATGTCCTTGCTGTTTGGTCCGTGCTCCCTCGCTGTTTGGTCCGGGCTCCCTCGCTGTTTGGTCCGGGCTCCCTCGCTGTTTGGTCCGGGCTCCCTCGCTGTTTGGTCCGGGGGCCCTCGCTGTTTGGTCCGGGGGCCCTCGCTGTTTGGTCCGTGCTCCCTCGCTGTTTGGTCCGTGCTCCCTCGCTGTTTGGTCCTGGTGCCCTTGCTGTTTGGTCCGTGCTCCCTCGCTCTTCGGTCCTGGGGCCATCACTGCCCGGTCCCGGTGCCCTCACTGTCCAGTCCCGGTGCCCTCACTGTCCAGTCCCGGTGCCCTTGCTGTCCGGTCCGTGTGTCATCAGGGTTTAGTCTGTGTGTCCTCGCTGGATAAATAAATGACAAATCTTCTCTGATCCTTGCAGTTTTGCACGCTGATTATCCCTCGCTGCCCTCCGAGTGATGGACGGGTTTTTCATGGATCCATACAACTCTGCTGACATTTTTGATCCGTGCTTTTGGGAAAAATATACATCTGTGAGTTTCTGCTGCTTGTTTCTTGGTATCTATGATGATAAACACCCTGAATAGTTCCCCTGGGTCAGTCGAATGGGCTGACCTCTGGATCTGTGCAGAGAGTGAACCTGCAGGGTGCAGCATGGAGGTGGGAGGTCTGCACCCTGAGAACTAAAAGGAGCACAGCTCTGGATGAAGCTGGAGTCTACCACATTATATAAAATGAATAAAGGCTAATAAATGGTCTTCTAAACAATGGACACATTATGGAAAATGTGATACAATGTTACCGACGTGTCATCCACACACAAGAGAGGCGCCGGTCTGATACCCCATCTACGAGACCCCGGAGGGCAAATCTGACCTCGAATGTCCCATACTGATAGAGACATGGCCAAAAGTGGTGGCGCCTTGACATTGTTCCAGAAAATGAAGTATTTCTCTCAGAAAATTATTGCAATTACAAGTTGTTCATACTCATGTTTATTTCCTTTGTGTATTGGATCAACACAAAAAAATAGAGAAGAAAAACCTTTCCAGCATGTGCTGCTTGTTCAGGCTCACCGGCGGCGAGTAACAGGTGTGGGCAATATGAAAATCACACCTGAAACCAGATACAAAAGGGAGAAGTTGCCTCATTCTTTGCATTGTGTGTCTGTGTGTGCCGCACTAAGCGCGGAGAACAGAAAGAGAAGAAGAGAAATGTCTGAGGTCTGGAGAACAAAAATTGCTGAAAAATATCAACAATCTCAAGGTAAAAAGTCCATCTCCAGAGGTCTTGATGTTCCTTTGTCCACGGTGCGCAACAATCAACCCATGGCACTGCAGCTAATCTAACTGGATGTGGACGGCAGAGAAAAACTGATGAAAGGTTGTAACAGATGAGAGTCCGGATGATGGATAAGCCACAATCAAGATCCAGAGAAATCCAAGCTGCAGCTCAGGGGCATCAGTGTCAGCGAGAACTATCCATCCACATCTGACTGACATGAAACGATATGGAGGAGACCCTGGAGGACCCCACTGCTGACACAGAGACAGAAAAAAGCTAAAATGTATGTGAGTAACCAAAATACTGGGACAGTGTTTTGTGGACAGATGAGACCAAGATAGAGCTTTATGGTAAAACCATCATTTTACTGTTTACTGAAAATGGAATGAGGCCTACAAAATAAAGGACACAGCACCTACAGGCAAATATGGTGGAGGTCAGAGATGGTTTGGGGGTGTTCTGCTGCCTCTGGCACTGGGGGTCTTGACTGTGTGCAAGACATGGAATCTGAAGATTACCAAAGGATTCTGGATGGCAATTTAGAGCCCAGTGTCAGAAAGTCGGGTATAGTCCTAGGTCAGGGGTCTCCAGCAGGACAACAACCCCAAACACCTCAAGAAGCCCCAGAAATGGATGGAAACAAAGCGCTGGAGGGAGAGATCTGAAGAGGCCGCAATGAGATCGGATCTAATCCCCATTCACACCTGGAGAGAGATCTGAAGATTGGGAGACGAGAAGAGAAGAGGAGACGCCTTTGACACGCCCGCCCCAAGGCCGGGGGACTCAGAACCGGGCTGGACTAGTCCGGGGACGTCAGCCATGGCGGGGTCCGGTTCCGTGACCCTGGTGGTGTCTTTGGAGTAAATAAAAGGGGTTTTAAAGTAATATAAAAATAAAAATAAAAGTTTTTGTCGACTACGCCACTTGCGGTGTGTGGCCAGGTTATTTGTGGCCACCGCTGCAGGTTTCTGCTGGGGATGATGGAGTGATGCAGCCTGGATGGTTAGAGCCCTCCACAAGCAGGGACAGGCCCCAGCAGTGGATGATGGGGGTTGTAGTAGGAAACAGTCTATGTGAGTGCACTCCGTTAAGGAAACAGTTCACACCAGTGTTGCAGTGTAACTTGCCTTGTTTACTTTGCTGTGGTGGTACCTGAACCCGCGGGTGCCTGTCCCCGGTGTACCCGCTCCCCTTGTTCTCCGTGCCAGCTGTGACCTGGGTTGGCTGTCCTCCGTGCACACTTGTTGATGGGCTCCCGTGGCCTAGAGCTACTTGGGAACCCCTCTGTTTCTCTTGGTCCTTTTGCAGGCAGCCTGGACTATTTAAGGGGTTCAGTCCCTGGTCCCCTCTTTGCGGCTTGTGCTTCAGACTTTTTGGGTTGGTAGACCCTGGAGATCTTCTCGCCCGGCAGAGTTAACAGCTGACTATAAAGTGTCCCACTGTCCTAGGGTCTGCACCCGGCCTTGTGCGGAGTCCCGTGAGCCTTGGTTCCAGACTTCCACAAGCCCTCCGTGGTTCCTGGAGTCTGCAGCTTCCACAGGTAACTCACAGTGCCTGGAGTCTGCAGCTTCCACAGGTAACCCACGGTGCCTGGAGTCTGCTGCTTCCACAGGTAACCCACGGTGCCTGGAGTCTGCTGCTTCCACAGGTAACCCACGGTGCCCGGAGTCACGTTCCATACTCCACAGTTCTCACTCCTGTTACAGCACTCCGGTGTCTCTGCACGTCCTTCAGTACTTTTCACTTTCTACTATTTCAGACTACTACTCCTTCACTGACAAACGCCCCTGACAGACTCGCCCCCCCTGACAGACTCGCCCCCCCCTGACAGACTCGCCCCCCCCTGACAGACTCGCCCCCCCTGACAGACTCGCCCCCCCCTGACAGACTCCCCCCCCCGACAGACTCTCTCTCCTGACAGACTGCCCCCTCTGACAGACTCTCCCCCCTCGACAGACTCCCCCCCCTCGACAGACTCCCCCCCCCCCCCCAACAGGCTCCCCCCCTGACAGACTCTCCCCCCCTGACAGACTCTCCCCCCCTGACAGACTCTCCCCCCCTGACAGACTCTCCCCCCCTGACAGACTCTCCCCCCCTGACAGACTCTCCCCCCCTGACAGACTCTCCCCCCCCCTGACAGACTACCCCCCCTGACAGACTACCCCCCCTGACAGACTACCCCCCCTGACAGACTACCCCCCCTGACAGACACTCTCTCCTGACAGACTGCCCCCCCTGACAGACTCCCCCCCCTGACAGACTCCCCCCCCTGACAGACTCCCCCCCCCCTGACAGACCCCCCCCCCCTGACAGACTCCCCCCCCCTGACAGACTCTCCCCCCCTGACAGACTCTCCCCCCCTGACAGACTCTCCCCCCCTGACAGACTCTCCCCCCCTGACAGACTCTCCCCCCCTGACAGACTCTCCCCCCCCTGACAGACTCTCCCCCCCCTGACAGACTACCCCCCCTGACAGACACTCTCTCCTGACAGACTGCCCCCCCTGACAGACTCCCCCCCCTGACAGACTCCCCCCCCTGACAGACTCTCCCCCCCTGACAGACTCTCCCCCCCTGACAGACTCTCCCCCCCTGACAGACTCTCCCCCCCCTGACAGACTCTCCCCCCCCTGACAGACTCTCCCCCCCCTGACAGACTCCCCCCCCCTGACAGACTCCCCCCCCCCTGACAGACTCCCCCCCCTGACAGACTCCCCCCCCTGACAGACTCCCCCCCTGACAGACTCCCCCCCTGACAGACTCTCCCCCCCTGACAGACTCTCCCCCCTGACAGACTCTCCCCCCCTGACAGACTCCCCCCTCTGACAGACTCTCCCCCCTGACAGACTCTCCCCCCCTGACAGACTCTCCCCCCCTGACAGACTCTCCCCCCCTGACAGACTCCCCCCTCTGACAGACTCTCCCCCCTGACAGACTCTCCCCCCCTGACAGACTCTCCCCCCCTGACAGACTCCCCCCTCTGACAGACTCCCCCCTCTGACAGACTCTCCCCCCCTGACAGACTCTCCCCCCCTGACAGACTCTCCCCCCCTGACAGACTCTCCCCCCCTGACAGACTCCCCCCTCTGACAGACTCTCCCCCCTGACAGACTCTCCCCCCTGACAGACTCTCCCCCCTGACAGACTCTCTCTCCTGACAGACTCTCCCCCCCTGACAGACTCCCCCCTCTGACAGACTCTCCCCCCTGACAGACTCTCCCCCCTGACAGACTCTCCCCCCTGACAGACTCTCTCTCCTGACAGACTCTCCCCCCCTGACAGACTCTCCCCCCCTGACAGACTGCACACCACTTCCTCCCGCCTTTTCCAACTGACCACTGGCCCCTCCCCGTCGCTGGGTCTCTCCCTACAGGTGGTACTATCCAATCAGTGCCCTCCCCTTTTACCTGTTACTAGGCAGTCTCCCAGGTTGGTGTTGGGGTTGTGTGTGGCCTGAAGGTGCTGTTGTGTTTGCTCTGGCACGGATATTCCAGGGTTTGGATTTCCACGGGTTACATTTGTGGCACCTGGTACCTCAGGGGTGCTACACCTTCAGATATGAGAGCCCTGGCGACCTTTATACAGAAGAGTCTGAGACTCCAGATGAGAGGAGGAAGAAGCTGTGGACGGGGACAGGAGGCGACTGATGGAAGGGATTCATTTCAGAGGGCGCAGCCAAATATTAAAATGAGGGGACAACAATTCTGAAACGGAACATTTTTGGATTTTTGTTTGAATTCTGTCCAATTTTCCTGTGTATAACAACACGAGGAATTGTGATAATTATCTGGGGAAAGTCTTCATTTTCTGGGACAGGACTGCAGCAGTGACAGCTCCATAAGCTTGCTGATTTATTATGGGGGCGCATTGCTTAGCATAGGAGCTGTGTACGTACAATTTGGGGATTTTTTTCATTATAATAACTGTAAAGTTTTTAGTTTCATTTTATTTTATGCCTAATATAAAACCATAGTGATAGGAGGAGGGCGATAGGAGGAGGGCAGGAGGACGGACGAGGGCAGGAGGACGGACGAGGGCAGGAGGACGGACGAGGGCAGGAGGACGGACGAGGGCAGGAGGACGGACGAGGGCAGGAGGACGGACGAGGGCAGGAGGACGGACGAGGGCAGGAGGACGGACGAGGGCAGGAGGAAGAACGAGGGCAGGAGGAAGAACGAGGGCAGGAGGACGGACGAGGGCAGGAGGACGGACGAGGGCAGGAGGACAGAGTAAGGCAGGAGGACAGAGTAAGGCAGGAGGGGGGTAGGAGGACGATCGAGGGCAGGAGGATGGAGGAGGAAGGGAGGAGGGCAGGAGGACGAAGGAGGATGGAGGAAGGCAGGAGGATGAACGAGGGCAGGAGGATGGAGGAGGGCAAGAGGATGGACGAGTGCAGGGGGACGGACGAGGACGGAGGAAGGCAGGAGGAGGGCAGGAGTACGGAGAAGGGCAGGAGGACGGAGAGGGGCAGGAGGACGGAGAGGGGCAGGAGGACGGAGGAAGGCAGGGAGGATGGAGGAAGGCAGGAGGACGCCGGGGCTGTATTCCTTCTCCTGTCGTGTTGCTGGTCAGTTGGCCGCCCCGGGTCTCTGGGTACACGTCTTCTCGCACTATGCACCCTCCTGGTGTACAGCGCCCCCTGTGGTCTCTGGAGCTCAGCACTCGCACTATGCACCCTCCTGGTGTACAGCGCCCCCTGTGGTCTCCGGAGCTCAGCACTCGCACTATGCACCCTCTTGGTGTACAGCGCCCCCTGTGGTCTCTGGAGCTCAGCACTCGCACTATGCACCCTCCTGGTGTACAGCGCCCCCTGTGGTCTCCGGAGCTCAGCACTCGCACTATGCACCCTCCTGGTGTACAGCGCCCCCTGTGGTCTCCGGAGCTCAGCACTCGCACTATGCACCCTCCTGGTGTACAGCGCCCCCTGTGGTCTCTGGAGCTCAGCACTCGCACTATGCACCCTCCTGGTGTACAGCGCCCCCTGTGGTCTCTTGAGCTCAGCACTCGCACTATGCACCCTCCTGGTGTACAGCGCCCCCTGTGGTCTCTTGAGCTCAGCACTCGCACTATGCACCCTCCTGGTGTACAGCGCCCCCTGTGGTCTCCGGAGCTCAGCACTCGCACTATGCACCCTCCTGGTGTACAGCGCCCCCTGTGGTCTCTGGAGCTCAGCACTCGCACTATGCACCCTCCTGGTGTACAGCGCCCCCTGTGGTCTCTGGAGCTCAGCACTCGCACTATGCACCCTCCTGGTGTACAGCGCCCCCTGTGGTCTCGGGAGCTCAGCACTCGCACTATGCACCCTCCTGGTGTACAGCGCCCCCTGTGGTCTCTGGAGCTCAGCACTCGCACTATGCACCCTCCTGGTGTACAGCGCCCCCTGTGGTCTCCGGAGCTCAGCACTCGCACTATGCACCCTCCTGGTGTACAGCGCCCCCTGTGGTCTCTGGAGCTCAGCACTCGCACTATGCACCCTCCTGGTGTACAGCGCCCCCTGTGGTCTCTGGAGCTCAGCACTCGCACTATGCACCCTCCTGGTGTACAGCGCCCCCTGTGATCTCTGGAGCTCAGCACTCGCACTATGCACCCTCCTGGTGTACAGCGCCCCCTGTGGTCTCTGGAGCTCAGCACTCGCACTATGCACCCTCCTGGTGTACAGCGCCCCCTGTGGTCTCTTGAGCTCAGCACTCGCACTATGCACCCTCCTGGTGTACAGCGCCCCCTGTGGTCTCTTGAGCTCAGCACTCGCACTATGCACCCTCCTGGTGTACAGCGCCCCCTGTGGTCTCCGGAGCTCAGCACTCGCACTATGCACCCTCCTGGTGTACAGCGCCCCCTGTGGTCTCCGGAGCTCAGCACTCGCACTATGCACCCTCCTGGTGTACAGCGCCCCCTGTGGTCTCTGGAGCTCAGCACTCGCACTATGCACCCTCCTGGTGTACAGCGCCCCCTGTGGTCTCTTGAGCTCAGCACTCGCACTATGCACCCTCCTGGTGTACAGCGCCCCCTGTGGTCTCCGGAGCTCAGCACTCGCACTATGCACCCTCCTGGTGTACAGCGCCCCCTGTGGTCTCTGGAGCTCAGCACTCGCACTATGCACCCTCCTGGTGTACAGCGCCCCCTGTGGTCTCTGGAGCTCAGCACTCGCACTATGCACCCTCCTGGTGTACAGCGCCCCCTGTGGTCTCTGGAGCTCAGCACTCGCACTATGCACCCTCCTGGTGTACAGCGCCCCCTGTGGTCTCTGGAGCTCAGCACTTGCACTATGCACCCTCCTGGTGTACAGCGCCCCCTGTGGTCTCTGGAGCTCAGCACTCGCACTATGCACCCTCCTGGTGTACAGCGCCCCCTGTGGTCTCTGGAGCTCAGCACTCGCACTATGCACCCTCCTGGTGTACAGCGCCCCCTGTGATCTCTGGAGCTCAGCACTCGCACTATGCACCCTCCTGGTGTACAGCGCCCCCTGTGGTCTCGGGAGCTCAGCACTCGCACTATGCACCCTCCTGGTGTACAGCGCCCCCTGTGGTCTCCGGAGCTCAGCACTCGCACTATGCACCCTCCTGGTGTACAGCGCCCCCTGTGGTCTCTGGAGCTCAGCACTGCTGCTGGTGATTGCCACCATTGTGTCATTTCTGGGCTTCTCTGGATTCCTGCTGCTCGTCCTTGACTTGTTCCTGAGAAGATATCATCACCTTGTCCTTGAATCTGCTCCACAGAAGCCTCAGAGTAATGAGCGGCGGCGGCACAGGAGGAGGCACAGGAGGAGGCACAGGAGGAGGCGCCGCTTATCTCTGGGAACAATAACTCTGTATATGTGACCTTGAGACACAACAAGTGAGAAAGAAACATCTAAAGTCAGAAAATAAGAGAAGAAACAGATCAGTCACCGGAGGAAACAAAGCCGAGAGCTGCACGAGGGAGCGGGTGTGAACAGGACACAACGAGTGCCGTCATAGAGGGCACAACGAGTGACGTCATAGAGGACACAACGAGTGCCGTCATAGAGGGCACAACGAGTGCCGTCATAGAGGGCACAACGAGTGCCGTCATAGAGGGCACAACGAGTGCCGTCATAGAGGGCACAACGAGTGCCGTCATAGAGGGCACAACGAGTGACGTCATAGGAGGACACAACGAGTGCCGTCATAGGAGGACACAACGAGTGCCGTCATAGGAGGACACAACGAGTGCCGTCATAGAGGGCACAACGAGTGCCGTCATAGAGGGCACAACGAGTGACGTCATAGAGGGCACAACGAGTGACGTCATAGAGGGCACAACGAGTGACGTCATAGAGGGCACAACGAGTGCCGTCATAGAGGGCACAACGAGTGCCGTCATAGAGGGCACAACGAGTGCCGTCATAGAGGGCACAACGAGTGACGTCATAGAGGGCACAACGAGTGACGTCATAGAGGGCACAACGAGTGACGTCATAGAGGGCACAACGAATGACGTCATAGAGGGCACAACGAATGACGTCATAGAGGGCACAACGAGTGACGTCATGGGAGGATACAACGAGTGCCGTCATGGGAGGACACAACGAGTACCGTCATGGGAGGACACAACGAGTACCGTCATGGGAGGACACAACGAGTGACGTCATAGAGGGCACAACGAGTGACGTCATAGAGGGCACAACGAGTGACGTCATAGAGGGCACAACGAGTGACGTCATAGAGGGCACAACGAGTGACGTCATAGAGGACACAACGAGTGACGTCATAGAGGACACAACGAGTGACGTCATAGAGGACACAACGAGTGCCGTCATAGAGGGCACAACGAGTGCCGTCATAGAGGGCACAACGAGTGCCGTCATAGGAGGTCACAACGAGTGCAGTCATAGGAGGACACAACGAGTGACGTCATAGAGGACACAACGAGTGCCGTCATAGAGGGCACAACGAGTGCCGTCATAGAGGGCACAACGAGTGACGTCATAGAGGGCACAACGAGTGACGTCATAGAGGGCACAACGAGTGCCGTCATAGAGGACACAACGAGTGCCGTCATAGAGGACACAACGAGTGCCGTCATAGAGGACACAACGAGTGCCGTCATAGAGGACACAACGAGTGCCGTCATAGAGGACACAACAAGTGCCGTCACAAACTGTGTATACTCCTATATAATATACACTATTGTACAAAACGTTTAGGCAGGTGCGGAAAAAAATGCTTTGAAAATGAGAAAGAAAATAGAAAGTGAATGACGAAAAGAGAAATCCCGTCTCCTCCGTCCTCAGTATTCGGTGACCGCCCGTCTCCTCCGTCCTCAGTATTCGGTGACCGCCCGTCTCCTCCGTGCTCAGTATTCGGTGACCGCCCGTCTCCTCCGTGCTCAGTATTCGGTGACCGCCCGTCTCCTCCGTGCTCAGTATTCGGTGACCGCCCGTCACCTCCGTGCTCAGTATTCGGTGACCGCCCGTCGCCTCCGTCCTCAGTATTCGGTGACCGCCCGTCGCCTCCGTCCTCAGTATTCGGTGACCGCCCGTCGCCTCCGTCCTCAGTATTCGGTGACCGCCCGTCACCTCCGTCCTCAGTATTCGGTGACCGCCCGTCTCCTCCATTCTCAGTATTCGGTGACCGCCCGTCTCCTCCATTCTCAGTATTTGGTGACCGCCCGTCTCCTCCGTCCTCAGTATTTGGTGACCGCCCGTCACCTCCGTCCTCAGTATTCGGTGACCGCCCGTCTCCTCCATTCTCAGTATTTGGTGACCGCCCGTCTCCTCCGTCCTCAGTATTCGGTGACCGCCCGTCTCCTCCGTGCTCAGTATTCGGTGACCGCCCGTCTCCTCCGTGCTCAGTATTCGGTGACCGCCCGTCTCCTCCGTGCTCAGTATTCGGTGACCGCCCGTCACCTCCGTGCTCAGTATTCGGTGACCGCCCGTCGCCTCCGTCCTCAGTATTCGGTGACCGCCCGTCGCCTCCGTCCTCAGTATTCGGTGACCGCCCGTCGCCTCCGTCCTCAGTATTCGGTGACCGCCCGTCACCTCCGTCCTCAGTATTCGGTGACCGCCCGTCTCCTCCATTCTCAGTATTCGGTGACCGCCCGTCTCCTCCATTCTCAGTATTCGGTGACCGCCCGTCTCCTCCATTCTCAGTATTCGGTGACCGCCCGTCTCCTCCGTCCTCAGTATTTGGTGACCGCCCGTCACCTCCGTCCTCAGTATTCGGTGACCGCCCGTCTCCTCCATTCTCAGTATTCGGTGACCGCCCGTCTCCTCCATTCTCAGTATTCGGTGACCGCCCGTCTCCTCCATTCTCAGTATTCGGTGACCGCCCGTCTCCTCCGTCCTCAGTATTTGGTGACCGCCCGTCACCTCCGTCCTCAGTATTCGGTGACCGCCCGTCTCCTCCGTTCTCAGTATTTGGTGACCGCCCGTCTCCTCCGTCCTCAGTATTCGGTGACCGCCCGTCTCCTCCGTCCTCAGCATTCGGTGACCGCCCGTCTCCTCCGTCCTCAGCATTCGGTGACCGCCCGTCTCCTCCGTCCTCAGCATTCGGTGACCGCCCGTCTCCTCCGTCCTCAGCATTCGGTGACCGCCCGTCTCCTCCGTCCTCAGCATTCGGTGACCGCCCGTCTCCTCCGTCCTCAGCATTCGGTGACCGCCCGTCTCCTCCGTCCTCAGCATTCGGTGACCGCCCGTCTCCTCCGTCCTCAGCATTCGGTGACCGCCCGTCTCCTCCGTCCTCAGCATTCGGTGACCGCCCGTCTCCTCCGTCCTCAGCATTCGGTGACCGCCCGTCTCCTCCGTCCTCAGCATTCGGTGACCGCCCGTCTCCTCCGTCCTCAGCATTCGGTGACCGCCCGTCTCCTCCGTCCTCAGCATTCGGTGACCGCCCGTCTCCTCCGTCCTCAGCATTCGGTGACCGCCCGTCTCCTCCGTCCTCAGCATTCGGTGACCGCCCGTCTCCTCCGTCCTCAGCATTCGGTGACCGCCCGTCTCCTCCGTCCTCAGCATTCGGTGACCGCCCGTCTCCTCCGTCCTCAGCATTCGGTGACCGCCCGTCTCCTCCGTCCTCAGCATTCGGTGACCGCCCGTCTCCTCCGTCCTCAGCATTCGGTGACCGCCCGTCTCCTCCGTCCTCAGCATTCGGTGACCGCCCGTCTCCTCCGTCCTCAGCATTCGGTGACCGCCCGTCTCCTCCGTCCTCAGCATTCGGTGACCGCCCGTCTCCTCCGTCCTCAGCATTCGGTGACCGCCCGTCTCCTCCGTCCTCAGCATTCGGTGACCGCCCGTCTCCTCCGTCCTCAGCATTCGGTGACCGCCCGTCTCCTCCGTCCTCAGCATTCGGTGACCGCCCGTCTCCTCCGTCCTCAGCATTCGGTGACCGCCCGTCTCCTCCGTCCTCAGCATTCGGTGACCGCCCGTCTCCTCCGTCCTCAGCATTCGGTGACCGCCCGTCTCCTCCGTCCTCAGCATTCGGTGACCGCCCGTCTCCTCCGTCCTCAGCATTCGGTGACCGCCCGTCTCCTCCGTCCTCAGCATTCGGTGACCGCCCGTCTCCTCCGTCCTCAGCATTCGGTGACCGCCCGTCTCCTCCGTCCTCAGCATTCGGTGACCGCCCGTCTCCTCCGTCCTCAGCATTCGGTGACCGCCCGTCTCCTCCGTCCTCAGCATTCGGTGACCGCCCGTCTCCTCCGTCCTCAGCATTCGGTGACCGCCCGTCTCCTCCGTCCTCAGCATTCGGTGACCGCCCGTCTCCTCCGTCCTCAGCATTCGGTGACCGCCCGTCTCCTCCGTCCTCAGCATTCGGTGACCGCCCGTTGCCTCCATCACTTCGTCCCGTCACTTGTACACTGGTTATGAAGGAGCTCAGCAGGAGATTGCTCCAAACATCTTGGAGACCTGACCCCCGATCTTCTGTGTATGACTCTTGTGCGGATGATGGGAGATCGGGGCTCTGTGGGATCAGCACCCCCAGTCTCCTCGCTCTTAAAGTGAACCTGTCGGGTTGGATAACGCTATTAATCTTCAGATATCGGGTTAATCTTCCCGCTGATAGTTTTATGGAGATGCCAGGCCTAGATACACAAGTGCGGCACCTGGAAGAAAATGAATGTTATTTCTCCCGTGAGCCGCCAGCTCAGAGCAAATACAATCACCACTGCCAGCACTAAGCAACGGTGTTATGCCCGCCCCGGCACTGACAGCAAGCTCAGCAGGGCACTGATAGGCAGCCGGCTCAGCGGGGCACTGATAGACAGCTCAGCGGGGCACTGATAGACAGCTCAGCGGGGCACTGATAGACAGCTCAGCGGGGCACTGATAGACAGCTCAGCGGGGCACTGATAGACAGCTCAGCGGCGCACTGATAGACAGCTCAGAGGGGCACTGATAGACAGCTCAGAGGGGCACTGATAGACAGCTCAGCGGCGCACTGATAGACAGCTCAGCGGCGCACTGATAGACAGCTCAGCGGCGCACTGATAGACAGCTCAGCGGGGCACTGATAGACAGCTCAGCGGGGCACTGATAGACAGCTCAGCGGGGCACTGATAGACAGCTCAGCGGCGCACTGATAGACAGCTCAGCGGGGCACTGATAGACAGCTCAGCGGGGCACTGATAGACAGCTCAGCGGCGCACTGATAGACAGCTCAGCGGCGCACTGATAGACAGCTCAGCGGCGCACTGATAGACAGCTCAGCGGGGCACTGATAGACAGCTCAGCGGCGCACTGATAGACAGCTCAGCGGCGCACTGATAGACAGCTCAGCGGCGCACTGATAGACAGCTCAGAGGGGCACTGATAGACAGCTCAGCGGCGCACTGATAGACAGCTCAGCGGCGCACTGATAGACAGCTCAGAGGGGCACTGATAGACAGCTCAGAGGGGCACTGATAGACAGCCGTCTCAGCAGGGCACTGATAGGCAGCTGTATAGACATGTTGTATAGATGGGAGGACGCAGTCATATCTTGCAGGGACAGCTCTAATGAGGTCACATAGGAGTATAGCTTTCAGTCTAGCTTTCAGTCTATTTCCCCTCGTTTGTGCTTCTGCGTCTTTTATGTGCTCATGTTGTAGCGGCAGCACTGCTGCGTTATACAGTGGCTGATGGGAGGTGTTTGTACCCATGACCGCCACATTGCATCATATTGTGGGGGCACAGGGACCCCCCACATTAGTAGGAGCGGAGCAGCTTTCTATCTGCAGCACCTCATCTCCATGCATTAATGCTGCAGGACATTATCCACAGTGGACAATCCCTTTAAGTCCATTCACTGCTGTGCTCCAACGAGATCCTCATCCCTCAGCCCGGAGCTGCACAGTGCAAGAGGCAGAGGTAGCAGAGCCACCTAGATGAGCGAGGATGGAAGGCCTGAGGCCGGGGCGCAGAAAGTGAGGAGTGAGGTATCACAATGGGGACCAGCGCTCAATCATTACATCTCATCATCCTCTAAACAAGACCCAGTGATCATTATACATTGCACATAGTGGCCATTGTCCTTGCTGTAATGGCGCCACCTAGAGGTAATATTTAATATTGCACATTCTGTACATAGACTGCGGAGGGCCCCCGTGCAAGGAAACGTGGCCGGGCCCCCGTGCAAGGAAACGCGGCCGGGCCCCCGTGCAAGGAAACGCGGCCGGGCCCCCGTGCAAGGAAACGCGGCCGGGCCCCCGTGCAAGGAAACGCGGCCGGGCCCCCGTGCAAGGAAACGCGGCCGGGCCCCCGTGCAAGGAAACGCGGCCGGGCCCCCGTGCAAGGAAACGCGGCCGGGCCCCCGTGCAAGGAAACGCGGCCGGGCCCCCGTGCAAGGAAACGCGGCCGGGCCCCCGTGCAAGGAAACGCGGCCGGGCCCCCGTGCAAGGAAACGCGGCCGGGCCCCCGTGCAAGGAAACGCGGCCGGGCCCCCGTGCAAGGAAACGCGGCCGGGCCCCTGGGCAAGGAAACGCGGCCGGGCCCCTGTGCAGGGAACAGCAGTACTGTTATCTAAACATATTTTACATGTTGTTAGTCGCTGAAAACACAAGGATCAATAATAAATTATAAACTTCCATATTTAATAACTTATGACGACGTTTATCCCCTGTATACAGCAGAGGACCCACATAGCCTCCTCTATACAGCAGAGGACCCACATAGCCTCCTCTATACAGCAGAGGACCCACATAGCCTCCTCTATACAGCAGAGGACCCACATAGCCTCCTCTATACAGCAGAGGACCCACATAGCCTCCTCTATACAGCAGAGGACCCACATAGCCTCCTCTATACAGCAGAGGACCCACATAGCCTCCTCTATACAGCAGAGGACCCACATAGCCCCCTCTATACAGCAGGAGCCCCACATAGCCCCCTCTATACAGCAGAGGACCCACATAGCCTCCTCTATACAGCAGAGGACCCACATAGCCTCCTCTATACAGCAGAGGACCCACATAGCCTCCTCTATACAGCAGAGGACCCACATAGCCCCCTCTATACAGCAGGAGCCCCACATAGCCCCCTCTATACAGCAGGAGCCCCACATAGCCTCCTCTATACAGCAGAGGACCCACATAGCCTCCTCTATACAGCAGAGGACCCACATAGCCTCCTCTATACAGCAGAGGACCCACATAGCCTCCTCTATACAGCAGAGGACCCACATAGCCCCCTCTATACAGCAGGAGCCCCACATAGCCCCCTCTATACAGCAGGAGCACCCACATAGCCCCCTCTATACAGCAGGAGCCCCACATAGCCCCCTCTATACAGCAGGAGCCCCACATAGCCTCCTATATACAGCAGGAGCCCCCACATAGCCTCCTATATACAGCAGAGGACCCACATAGCCTCCTCTATACAGCAGAGGCCCCACATAGCCTCCTCTATACAGCAGAGGCCCCACATAGCCCCCTCTATACAGCAGAGGCCCCACATAGCCTCCTATATACAGCAGGAGCCCCCACATAGCCTCCTCTATACAGCAGAGGACCCACATAGCCCCCTCTATACAGCAGGAGCCCCACATAGCCCCCTCTATACAGCAGGAGCCCCACATAGCCTCCTATATACAGCAGGAGCCCCCACATAGCCCCTATATACAGCAGAGGACCCACATAGCCCCCTCTATACAGCAGGAGCCCCACATAGCCCCCTCTATACAGCAGGAGCCCCACATAGCCTCCTATATACAGCAGGAGCCCCCACATAGCCTCCTATATACAGCAGAGGACCCACATAGCCTCCTCTATACAGCAGAGGACCCACATAGCCCCCTCTATACAGCAGGAGCCCCACATAGCCCCCTCTATACAGCAGGAGCCCCACATAGCCTCCTATATACAGCAGGAGCCCCCACATAGCCTCCTCTATACAGCAGAGGACCCACATAGCCCCCTCTATACAGCAGGAGCCCCACATAGCCCCCTCTATACAGCAGGAGCCCCACATAGCCTCCTATATACAGCAGGAGCCCCCACATAGCCCCTATATAGAACAGGAACCCCCATATACCCTCCCAATATACCCCTGGAGCCTGCATATAGCCTCCTATATACACAGCAGGAGCCCCCACATATCCCCTATATAGAACAGGAACCCCCATATACCCTCCCAATATACCCCTGGAGCCTGCATATAGCCTCCTATATACAGCAGGAGCCCCCACACATCCCAAAGCACAATATATTGTAATGCCTGCCTGGAGCTACAGACTCAGACTGGCTGTAAGGGGAGTCTAGAGAAAAGCCGCTCACAATGCAGGACCCCCAGAACTCTGCAACCCTTTAACCCCTTTACAGGGATTTGGAATTACACAGAGCCCCAGAGATCACTACCTGTGGTAGTCCATGGTGGTCAGGCCGGGTCAAAAACCAGGAGATGCTAAACAGGAACAGAATCATCAGGCAAGGGCGTAGTGAGGAGACAAAGCAGAGGTCAAATCCGGAACTGGCAGCAAGGTACAAAAACGACAGGCAGGAGGGGAGTCAGGAAACAAGCAGAGGTCAGCACACAGGAATCACCAAACAGCACATGAGCCAGCAGTACAGAACTATCTCTGGCAGTGGTCACATGACAGGAGGGGGAATAAGAAGGGTGTGGTGTCTTCCCATTGGCTGCAGGTGAATGATGGCAACTTCAGCTGGAAGACACACGCCACCTACAGTCAGCGAGCGGTACTGCAGGTTCCAGAGCCACGGGCACCGACTCCTCTCCCATCACCAGCACCATCCATGGCAGGAACACGGCGTCGCCTGCCGATTGGAGCAAAAGTCACAGGATCGGACTCCGGTGGGGACATGAGATATATATATATATGCCCTCTAATATCCTGATTACCGGCACCGCAACCTCCGTCCCCCTTTTATGGCACGATGTGCAGTGTCGTCACCCCGCTGCCCTCGTGAGCTCCCTGAAGTCTCTTAGGAGGCAGGCCAGCAGTCAGTGGCTTTGGGACGGGCAGTGATGGAGATCGGAGCTTTTGCTCTCTGCTCCATCACTGGATTGAACTGTGTCGGGGGCAACGTGACGTCAACAGCGTCCAATGTGGGGGTCACTGGAGATCCGAGGATCCAGGCAAGAAATTCAGGGCCGGAGCCCCAAGTCTTGGAACCTAGCAATGCCCCTGCCGGTGGACCCCTCTATGGCCAGTCCAATGCGGAGTATATCCACGTGCACTCGTGTGTGTATATATATATACTGTATATACATACTAATATATACGTAATACACACTGTCACATACACTAAAGCGGGCTTTACACGCTGCGATCGTACCCGCCCCCGTCTGTTGTGCGATACGGGCAAATCGTTGCGCATGGCACACAACCTCGCTTACCCCAGTCACACGCACATTCCTTCACTGCAACGTCGCTCTGGCTGGTGATCCGCCTCCTTTCTAAGGAGGCGGGTCTTGCGGCGTCACACGGCAGGCGGCCAATAGAAGCGGAGGGGCAGAGATGAGCGGGACGTAACATCCCGCCCCCTCCTTCCTTCCGCATTGCCGGCGGCCGCAGGTAAGATATTCCGCCGGATGTGCGTCACAAACACCGTGACCCCGACGATAATTCATTAACGATATCGTAGCGTGTAAAGCCCCCTTAAGGGCCCGTTACACTCTATGATATATCGGGCGATACGTCATAGTGACGCATATCCGGCATTGTTAGACATATCGTAGCGTGTGACACAAATGAGCGACTGAACGAGCAAAAATACTCACCTTATCGTTGCTCGTTGACTCGTCGCTCATTTTCATAAAGTTGCTCCTCCTTCTGCGCGCCGGTTGTTCATCGTCCCTGCGGCAGCGCACAGTGCTCCGTGTGACACCCCGGGAACGATGAACACCGCTTACCTGCGTCCCACGGCTATGAGGAAGGACGGAGGTGGGCGGGGTGTTACGTCCCGCTCAGCTCCGCCCCTCCACTTCTATTGGCCGCCTGCCGTGTGACGCCGAACACGTGGTGAAGAGGATGTTCACCACCCACAGCGAGGTCGTCCGGGAGGTAAGTGCGCGTGACGGGGGCGGGTGCGATCACACGATAAATCGACGCGTGTAATGGGGCCTATATATATACACACACATATGTTATATACAGACTATTAGAGCTACTTACCTTTGCTGAAGTCTGTTGGTCTCCAGGAGCAGCGGGGTCTTCACACTCCTGCCCCCAATACAGGCCAGCACCAGTGCAGATCACTGTGTATGTATAATATATATATATATATATATATACACACACACATACACACACACACACACACACACTGCCGACTGCCTCTCTCACTCCCCCTCCCCCATTATAAACTTTACAAGCTCGGTGTCCTGGAGAACAGATCATGCAAAAAACTCACCCAAACCCTCGGTCTGCACAGACACTGGTGAAAGGCAAACACTGACAATTCCCCACAGTTAACCCCTGCTGGTGTCACTGATATTTCATGTGCCCTTTGCTGTGAGATCCCAAACTCCTGCGCTTCTGCGATATCAGCGCCATGAGGGGAGCCGCAGCCCCGATCCCTGTGCGAGGAGCGTCATCTGCAGCAGAGGTCCCCAGCTCCAGTCCTCCAGGCCCACCAACAGTGCAGGTTTTTGGGATTTCCTTAGTATTGCACAGGTGTTAATGTAATCAGGTGCTGGTTCCAGCAGCAGTGCAATGCTAAGGAAATCCTGAAAACATGCGCTGTTGGGGGGCCTTGAGGACTGGAGTTGGGGACCCTGATCTACAGGTTTATGTATTACTAGAAGGTGGCCGGATTCTACGCATCGGGTATTCTAGAATTTATTGTGTAGTTAATGTATGATTTTTGTTATATATATATATAGATGTTGTTGTGTGTAGTTACCAAGTGTTTGTGTAGGCGCTGTACATGTTCTGGGTGTTGTCTGGGTGTGGCGGGGGGTGAGAGCGGTGTTGTATGTGTGTTGCGTTGTGTGTGTTGCGTTGTTTGTGGAGCGCTGTGTGTCTGCAGTGTTGTCGGTGTGGGGTGCGTGTGTGTTTTGGGGAGGTATGTTTTGTGGAATGTGTGTGTTGTGCGTATATTTGTGTGTGCCGCGGTGTTTGTGTGTTGGGTGTTGTGTGTGTGCGGCGTTGTCTGTGTGTGTGTGTGGGTGTCTGTGTAGGGCGGTGTTTGTGGTTCCCAGTGTGTGTGTGGTGTGTTGTGCGGTGCGCGTGTGGCAGTGTGTGTGTGTTTTGGGGGGAGGTGTGCACCCCCATCGTGCTCCATCCTCCATGCTGCACACCCCCCATTGTGCTCCATTCCCCATGCTGGGGCCGCCGGGGGCGGGTCCGAGCATGGCAACGTGTGCCAGGGGCGGGGCTGAGCGGGCGAGGCGTCAGCGTATGCCGGCTCCCTGCACATGTGTACCGGGAGCCGGTGTACGCTGGAGCGGGCGATGCGTGCGGAGGGCCGGGGTGAGCGGCTAATGCATGCGGGGGGCGGGGCCAGGCCGAGGCAAGCGGCCAATCCGTGGGGGGGCGGGGCCAGGCCGAGCCCAGCGGCCAATCCGACAGTTGTCACTCTAACGACACTGTCACGGTGACACGATTTTGGAGCAAGACAGACAGACAGACAGACAGAATAAGGCAATTATATATATAGATTTGTCTTTACAGCTGGTTACTGCACAGGGTCATTGTATTGTTAATAGTATAGACTTCTCCGGGCGCCGCGTCACCAAATAGAGTTTGAACATTTCTTTTCACTTTATTTTGTTTCCTACTTCGGGGCCGTAACCTGCGATTGCCTTATCATTACTGTTACAGCATTCAGTGATGCGATTATTTGTAATAATGCTGCTGTTATTTTGTTATTGTTTTAATTGTTATTATTATTTGTATTTTGTTGTTATTATTATATTACATTTCACCCCTTCCTTCCCGCACAGGATGTCAGACAGCCAATGTCCCCACGTCCCCTACACTCCCCGCTTCCCCCGCGCTCCCTACACTCCCCGCGTCCCCCGCGCTCCCTACACTCCCCGCGTCCCCCGCGCTCCCTACACTCCCCACGTCCCCCGCGCTCCCTACACTCCCCGCTTCCCCCGCGCTCCCTACACTCCCCGCGTCCCCCGCGCTCCCTACACTCCCCGCGTCCCCCGCGCTCCCTACACTTCCGCGTCCCCCGCGCTCCCTACACTCCCCGCGTCCCCCGCGCTCCCTACACTCCCCGCTTCCCCCGCGCTCCCTACACTCCCCGCTTCCCCCGCGCTCCCTACACTCCCCGCGTCCCCCGCGCTCCCTACACTCCCCGCGTCCCCCGCGCTCCCTACACTCCCCGCGTCCCCCGCGCTCCCTACACTCCCCGCGTCCCCCGCGCTCCCTACACTCCCCGCGTCCCCCGCGCTCCCTACACTCCCCGCGTCCCCCGCGCTCCCTACACTCCCCGCGTCCCCCGCGCTCCCTACACTCCCCGCGTCCCCCGCGCTCCCTACACTCCCCGCGTCCCCCGCGCTCCCTACATTCCCCGCTTTCCCTACACTCCCCGCGTCCCCCGCGCTCCCTACACTCCCCGCGTCCCCCGCGCTCCCTACACTCCCCGCGTCCCCCGCGCTCCCTACACTCCCCGCTTCCCCCGCGCTCCCTACACTCCCCGCGTCCCCCGCGCTCCCTACACTCCCCGCGTCCCCCGTGCTCCTCACGCATCCTGCACCCGAGCGGTGAAAGAAAAATCCAGCGATTATCAAAAGTCAATTGTCATTCGACCTCTTTAGAAATAATTCCATTAAAGATAACGGCGGGTTTTAATTAGATGAAGGATCCAATTACTGTAATTACAATGTATAAATATTCCCATCATGGAGCCGCCCCGACCAGAAGGGTTACACCAATAATTAGTGTCTTCATATGAAGCCCGTCCACTGCAGAACGTCTGTACCCGGGGGGCGCGAACGAGGCTCCTCTCACTTCTGGGAGTCTGAGAAAGCGATGTCTGTGCAATGAATATGTATGAGCGAGCGCGAGCTCTGCTGAGATTAGGGGGAGCAGAGGCTACCCAGGGGTGACGGGTATGTAACATGGGAGATTATGGGGGAGCAGAGGCTACCCAGGGGTGACGTGTATGTAACATGGGAGATTATGGGGGGAGCAAAGGCTACCCAGGGGTGACGTGTATGTAACATGGGAGATTATGGGGGAGCAGAGGCTACCCAGGGGTGACGGGTATGTAACATGGGAGATTATGGGGGAGCAGAGGCTACCCAGGGGTGACGGGTATGTAACATGGGAGATTATGGGGGAGCAGAGGCTACCCAGGGGTGACGTGTATGTAACATGGGAGATTATGGGGGGAGCAGAGGCTACCCAGGGGTGACGTGTATGTAACATGGGAGATTATGGGGGAAGCAGAGGCTACCCAGGGGTGACGTGTATGTAACATGGGAGATTATGGGGGAAGCAGAGGCTACCCAGGGGTGTCGTGTATGTAACATGGGAGATTATGGGGGAGCAGAGGCTACCCAGAGGTGACATGTATGTAACATGGGAGATTATGGGGGAGCAGAGGCTACCCAGGGATGACGTGTATGTAACATGGGAGATTATGGGGGAGCAGAGGCTACCCAGGGGTGACATGTATGTAAAATGGGAGATTATGGACAGGTAGGACTCAGATTAGAGATTTATCGGATTCCCCACAGATGACGCTTAGCTCAATAGAAGGTGACGACCGCCACTACTGGATATAGTCCGCCATCCACAGTGCTGGATAATCAGACGCCGAACTATCGGAATCATATATAATAGACATATATTCTGTATGTGCAGGGGTTATACCGGCTGTACATATATAATAATATACAGGAGATGCCCAGGTTATACCGGCTGTACATATATAATTATATACAGGAGATGCCCAGGTTATACCGGCTGTACATATATAATTATATACAGGAGATGCCCGGGTTATACCGGCTGTACATATATAATTATATACAGGAGATGCCCGGGTTATACCGGCTGTACATATATAATTATATACAGTAGATGCCCGGGTTATACCGGCTGTACATATATAATTATATACAGGAGGTGCCCGGGTTATACCGGCTGTACATATATAATTATATACAGGAGATGCCCGGGTTATACCGGCTGTACATATATAATTATATACAGTAGATGCCCGGGTTATACCGGCTGTACATATATAATTATATACAGGAGGTGCCCGGGTTATACCGGCTGTACATATATAATTATATACAGGAGATGCCCAGGTTATACCGGCTGTGCATATATAATTATACACAGGAGATGCCCGGGTTATACCGGCTGTACATATATAATTATATACAGGAGATGCCCAGGTTATACCGGCTGTACATATATAATTATATACAGGAGATGCCCGGGTTATACCGGCTGTACATATATAATTATATACAGGAGATGCCCAGGTTATACCGGCTGTACATATATAATTATATACAGGAGATGCCCGGGTTATACCGGCTGTACATATATAATTATACACAGGAGATGCCCAGGTTATACCGGCTGTACATATATAATTATATACAGGAGATGCCCGGGTTATACCGGCTGTACATATATAATTATACACAGGAGATGCCCGGGTTATACCGGCTGTACATATATAATTATACACAGGAGATGCCCGGGTTATACCGGCTGTATAGCACTGAGGGTAATATTACTTGTGGTGTGGGGACGGTTCTGCCTGTGATTGCAGTTGCACATTCAGGATCCGCTGCTGACAGATCTTGTGTAATCAGATGTCCCCGATGTGCTTGATACAATCCAGAGACTCTGCAGCCAGAGGAGACAAGTCCGGAGGTCGTGTAACTGCTGTTTTCATCTTCCCATCATTTGCGGATCAGTGGTGTCTGTGTGCCAGGATCTGCGGAGCTCGGTGACGTCTACTTGGTGCGGAGTGCAGGCTGCTCTCGTGCTGTTATGATGGTGCAGAGTGCAGGCTGCTCTCCTGCTGTTATGATGGTGCGGAGTGCAGGCTGCTGTCCTGCTGTTATGATGGTGCAGAGTGCAGGCTGCTGTCCTGCTGTTATGATGGTGCGGAGTGCAGGCTGCTCTCCTGCTGTTATGATGGTGCAGAGTGCAGGCTGCTCTCCTGCTGTTATGATGGTGCAGAGTGCAGGCTGCTCTCCTGCTGTTATGATGGTGCGGAGTGCAGGCTGCTCTCCTGCTGTTATGATGGTGCAGAGTGCAGGCTGCTCTCCTGCTGTTATGATAGTGCAGAGTGCAGGCTGCTCTCCTGCTGTTATGATGGTGCGGAGTGCAGGCTGCTCTCCTGCTGTTATGATGGTGCGGAGTGCAGGCTGCTCTCCTGCTGTTATGATGGTGCGGAGTGCAGGCTGCTCTCCTGCTGTTATGATGGTACGGAGTGCAGGCTGCTCTCCTGCTGTTATGATGGTGCGGAGTGCAGGCTGCTCTCCTGCTGTTATGATGGTGCGGAGTGCAGGCTGCTCTCCTGCTGTTATGATGGTGCGGAGTGCAGGCTGCTGTCCTGCTGTTATGATGGTGCGGAGTGCAGGCTGCTCTCCTGCTGTTATGATGGTGCGGAGTGCAGGCTGCTCTCCTGCTGTTATGATGGTGCGGAGTGCAGGCTGCTCTCCTGGCGTTATGATGGTGCGGAGTGCAGGCTGCTCTCCTGGCGTTATGATGGTGCGGAGTGCAGGCTGCTCTCCTGCTGTTATGATGGTGCGGAGTGCAGGCTGCTCTCCTGCTGTTATGATGGTGCGAAGTGCAGGCTGCTCTCCTGCTGTTATGATTGTGCGGAGTGCAGGCTGCTCTCCTGCTGTTATGATGGTACGGAGTGCAGGCTGCTCTCGTGCTGTTATGATGGTGCGGAGTGCAGGCTGCTCTCCTGCTGTTATGATGGTACGGAGTGCAGGCTGCTCTCCTGCTGTTATGATGGTGCGGAGTGCAGGCTGCTCTCCTGCTGTTATGATGGTGCGGAGTGCAGGCTGCTCTCCTGCTGTTATGATGGTACGGAGTGCAGGCTGCTCTCCTGCTGTTATGATGGTGCGGAGTGCAGGCTGCTCTCCTGCTGTTATGATGGTGCGGAGTGCAGGCTGCTCTCCTGCTGTTATGATGGTGCGGAGTGCAGGCTGCTCTCCTGCTGTTATGATGGTGCAGAGTGCAGGCTGCTGTCCTGCTGTTATGATGGTGCAGAGTGCAGGCTGCTGTCCTGCTGTTATGATGGTGCAGAGTGCAGGCTGCTTTTGTTACACAGGGATATGATGCTCTGTGAATTGTCGTATTATGGAGCGTTCCTTTTAGCTGCGGTGGGGTTCATCGTTACTTTTCTGCTTTGTGACTTTTTCTTTATTTTTTTTGCTGTTTCTTCCAATAATGAATAATCTGGAAACATAAAAGTGACCATAAAACCACCACCGCTGCAATAGAGGAGCAAGCGATGACGAGGCGCAGAGGTCAGCAGCGTCTGTCCTCTCGTTCCGTGTCCGGTAGGTTCCGGTAGGTTCCGCTGCGCCCCACGTCGTCCGTTGGGGGCGCTTTTTGCTGCGGTCTCTGCGCCGTCTGCACAGGCGGTATTGCAGCACTTTTCTGCGGTCAGTTACACTTTGTGGTAGAAATGGAGCCACAGCTTTTTTTTTTGAATTGTACAAATATTTTTTGAAATTTCAAACAACTTGAACCCGGTGACAAAAGCGAAGACTCCGGCCCCAAGGACAAGATTAGCGCTGTGGGGACACCTGATGGCAGAAGGCGGAACTGCAGCGGATTGTCTCTGCAGAAGGGACATTCATTTCTAGGGTTACAAAGATGACCAGAAATTCTCCAGAACATGGCTCTCCTCTGTAATCTCCTGCATGGTCTGAGGACAAGGTGAAAACCGGTCTCCTGTATCAGCCGGGCGCCGTGCACAGGAGCTGACAATCTAAATCTAACATTGCTGAATATTACAGGTGACCTGGCAGAGGAAATATAGAAGAAGCCGAGAAAAAGAGCGAGGAGCGAGACGTCCACAGCTCCAGCTCCAGCTCTACTGAGAAACCCAATGGTGGAACCCTCAGCAATGGCAGAACAGCATTGATTTACTGCAGATAAAGCCTTCTATACAGAGAAATAGATTGTACTCACCTGTCCTACAGTCTCCTCCCCCAGTAATGGCTGATAACAGGGAGTAATAGATTGTACTCACCTGTCCTACAGTCTCCTCCCCCAGTAATGGCTGATAACAGGGAGTAATAGATTGTACTCACCTGTCCTACAGTCTCCTCCCCCAGTAATGGCTGATAACAGGGAGTAATAGATTGTACTCACCTGTCCTACAGTCTCCTCCCCCAGTAATGGCTGATAACAGGGAGTAATACACTGCACTCACCTGTCCTACAGTCTCCTCCCCCCAGTAATGGCTGATAACAGGGAGTAATAGATTGTACTCACCTGTCCTACAGTCTCCTCCCCCAGTAATGGCTGATAACAGGGAGTAATACACTGCACTCACCTGTCCTACAGTCTCCTCCCCCAGTAATGGCTGATAACAGGGAGTAATAGATTGTACTCACCTGTCCTACAGTCTCCTCCCCCCAGTAATGGCTGATAACAGGGAGTAATAGATTGTACTCACCTGTCCTACAGTCTCCTCCCCCAGTAATGGCTGATAACAGGGAGTAATACACTGCACTCACCTGTCCTACAGTCTCCTCCCCCAGTAATGCCTGATAACAGGGAGTAATACACTGCACTCACCTGTCCTACAGTCTCCTCCCCCAGTAATGGCTGATAACAGGGAGTAATAGATTGTACTCACCTGTCCTACAGTCTCCTCCCTCAGTAATGGCTGATAACAGGGAGTAATAGATTGTACTCACCTGTCCTACAGTCTCCTCCCCCAGTAATGCCTGATAACAGGGAGTAATAGATTGTACTCACCTGTCCTACAGTCTCCTCCCCCCAGTAATGGCTGATAACAGGGAGTAATAGATTGTACTCACCTGTCCTACAGTCTCCTCCCCCCAGTAATGGCTGATAACAGGGAGTAATAGATTGTACTTACCTGTCCTACAGTCTCCTCCCCCAGTAATGGCTGATAACAGGGAGTAATAGATTGTACTCACCTGTCCTACAGTGTCCTTCCCCAGTAATGGCTGATAACAGGGAGTAATACACTGCACTCACCTGTACTACAGTCTCCTCCCCCAGTATTGGCTGATAACAGGGAGTAATAGATTGTACTCACCTGTCCTACAGTCTCCTCCCCCAGTAATGACTGATAACAGGGAGTAATAGATTGTACTCACCTGTCCTACAGTCTCCTCCCCCCAGTAATGGCTGATAACAGGGAGTAATAGATTGTACTTACCTGTCCTACAGTCTCCTCCCCCAGTAATGGCTGATAACAGGGAGTAATACACTGCACTCACCTGTTCCACAGTCTCCTCCCCCAGTAATGGCTGATACCAGGGAGTAATAGATTGTACTCACCTGTCCTACAGTCTCCTCACACAGTATTGGCTGATAACAGGGAGTAATAGATTGTAGTCACCTGTCCTACAGTCTCCTCCCCCAGTAATGGCTGATAACAGGGAGTAACAGATTGTACTCACCTGTCCTACAGTCTCCTCCCCCCGTAATGGCTGATAACAGGGAGTAATAGATTGTAGTCACCTGTCCTACAGTCTCCTCCCCCGTAATGGCTGATAACAGGGAGTAATAGATTGTAGTCACCTGTCCTACAGTCTCCTCCCCCAGTAATGGCCGATAACAGGGAGTAATAGATTGTACTCACCTGTCCTACAGTCTCCTCCCCCAGTAATGGCTGATAACAGGGAGTAATAGATTGTACTCACCTGTCCTACAGTCTCCTCCCCCAGTAATGGCTGATAACAGGGAGTAATAGATTGTACTCACCTGTCCTACAGTCTCCTCCCCCAGTAATGGCTGATAACAGGGAGTAATAGATTGTACTCACCTGTCCTACAGTCTCCTCCCCCAGTAATGGCTGATAACAGGGAGTAATAGATTGTACTCACCTGTCCTACAGTCTCCTCCCCCAGTAATGGCTGATAACAGGGAGTAATAGATTGTAGTCACCTGTCCTACAGTCTCCTCCCCCAGTAATGGCTGATAACAGGGAGTAATAGATTGTACTCACCTGTCCTACAGTCTCCTCCCCCCAGTAATGGCTGATAACAGGGAGTAATAGATTGTACTCACCTGTCCTACAGTCTCCTCCCCCCAGTAATGGCTGATAACAGGGAGTAATAGATTGTAGTCACCTGTCCTACAGTCTCCTCCCCCAATAATGGCTGATAACAGGGAGTAATAGATTGTACTCACCTGTCCTACAGTCTCCTCCCCCCAGTAATGGCTGATAACAGGGAGTAATAGATTGTACTCACCTGTCCTACAGTCTCCTCCCCCCAGTAATGGCTGATAACAGGGAGTAATAGATTGTACTCACCTGTCCTACAGTCTCCTCCCCCAGTAATGGCTGATAACAGGGAGTAATACACTGCACTCACCTGTCCTACAGTCTCCTCCCCCAGTAATGGCTGATAACAGGGAGTAATAGATTGTACTCACCTGTCCTACAGTCTCCTCCCCCAGTAATGCCTGATAACAGGGAGTAATACACTGCACTCACCTGTCCTACAGTCTCCTCCCCCAGTAATGGCTGATAACAGGGAGTAATAGATTGTACTCACCTGTCCTACAGTCTCCTCCCTCAGTAATGGCTGATAACAGGGAGTAATAGATTGTACTCACCTGTCCTACAGTCTCTTCCCCCAGTAATGGCTGATAACAGGGAGTAATAGATTGTACTCACCTGTCCTACAGTCTCCTCCCCCAGTAATGACTGATAACAGGGAGTAATAGATTGTACTCACCTGTCCTACAGTCTCCTCCCCCCAGTAATGGCTGATAACAGGGAGTAATAGATTGTACTTACCTGTCCTACAGTCTCCTCCCCCAGTAATGGCTGATAACAGGGAGTAATAGATTGTACTCACCTGTCCTACAGTGTCCTTCCCCAGTAATGGCTGATAACAGGGAGTAATACACTGCACTCACCTGTACTACAGTCTCCTCCCCCAGTATTGGCTGATAACAGGGAGTAATAGATTGTACTCACCTGTCCTACAGTCTCCTCCCCCTGTAATGACTGATAACAGGGAGTAATAGATTGTACTCACCTGTCCTACAGTCTCCTCCCCCCAGTAATGGCTGATAACAGGGAGTAATAGATTGTACTTACCTGTCCTACAGTCTCCTCCCCCAGTAATGGCTGATAACAGGGAGTAATACACTGCACTCACCTGTTCCACAGTCTCCTCCCCCAGTAATGGCTGATAACAGGGAGTAATACACTGCACTCACCTGTTCCACAGTCTCCTCCCCCAGTAATGGCTGATACCAGGGAGTAATAGATTGTAGTCACCTGTCCTACAGTCTCCTCCCCCAGTAATGGCTGATAAAAGGGAGTAATAGATTGTACTCACCTATCCTACAGTCTCCTCCCGCAGTAATGAATAACAGGGAGTGATAGATTGTACTCACCTGTCCTATAGTCTCCTCCCCCAGTAATGGCTGATAACAGGGAGTAATAGTTGTACTCACCTGTCCTACAGTCTCCTCCTCCAGTAATGGCTGATAACAGGGAGTAATAGATTGTAGACACCTGTCCTATAGTGTCCTTCCCCAGTAATGGCTGATAACAGGGAGTAGCAGATTGTACTCACCTGTCCTACAGTCTCCTCCCCCAGTAGTGGCTGATAACAGAGAGTAATAGATTGTAGTCACCTGTCCTACAGTCTCCTCCCCCAGTAATGAATGATAACAGGGAGTAAAAGATTGTACTCACCTGTCCTACAATATCCTCCCCCAGTAATGGCTGATAACAGGGAGTAATAGTTGTACTCACCTGTCCTACAGTCTCCTCCCCCAGTAATGGCTGATAACAGGGAGTAATAGATTGTACTCACCTGTCCTACAGCCTCCTCCCTCAGTAATGGCTGATAACAGGGAGTAATAGATTGTACTCACCTGTCCTACAGTCTCCTCCCCCAGTAATGGCTGATAACAGGGAGTAATAGATTGCACTCACCTGTCCTACAGTCTCCTTCCCCAGTAATGGCTGATAACAGGGAGTAATAGATTGTACTCACCTGTCCTACAGTCTCTTCCCCCAGTAGTGGCTGATAACAGAGAGTAATAGATTGTAGTCACCTGTCCTACAGTCTCCTCTCCCAGTAATGGCTGATAACAGAGCGTAATAGATTGTAGTCACCTGTCCTACAGTCTCCTACCCCAGTAATGGCTGATAACAGGGAGTAATACACTGCACTCACCTGTCCTACAGTCTCTTCCCCCAGTAGTGGCTGATAACAGAGAGTAATAGATTGTAGTCACCTGTCCTACAGTCTTCTCTCCCAGTAATGGCTGATAACAGAGCGTAATAGATTGTAGTCACCTGTCCTACAGTCTCCTACCCCAGTAATGGCTGATAACAGGGAGTAATACACTGCACTCACCTGTCCTACGGTCTCCTCCCCCAGTAATGGCTGATAACAGAGAGTAATAGATTGTACTCACCTGTCCTACAGTCTCCTCCCCCAGTAGTGGCTGATAACAGAGAGTAATAGATTGTAGTCACCTGTCCTACAGTCTCCTCCCCCAGTAATGGCTGATAACAGGGAGTAATAGTTGTACTCACCTGTCCTACAGTCTCCTCCCCCAGTAATGGCTGATAACAGGGAGTAATAGATTGTACTCACCTATCCTACAGCCTCCTCCCTCAGTAATGGCTGATAACAGGGAGTAATAGATTGGCGTTCCCTGTGGAATGTGCTGGATGACGTCTTGCAGTCGCTCCAGATGAGATGAATCCTAAGTGACACATTCAGTTGGATCAGAATTGAGGGGAATTCTCTGTATCTATAGAATTAGATTATGATGTGGTCCTGAGGGCGGAGTCAGAGGAGCGCGTGGATGTTTGCTTTTAACATCTGTACGCCATTAATTTATTAACGCACTGATTCCTTAAATGGGGCCCTGTCACACTAAATCCACCTGTACTTCATACTTGGCTACAGTCAGAGGATACTATGTTATATGGTACCGGCGGAGGTCGCAATGTTACTTGGATCCAGGCAGAGGATACAATGTTACATGGTAGGGTACAGTCGGATGGTACAATGGTACAGGCGGAGGTCGTAATGTTACTTGGATCCAGGCAGAGGATACAATGTTACATGGTAGGGTACAGTCGGATGGTACAATGGTACAGGCGGAGGTCGTAATGTTACTTGGATCCAGGCAGAGGATACAATGTTACATGGTAGGGTACAGTTGGATGGTACAATGGTACAGGCGGAGGTCGTAATGTTAGTTGGATCCAGGCAGAGGATACAATGTTACATGGTAGGGTACAGTCGAATGGTACAGGCGGAGGTCGTAATGTTACTTGGATCCAGGCAGAGGATACAATGTTACATGGTAGGGTACAGTCGGATGGTAAAATGGTACAGGCGGAGGTCGTAATGTTACTTGGATCCAGGCAGAGGATACAATGTTATATGGTAGGGTACAGTCGGATGATACAATGGTACAGGCGGAGGTCGCAATGTTACATGGTACAGGCAAAGGATACAATGTTACATGGTATAGGTGGATGTCGCAATGTTACTTGGATACAGGGGGAGGATACAATGTTGCATGGTACAGGCGGAGGTTGCAATGTTACTTGGATACAGGCGGAGGTTGCAATGTTACCTAGATACAGGCAGAGGTCATAATGTTAAATGGTTCAGGTGGAGGATACAATATTACGTGGATACAGGGAGAAGTTGCAATGTTACTTGGATACAGGCAATGGTCACAATGTTACATGAAACAGGTGGAGGATATAATGTTACATAGTACAGGCGGAGGTTACAATGTTATATGGTATAGGTGGAGGATATAATGTTACATGGTATAGGTGGATGTTGCAATGTTACTTGGATACAGGAAGAGGATACAATGCAACATGGTACAGGTGGAGGATACAATATTACTTGGATACAGGCGGAGGATACAATGATAAATTGTACAGGTAGAGGATACAATGTTGCATATTACAGGTGGAAGTCGCAATGTTACCTGGATACAGGCAGAGGAGGTGAGACAGCTTCTTACCTTTTTGCAAAAATGTATATACTAAGTACCCTGTTTATTAAGCACTTGCAATTTATTTATTTATAGTCAGGGTATTTTTCCTACAATTTTCTCCTTGGTTTTTTTCTAGTCTTGAGGCTGCAATTCACATGCTTGTAATGTTGCATGTTTATTGAACATTTGTTACAGCTCAGTTTGTTGGTGTTTTTTGTCTGTTATCTTGCTTTAATGCAAGTTGGGGGTGCAGCCCTCCTGATACTGAGGCTGAACGATTACCTGCTTCTCACTTTTTGCTGTGTATGTAATCTGGGACCCAGCTGACCACTTTACCATCCATATTGAAGTTTTGACATGACACAAGTCAGGTACAGAATATGTTTTTAACTTCAGTAGGTTAGGGACTGTCTCAGATGGGTGCACCGTGACGAGGTGAGACAGCTTCTTACCTTTTTGCAAAAATGTATATACTAAAGGCTGCTTTACACCAGGCAATCTATCGTGCGATAGATCGTCGGGGTCACGGTTTTTGTGACGCACATCCGGCATCGCTGGCGATGCCGGCCTGTGTGACACCTCCTAGCGACGCAGTATCGCTCACAAATCGTGAGTCGGGTACTGCTCGTTAGGTTCCATAATATCGTTTACTTTAGTTGACCATCGTTTCCGTGGTAGCACACGTCGCTCCGTGTGACACCACGGGAACGATGAGCAGCTCACCTGCCTCCCGCGGCCGCCGCCGGCTCTATGTGGAAGGAAGGAGGTGGGCGGGATGTTTACGTCCCGCTCATCTCCGCCCCTCCGCTTCTATTGGCCGGCGCCCGTGTGACGTCGCTGTGACGCCGAACGTCCCTCCCACTCCAGGAAGTGGACGTTCGCCGCCCACAGCGAGGTCGCACGAGAGGTAAGTATGTGTGACGGGGTTTACAAACTTTGTGCGACACGGGCAGCGATTTGCCCGTGACGCAAAAAGGACGGGGGCGGGTACGATCGATTGTGAAATCGCACAATCGGTCGTACCGTGTAAAGCAGGCTTAAGTACCCTGTTTATTAAGCACTTGCAATTTATTTATTTATAATCAGGGTATTTTTTCTACAATTTTCTCCTTGTTTTTTTTCTAGAGGATACAATGTTACATGGTACAGGTGAAAGTCACAATGTTACCTGGATACAGGCAGAGGTCACAGTGTTACATGGTACAGGCGGAGGATACAATGTTATATGGACACAGGCGGAGGATATAATGTTACGTGGATACAGGCTGAGGTCACAATGCTACATGTGCACAGCCCTGAGCCTAAAGATATACACAATGTAATGGTCTTTGTCTACATCACTTACTTCATCCATGTAAGTCGATACATTGTTACAGGATTTGGTTGCTGTGAAAGGGCATCTGCCAGCACAGAATGACTGTTCAAACAAAGCACAGACATTGTATTCTCCGCCTGTACTATGTAGCATTGTTGCCCTTGTCTGCATCCATGTAACATTGTATCGTTCATCTATATCATGTAACATTGTGCTGTCTGCATCCATGCAACATTGTATCTGCATCAGTGTAACATTGTATCTTCTGCCTGTATCATGTAACATTGTATCCTCCGCCTTTATCATGTAAGATTGTATCCTCTGCCTTTATCATGTAACATTGTATCCTCTGCTTGTATCATGCAACATTGTATCCTCCACCTGTAACATGTAACATTGTATCCTCCGCCTGTAACATGTAACATTGTATCCTCCGCCTGTAACATGTAACATTGTATCCTCCACCTGTAACATGTAACATTGTATCCTCCGCCTGTAACATGTAACATTGTATCCTGTGACTGCATCATGTAACATTGTGTCCTGTGACTGTATCATGTAACATTGTACCTCCGCCTTTATCATGTAACATTGTATCCTCCGCCTGTATCATGTAACATTGTATCCTCTGCCTTTATCATGTAACATTGCATCCTCCGCTTGTATCATGCAACATTGTGTCCGCCTTTATCATGTAACATTGCATCCTCCGCCTTTATCATGTAACATTGTATCCTCTGCCTTTATCATGTAACATTGTATCCTCTGCCTTTATCATGTAACATTGTATCCTCTGCCTGTGTCATGTAACATTGTATCCTCCGCCTGTGTCATGTAACATTGTATCCTCCACCTGTGTTATGTAACATTGTATCCTCCGCCGTTATCATGTAACATTGTATCCTCCACCTGTGTCATGTAACATTGTATCCTCCACCTGTATCATGTAACATTGTATCCTCCGCCTGTATCATGTAACATTGTATCCTCCGCCTTTATCATGTAACATTGTATCCTGCGCCTGTATCATGTAACATTGCATCCTCTGCCTTTATCATGTAACATTGCATCCTCTGCCTTTATCATGTAACATTGTATCCTCTGCTTGTATCATGTAACATTGCATCCTCTGCTTGTATCATGTAACATTGCATCCTCTGCCTTTATCATGTAACATTGTATCCTCTGCCTTTATCATGTAACATTGTATCCTCTGCTTGTATCATGTAACATTGTATCCTCTGCTTGTATCATGTAACATTGTATCCTCCGCTTGTATCATGTAACATTGTATCCTCCGCTTGTATCATGTAACATTGTATCCTCCCCTTGTATCATGTAACATTGTATCCTCCGCCTCTACCATGTAACATTGTATCCTCCGCTTGTATCATGTAACATTGTATTCTCCACCTGTGTCATGTAACATTGTATCCTCCGCCTCTACCATGTAACATTGTATCCTCCGCTTGTATCATGTAACATTGTATCCTGCGCCTGTATCATGTAACATTGCATCCTCTGCCTTTATCATGTAACATTGTATCCTCCGCCTTTATCATGTAACATTGTATCCTGCGCCTGTATCATGTAACATTGTATCCTCCACTTGTATCATGTAACATTGTATCCTCCACCTGTGTCATGTAACATTGTATCCTCTGCCTTTATCATGTAACATTGTATCCTCCGCTTGTATCATGTAACATTGTATCCTCCACCTGTGTCATGTAACATTGCATCCTCTGCCTTTATCATGTAACATTGTATCCTCTGCCTTTATCATGTAACATTGTATCCTCCGCTTGTATCATGTAACATTGCATCCTCCGCTTGTATCATGTAACATTGTATCCTCCGCTTGTATCATGTAACATTGTATCCTCCACCTGTGTCATGTAACATTGTATTCTCCACCTGTATCATGTAACATTGTATCCTCCGCCTCTACCATGTAACATTGTATCCTCCGCTTGTATCATGTAACATTGTATTCTCCATCTGTGTCATGTAACATTGTATCCTCCGCCTTTATCATGTAACATTGTATTCTCCACCTGTGTCATCTAACATTGTATCCTCCGCCTCTACCATCTAACATTGTATCCTCCGCTTGTATCATGTAACATTGTATCCTCCGCTTGTATCATGTAACATTGTATCCTCCGCTTGTATCATGTAACATTGTATCCTCCGCCTCTACCATGTAACATTGTATCCTCCGCTTGTATCATGTAACATTGTATTCTCCACCTGTGTCATGTAACATTGTATCCTCCGCCTCTACCATGTAACATTGTATCCTCCGCCTCTACCATGTAACATTGTATCCTCCGCTTGTATCATGTAACATTGTATTCTCCACCTGTGTCATGTAACATTGTATCCTCCGCCTCTACCATGTAACATTGTATCCTCTGCTTGTATCATGTAACATTGTATTCTCCACCTGTGTCATGTAACATTGTATCCTCCGCCTGTGTCATGTAACATTGTATCCTCCGCCTCTACCATGTAACATTGTATCCTCCGCCTGTGTCATGTAACATTGTATCCTCCGCCTCTACCATGTAACATTGTATCCTCCGCTTGTATCATGTAACATTGTATCCTCCGCCTCTACCATGTAACATTGTATCCTCCGCTTGTATCATGAAACATTGTATTCTCCACCTGTGTCATGTAACATTGTATCCTCCGCCTCTACCATGTAACATTGTATCCTCCGCTTGTATCATGTAACATTGTATCCTCCGCTTGTATCATGTAACATTGCATCCTCCGCTTGTATCATGTAACATTGTATCCTCCGCTTGTATCATGAAACATTGTATTCTCCACCTGTGTCATGTAACATTGTATCCTCCGCCTCTACCATGTAACATTGTATCCTCCGCTTGTATCATGTAACATTGTATCCTCCTCTTGTATCATGCAACATTGTATCCTCCGCTTGTATCATGCAACATTGTGTCCTGTGACTGCGCACATGGAGGAAGTAGGGAGGGATGCTGGGGATCCAGGTCTGAGTATGAACCAATAGGGCGCTGGTATCGGAGGCCAATCGGATTGTGTGTTGCATGGTCCTCTGGATGCAGAGGCGCAGCCATTGGTGCAGCAGTTCATTGTGACACTGGAGATGCTGCTTCCTGCGATCACCAGGACATTGTGATGCAGAATGGCTTTATCCACCATCCAGAAGGTGGTGATGTTCTCCGGCCTGGTGCTGTGTGTGTCCCTGCTCCTGCCCAAAACCTTCCTGAGCAGGGGGAAGCAGTCCCTGCAGCAGCCAGAGGGTAAGCTGCCAGCTCTGCATGCCCTGGGGGGGCGAGAGGAGAAACATCCCCAGCCTCCTCCTATAATGGTCACAGAATGCAGAGGGATGAGTGAGAGCGCCTGCACCTTTAATTTAACCCCTCTTCTCCAGTGCCGCAGTCTATCCCAAGCTCATTTATTACTGGAGCTAAATATAGAGATGAGCAAATAGTAATAATAATTGCAAGAGAATCAAAGCCCAGAAATCGTGTGTGCAACACTCGGGGGTCTCCTAGGACTGCAGCTCCGGACACAGACGGCGGCTTAGTAATGTCCAGGTGACCCCCAGATATCTGACTGCTCCCTAATGTCTATGCACGGCTTTGTTCCCTCATTTTCCTCCACTGTTCCCAATCCAGATTCACTACATCATGTCCTCTGCGTTTCCTGCCTCGGCTTTTATACAGGCTGCAAATGGGTGCATTATATCCAGTGACAGCTGCAAGGCTTTATGGGCACATCCCCGCGACTATACTGTATAGAGGGCTGTGTGAGAGTCACTATACTGTATGGAGGGCTGTGTGAGAGTCACTATACTGTATGGAGGGCTGTGTGGCGGACCACTATACTGTATGGAGGGCTGTGTGGGGGCACTATACTGTATGGAGGGCTGTGTGGCGGACCACTATACTGTATGGAGGGTTGTGTGGGAGTCACTATACTGTATGGAGGGCTGTGTGAGAGTCACTATACTGTATGGAGGGCTGTGTGAGAGTCACTATACTGTATGGAGGGCTGTGTGGCGGACCACTATACTGTATGGAGGGCTATGTGGGGGCACTATACTGTATGGAGGGCTGTGTGGGGGCCACTATACTGTATGGAGGGCTGTGTGGCGGACCACTATACTGTATGGAGGGCTGTGTGGGGGCACTATACTGTATGGAGGGCTGTGTGGCGGACCACTATACTGTATGGAGGGCTGTGTGGGGGCACTATACTGTATGGAGGGTTGTGTGGGGGCCACTATACTGTATGGAGGGTTGTGTGGGGGCCACTATACTGTATGGAGGGCTGTGTGGGGGCGACTATACTTTATGGAGGGCTGTGTGGGGGCCACTATACTGTATGGAGGGCTGTGTGGCGGACCACTATACTGTATGGAGGGCTGTGTGGCGGACCACTATACTGTATGGAGGGCTGTGTGGGGGCGACTATACTTTATGGAGGGCTGTGTGGGGGCCACTATACTGTATGGAGGGCTGTGTGGCGGACCACTATACTGTATGGAGGGCTGTGTGGCGGACCACTATACTGTATGGAGGGCTGTGTGGCGGACCACTATACTGTATGGAGGGCTGTGTGGGGGCACTATACTGTATGGAGGGTTGTGTGGGGGCCACTATACTGTATGGAGGGTTGTGTGGGGGCCACTATACTGTATGGAGGGCTGTGTGGGGGCGACTATACTTTATGGAGGGCTGTGTGGGGGCCACTATACTGTATGGAGGGCTGTGTGGGAGTCACTATACTGTATGGAGGGCTGTGTGGGAGTTACTATACTGTATGGAGGGCTGTGTGGGGTCACTATACTGTATGGAGGGCTGTGTGGGAGTCACTATACTGTATGGAGGGCTGTGTGGGAGTCACTATACTGTATGGAGGGCTGTGTGGGGCCACTCTACTGTATGGAGGGCTGTGTGGGAGTCACTATACTGTATGGAGGGCTGTGTGGGGCCACTCTACTGTATGGAGGGCTGTGTGGGGCCACTCTACTGTATGGAGGGCTGTGTGGGAGTCACTATACTGTATGGAGGGCTGTGTGGGGCCACTATACTGTGTGGGGCCACTATACTGTATGGAGGGCTGTGTGGGAGTCACTATACTGTATGGAGGGCTGTGTGGGGCCACTATACTGTATGGAGGGCTGTGTGGGGTCACTATACTGTATGGAGGGCTCTGTGGGGCCACTATACTGTATGGAGGGATGTGTGGGGCCACTATGCTGTATGGAGGGCTGTGTGGGGCCACTCTACTGTATGGAGGGCTGTGTGGGGGCCACTATACTGTATGGAGGGCTGTCTGAGGGCCACTATACTGTATGGAGGGCTGTGTGGGAGTCACTATACTGTATGGAGGGCTGTGTGGGGGCCACTATACTGTATGGAGGGCTGTGTGGGGGCCACTATACTGTACGGAGGGCTGTGTGGGAGTCACTATACTGTATGGAGGGCTGTGTAGGGGCCACTATACTGTATGGAGGGCTATGTGGGGGCCACTATACTGTATGGAGGGCTGTGTGGGGGCCACTATACTGTTTGGAGGGCTGTGTGGGGGCCACTATACTGAGAGTTCATTGCTGCTGTGCACAGTTCTGATTAGCGCCACAGTCACCGCGGAAATAATATTGATTGTTCCTTTCCACTAAACATCAAACAAATCTCCGGACTGAGCGTCCACCGGAACTAACGAGTGATTCCAGAACGTTCCGACACAAAGTCACCAACAATGTCATTCATCATCACTAACACCAGAAAAACCGCGACCATCACTGCCAGAACCCGCAATGTATATAGTCACAACTGCTACATATAATGACAGGGCATCATATGTAATGTACAGCCGGTATAACCCGGGCATCTCCTGTGTATAATTATATATGTACAGCCGGTATAACCCGGGCATCTCCTGTATATAATTATATATGTACAGCCGGTATAACCCGGGCATCTCCTGTGTATAATTATATATGTACAGCCGGTATAACCCGGGCATCTCCTATATATAATTATATATGTACAGCCGGTATAACCCGGGCATCTCCTGTATATAATTATATATGTACAGCCGGTATAACCCGGGCATCTCCTGTATATAATTATATATGTACAGCCGGTATAACTGGGCATCTCCTGTATATAATTATATATGTACAGCTGGTATAACCCGGGCATCTCCTGTGTATAATTATATATGTACAGCCGGTATAACCCGGGCATCTCCTGTATATAATTATATATGTACAGCCGGTATAACCCGGGCATCTCCTGTGTATAATTATATATGTACAGCCGGTATAACCCGGGCATCTCCTATATATAATTATATATGTACAGCCGGTATAACCCGGGCATCTCCTGTATATAATTATATATGTACAGCCGGTATAACCCGGGCATCTCCTGTATATAATTATATATGTACAGCCGGTATAACTGGGCATCTCCTGTATATAATTATATATGTACAGCTGGTATAACCCGGGCATCTCCTGTATATAATTATATATGTACAGCCGGTATAACCCGGGCATCTCCTGTATATAATTATATATGTACAGCCGGTATAACCCGGGCATCTCCTGTATATAATTATATATGTACAGCCGGTATAACCCGGGCATCTCCTGTATATAATTATATATGTACAGCCGGTATAACCCGGGCATCTCCTGTGTATAATTATATATGTACAGCCGGTATAACCCGGGCATCTCCTATATATAATTATATATGTACAGCCGGTATAACCCGGGCATCTCCTGTATATAATTATATATGTACAGCCGGTATAACCCGGGCATCTCCTGTATATAATTATATATGTACAGCCGGTATAACTGGGCATCTCCTGTATATAATTATATATGTACAGCTGGTATAACCCGGGCATCTCCTGTATATAATTATATATGTACAGCCGGTATAACCCGGGCATCTCCTGTATATAATTATATATGTACAGCCGGTATAACCCGGGCATCTCCTGTATATAATTATATATGTACAGCCGGTATAACCTGGCATCTCCTGTATATAATTATATATGTACAGCCGGTATAACCCGGGCATCTCCTGTATATAATTATATATGTACAGCCGGTATAACCCGGGCATCTCCTGTATATAATTATATATGTACAGCTGGTATAACCTGGGCATCTCCTGTATATAATTATATATGTACAGCTGGTATAACCTGGGCATCTCCTGTATATAATTATATATGTACAGCTGGTATAACCCGGGCATCTCCTGTATATAATTATATATGTATAGCCGGTATAACCTGGGCATCTCCTGTATATAATTATATATGTACAGCTGGTATAACCTGGGTATCTCCTGTATATAATTATATATGTACAGCCGGTATAACCCGGGCATCTCCTGTATATAATTATATATGTACAGCCGGTATAACCCGGACATCTCCTGTATATAATTATATATGTACAGCCGGTATAACCCGGACATCTCCTGTATATAATTATATATGTACAGCCGGTATAACCTGGGCATCTCCTGTATATAATTATATATGTACAGCCGGTATAACCTGGGCATCTCCTGTATATAATTATATATGTACAGCCGGTATAACCCGGACATCTCCTGTATATAATTATATATGTACAGCTGGTATAACCCGGGCATCTCCTGTATATAATTATATATGTACAGCCGGTATAACCCGGACATCTCCTGTATATAATTATATATGTACAGCCGGTATAACCCGGACATCTCCTGTATATAATTATATATGTACAGCCGGTATAACCTGGGCATCTCCTGTATATAATTATATATGTACAGCCGGTATAACCTGGGCATCTCCTGTATATAATTATATATGTACAGCCGGTATAACCCGGACATCTCCTGTATATAATTATATATGTACAGCCGGTATAACCCGGGCATCTCCTGTATATAATTATATATGTACAGCCGGTATAACCTGGGCATCTCCTGTATATAATTATATATGTACAGCCGGTATAACCTGGGGATCTCCTGTATATAATTATATATGTACAGCCGGTATAACCCGGGCATCTCCTGTATATAATTATATATGTACAGCCGCTATAACCTGGGCATCTCCTGTATATAATTATATATGTACAGCCGATATAACCCGGGCATCTCCTGTATATAATTATATATGTACAGCCGCTATAACCTGGACATCTCCTGTATATAATTATATATGTACAGCCGCTATAACCTGGACATCTCCTGTATATAATTATATATGTACAGCCGGTATAACCTGGCATCTCCTGTGTATAATTATATATGTACAGCTGGTATAACTTGGGCATCTCCTGTATATAATTATATATGTACAGCCGGTATAACCTGGGCATCTCCTGTATATAATTATATATGTACAGCCGGTATAACCCGGGCATCTCCTGTATATAATTATATATGTACAGCCGGTATAACCTGGGCATCTCCTGTATATAATTATATATGTACAGCCGGTATAACCTGGGAATCTCCTGTATATAATTATATATGTACAGCCGGTATAACCCGGGCATCTCCTGTATATAATTATATATGTACAGCCGGTATAACCTGGGCATCTCCTGTATATAATTATATATGTACAGCTGGTATAACCTGGGCATCTCCTGTATATAATTATATATGTACAGCCGGTATAACCCGGGCATCTCCTGTATATAATTATATATGTACAGCTGGTATAGCCCGGGCATCTCCTGTATATAATATATGTACGGCCGGTATAACCTGGGCATCTCCTGTATATAATTATATATGTACGGCCGGTATGACCCGGGCATCTCCTGTATATAATTATATATGTACAGCCGGTATAACCCGGGCATCTCCTGTATATAATTATATATGTACAGCCGGTATAGCCCGGGCATCTCCTGTATATAATATATGTACGGCCGGTATAACCCGGGCATCTCCTGTATATAATTATATATGTACGGCCGGTATAACCCGGGCATCTCCTGTGTATAATTATATATGTACAGCCGGTATAGCCCGGGCATCTCCTGTATATAATATATGTACGGCCGGTATAACCTGGGCATCTCCTGTATATAATTATGTATGTACAGCCGGTATAACCTGGGCATCTCCTGTATATAATTATATATGTACAGCCGGTATAACCCGGGCATCTCCTGTATATAATTATATATGTACAGCCGGTATAACCCGGGCATCTCCTGTATATAATTATATATGTACAGCCGGTATAACCCGGGCATCTCCTGTATATAATTATATATGTACAGCTGGTATAACCCGGGCATCTCCTGTATATAATTATATATGTACAGCCGGTATAACCTGGGCATCTCCTGTATATAATTATATATGTACAGCCGGTATAACCCGGGCATCTCCTGTATATAATTATATATGTACAGCCGGTATAACCCGGGCATCTCCTGTATATAATTATATATGTACAGCCGGTATAACCTGGGCATCTCCTGTATATAATATATGTACGGCCGGTATAACCTGGGAAATTAAGCTAGTATTCTTTCTTGGCTTCTGCAGGAAATGCTGGCCGTTTTCCCTCCGCGGTCCCTCATGGGAAGCCTGTGGACAGCAGGGGCGGGGGCTTTTCTCGATCCCACCTATCTGAAGCTGTGTCTAAGGCGAAGGCCGGTGGTGGAGGCAGTAGCAGCCGGCAGAGTCTGGTGGGGCAGATCATACCCATCTATGGATTTGGCATATTATTATATATCCTCTATATACTTTTCAAGGTGAGATATATTTTTGGTTGTGCAGAGGTCAGTGGTGTAATAATCTGCAGAGGGTCTTACTACGGACTTTTGCAGATCAGGTATGTGCAGTGCAGTGGATATGAGTATATGAGTGGAGCGCAGTGAATTACAGTGGATTGGAGCGCAGTGCAGGGGATTGAAGCGGAGTGTAGTGGATTGGATCGGAGTGTAGTGGATTGGATCGGAGTGTAGTGGATTGGATCGGAGTGCAGTGGATTGGATCGGAGTGCAGTGGATTGGATCGGAGTGCAGTGGATTGGATCGGAGTGCAGTGGATTGGATCGGAGTGTAGTAGATTGCAGTGAATTGCAGTGGATTGGAGCGGAGTGCAGTGAATTGCAGTGGAGAGCAGTGGATTGGAGTGGAGTGCAATGGAGTGCAGTGAATTGCGGTGGATTAGAGCTGAGTGCGGTGGATTGGAGCGGAGTGCAGTGAATTGCAGTGAATTGGAGCAGAGCGCAGTGCAGTGGATTGGAGCAGAGTGCAGTGGATTGGAGCGGAGCGCAGTGGATTGCAGTGAATTGGAGCAGAGCGCAGTGCAGTGGATTGGAGCAGAGTGCAGTGGATTGCAGTGAATTGGAGCGGAGTGCAGTGAATTGCAGTGAATTGGAGCGGAGTGCAGTGGATTGGAGCAGAGTGCAGTGGATTGGAGCGGAGCGCAGTGGATTGCAGTGAATTGGAGCAGAGCGCAGTGCAGTGGATTGGAGCAGAGTGCAGTGGATTGGAGCGGAGCGCAGTGGATTGCAGTGAATTGGAGCGGAGTGCAGTGAATTGCAGCGGAGTGCAGTGAATTGCAGTGAATTGGAGCGGAGTGCAGTGCAGTGAATTGGAGCGGAGTGCAGTGAATTGCAGTGGATTGGAGCGGAGTGCAGTGGATTGGAGCAGAGTGCAGTGGATTGGAGCGGAGCGCAGTGGATTGCAGTGAATTGGAGCGGAGTGCAGTGAATTGCAGCGGAGTGCAGTGCATTGCAGTGAATTGGAGCGGAGTGCAGTGCAGTGGATTGGAGCGGTGTGCAGTGGATTGGAGCGGAGTGCAGCGGATTGGAGCGGAGTGCAGTGGAGTACAGTGCAGTGGATTGGAGCGGAGTGCAGTGCAGTGGATTGGAGCGGAGTGCAGTGGAGTACAGTGCAGTGTGTTCTCACTTTTCTGGTATGTTATTTTCAGCTTTCGTCTAAAGGCAGAAATGTGAAGACTGAACCCAAAAGTGTCCCTATTGCCAACGGGAACCTGAAGAGGAAAATCAGTGAGTGCCGCGTGTGATGATTACAGTGTAGCTATTATCCAGTAGAATCAGCCTGTCCTGTAAAGGGGCGGGGCTTCATTACCCAGCCCCGCCCCCGAGGTGCTGGAATGGAAGCTTTTCTATTGTTAGAATGTACAGTTTTCTGTTCTCAGCGGATTACGAGCTCAACCAGCTCCAAGACAAACTGAAGGAGACCGAGGATGCCATGGAGAAAATCATCCACCGCCTGGGGCCCAACAAGGACAGGTGAGGGCCCCTCTGCTGACAACACGGACCCCCAGACACAGGGATATTCTGCTCTTCTAGCCGTGGTCTGCTGGTCAGGCAGAAACAGAAAACAATTTACTACTCCCTGTTATCAGCCATTACTGGGGAGGAGACTGTAGGACGGGTGAGTACAATCTATTACTCCCTGTTATCAGCCATTACTGGGGGAGGAGACTGTAGGACAGGTAAGTGCAATCTATTACTCTCTGTTATCAGCCGGACAGCAGGGAGGCAGACTGTGGATTTACATTTTGCTCTTCAGATGTGACACTTTTGGTTGCAGCTTCGGGGGGTTTGTGTCCCCGCATTCGGGGGGTTGGGGGGCTTTATCACTGCTGTGGACTTTATTGGGTAACACCTGATATTTATTGCAGAGAAAATAATGTCAGTAACGACGAAGAGCAACAACTTCTGCAGAGACTGAAGGAGATCACCCGGGTGATGAAGGAAGGGAAGATCCTGGACGGCATCTCACCCGAGCAAGAGGCTGAGGAGGCGCCGTACATGGAGGAGTGGGAAGGTGCGGGAAACAGTCAGCATGTCAGCACTAACAGGAGAAGCCGTCATTGCAATTCATACTTGTTAATGGGATTTATTCTTTGGTTATGGCGGAGACACAATGTAACAGCAGAATAGTGAGCACAGCTCTAGAGGAGACTGGAGGATAAGACACGATGTAACAGCAGAATAGTGAGTGCAGCTCTGGAGGATAAGACACAATATAACAGCAGAATAGTGAGTGCAGCTCTGGAGGTGACTGGAGGATAAGACACGATGTAACAGCAGAATAGTGAGTGCAGCTCTGGAGGTAACTGGAGGATAAGACACGATGTAACAGCAGAATAGTGACTGCAGCTCTGGAGGTAACTGGAGGATAAGACACAATATAACAGCAGAATAGTGAGTGCAGCTCTGGAGGTAACTGGAGGATAAGACACGATGTAACAGCAGAATAGTGAGAACAGCTCTGGAGGTAACTGGAGGATAAGACACGATGTAACAGCAGAATAGTGACTGCAGCTCTGGAAGAGACTGGAGGATAAGACACGATGTGACAGCAGAATAGTGACTGCAGCTCTGGAGGTGACTGGAGGATAAGACACGATGTAACAGCAGAATAGTGACTGCAGCTCTGGAGGTAACTGGAGGATAAGACACGATGTAACAGCAGAATAGTGACTGCAGCTCTGGAAGAGACTGGAGGATAAGACACAATGTGACAGCAGAATAGTGACTGCAGCTCTGGAGGTGACTGGAGGATAAGACACAACGTAACAGCAGAATAGTGACTGCAGCTCTGGAGGTAACTGGAGGATAAGACACGATGTAACAGCAGAATAGTGACTGCAGCTCTGGAGGTAACTGGAGGATAAGACACGATGTAACAGCAGAATAGTGACTGCAGCTCTGGAAGAGACTGGAGGATAAGACACAATGTGACAGCAGAATAGTGACTGCAGCTCTGGAGGTGACTGGATGATAAGACACAACGTAACAGCAGAATAGTGACTGCAGCTCTGGAGGTAACTGGAGGATAAGACACGATGTAACAGCAGAATAGTGACTGCAGCTCTGGAGGTAACTGGAGGATAAGACACGATGTAACAGCAGAATAGTGACTGCAGCTCTGGAAGAGACTGGAGGATAAGACACAATGTGACAGCAGAATAGTGACTGCAGCTCTGGAGGTGACTGGAGGATAAGACACAACGTAACAGCAGAATAGTGACTGCAGCTCTGGAGGTGACTAGAGGATAAGACACGATGTAACAGCAGAATAGTGGCTGCAGCTCTGGAGGATAAGACACAATGTAACAGCAGAATAGTGAGTGCAGCTCTGGAGGTGACTGGAGGATAAGACACGATGTAACAGCAGAATAGTGACTGCAGCTCTGGAGGTGACTGGAGGATAAGACACGATGTAACAGCAGAATAGTGACTGCAGCTCTGGAGGTGACTGGAGGATAAGACACGATGTAACAGCAGAATAGTGACTGCAGCTCTGGAGGTGACTGGAGGATAAGACACGATGTAACAGCAGAATAGTGAGTGCAGCTCTGGAGGATAAGACACGATGTAACAGCAGAATAGTGAGTGCAGCTCTGGAGGTAACTGGAGGATAAGACACGATGTAACAGCAGAATAGTGACTGCAGCTCTGGAGGTAACTGGAGGATAAGACACAATATAACAGCAGAATAGTGTGCAGCTCTGGAGGTAACTGGAGGATAAGACACGATGTAACAGCAGAATAGTGAGCACAGCTCTGGAGGTAACTGGAGGATAAGACACGATGTAACAGCAGAATAGTGACTGCAGCTCTGGAAGAGACTGGAGGATAAGACACGATGTAACAGCAGAATAGTGACTGCAGCTCTGGAGGTGACTGGAGGATAAGACACGATGTAACAGCAGAATAGTGAGTGCAGCTCTGGAGGTGACTGGAGGATAAGACACGATGTAACAGCAGAATAGTGAGTGCAGCTCTGGAGGATAAGACACGATGTAACAGCAGAATAGTGAGTGCAGCTCTGGAGGTAACTGGAGGATAAGACACGATGTAACAGCAGAATAGTGACTGCAGCTCTGGAGGTAACTGGAGGATAAGACACAATATAACAGCAGAATAGTGTGCAGCTCTGGAGGTAACTGGAGGATAAGACACGATGTAACAGCAGAATAGTGAGCACAGCTCTGGAGGTAACTGGAGGATAAGACACGATGTAACAGCAGAATAGTGACTGCAGCTCTGGAAGAGACTGGAGGATAAGACACGATGTGACAGCAGAATAGTGACTGCAGCTCTGGAGGTGACTGGATGATAAGACACAACGTAACAGCAGAATAGTGACTGCAGCTCTGGAGGTAACTGGAGGATAAGACACGATGTAACAGCAGAATAGTGACTGCAGCTCTGGAGGTAACTGGAGGATAAGACACGATGTAACAGCAGAATAGTGACTGCAGCTCTGGAGGTAACTGGAGGATAAGACACGATGTAACAGCAGAATAGTGACTGCAGCTCTGGAAGAGACTGGAGGATAAGACACAATGTGACAGCAGAATAGTGACTGCAGCTCTGGAGGTGACTGGAGGATAAGACACAACGTAACAGCAGAATAGTGACTGCAGCTCTGGAGGTGACTGGAGGATAAGACACGATGTAACAGCAGAATAGTGACTGCAGCTCTGGAGGATAAGACACAATGTAACAGCAGAATAGTGAGTGCAGCTCTGGAGGTGACTGGAGGATAAGACACGATGTAACAGCAGAATAGTGAATGCAGCTCTGGAGGTAACTGGAGGATAAGACACGATGTAACAGCAGAATAGTGACTGCAGCTCTGGAGGTGACTGGAGGATAAGACACGATGTAACAGCAGAATAGTGACTGCAGCTCTGGAGGTGACTGGAGGATAAGACACGATGTAACAGCAGAATAGTGACTGCAGCTCTGGAGGTGACTGGAGGATAAGACACGATGTAACAGCAGAATAGTGACTGCAGCTCTGGAGGTGACTGGAGGATAAGACACGATGTAACAGCAGAATAGTGACTGCAGCTCTGGAGGTGACTGGAGGATAAGACACGATGTAACAGCAGAATAGTGACTGCAGCTCTGGAGGTGACTGGAGGATAAGACACGATGTAACAGCAGAATAGTGACTGCAGCTCTGGAGGTGACTGGAGGATAAGACACGATGTAACAGCAGAATAGTGACTGCAGCTCTGGAGGTGACTGGAGGATAAGACACGATGTAACAGCAGAATAGTGACTGCAGCTCTGGAGGTGACTGGAGGATAAGACACGATGTAACAGCAGAATAGTGAGTGCAGCTCTGGAGGAGACAGGAGGATCTTGAGTCTCTTGTTTTCCCTCCTCACCTTCTTTGTCCTGTGAAGGGTATAAGAGCTGACTTGTTGCTATTTTCCCCTGTTATCAGTCAGTTCTGTTTCCCTCGATGTGGTGCTAGGTTTGGATATGAGAGAATCAGAAATATTGCGGAGGGTTATTTTGTGCGGTGCCCCCAGGTGACGACATGACACAGGTGCTGATGGGAGCAACGTCTTCCTCTCCATGGAACGTGCGGCCGGTGCTAATCTGCAGCTTGGAGAGCAGAGTCCCGCCCCTTGGAGAGCAGAGTCCCGCCCCTTGGAGAGCAGAGTCCCGCCCCTTGGAGAGCAGAGTCCCGCCCCTTGGAGAGCAGAGTCCCGCCCCTTGGAGAACAGAGTCCCGCCCCTTGGAGAACAGAGTCCCGCTCTCGGGAAGCAGAGTCCTTCCCTTGTAGAGCGCAGAGTCCCGCCCCCTGTGGAGCGCAGAGTCCCGCCCCCTGTGGAGCGCAGAGTCCCGCCCCCTGTGGAGCGCAGAGTCCCGCCCCCTGTGGAGCGCAGAGTCCCGCCCCCTGTGGAGCGCAGAGTCCCGCCCCCTGTGGAGCGCAGAGTCCCGCCCCCTGTGGAGCGCAGAGTCCCGCCCCTGCGGAGCGCTGCTCTGGACGTCGTCACAGTATTCAGTCATGTTTTCTGTTCGCACAGGTTACCCAGAAGAGACGTATCCGGTGTACGACCCGTCCGAGGGGAGGAGGAGGCCGAGCACCATCCTGGTGGACCCCTCGCTGCTGGACCAGCCCTCGGCGGAGGAGATAGCCGAGCAGATGGAATTCATGGAAGATTATAACCGTTACTACACTGAGGAGCCAGCGGAGGATGGGAGCATTGAGCTCAGCAGGTACGACCCTTGTGACGACCCCCGACACGGCCCCCTCCTCAGTCCGGAGGATGAGCTGTGCACCGAGGACCAGAGTGACGATGACGACCCCGCCATTATAGCGGAGAACGCCGGCTTCAGCACCGACACAGACAGTGGCCAGGAGCAGGGGCCGGAGGCTCCGGGGACAAATCCTGCCGGGAATGGAGACTTACTGGAAACAGTCAGCAATGCAGCCAGTGAGGAGGCGCAGTCCCTGCGGAAAAGGAGCAAAAAGAACCCAGACTGCTAAATACCCGAACATGTCCGGGGCTGAGAAACTGGGGCATCAAGAAGGGCCGCAACACCCCCCCAACCCCGAAGAGGGACACACATGACTGTGCGCAGGGCAGCAATATATAGCACTGCAAAAGTATTCACACCTGTGTAACATGCTCACGTCATCATCACACAGTGCTGCAGAGGAATCACCGGATCCCGAACCACAGACAAAGAGATCTGCCAGATGTATGTGATTATCACTGTCCTCCATATCCAATAAATACAGATCAGAGCTGCATTCTGACACACAGCGCCAAACCCCCTGCACAGACCAAGTCACATGACACAGCTCTGCAGCCACCACTACAGGGACCTGTGTACAGGGATACATGGTAAGATCCTGTCTGCAGCCACCACTAGGGGGAGCTCCCTGTATACAGAGATACATGATAAGATCCTGTCTGCAGCCACCACTAGGGGGAGCTCCCTGTATACAGAGATACATGATAAGCTCCTGTCTGCAGCCACCACTAGGGGGAGCTCCCTGTATACAGAGATACAGGATAAGATCCTGTCTGCAGCCACCACTAGGGGGAGCTCCCTGTATACAGAAATACATGATAAGATCCTGTCTGCAGCCACCACTAGGGGGAGCTCCCTGTATACAGAGATACATGATAAGATCCTGTCTGCAGTCACCACAAGGGGGAGCTCCCTGTATACAGAGATACATGATAAGATCCTGTCTGCAGCCACCACTAGAGGGAGCTCCCTGTATACAGAGATACATGATAAGATCCTGTCTGCAGCCACCACTAGGAGGAGCTCCCTGTATACAGAGATACATGATAAGATCCTGTCTGCAGCCACCACTAGAGGGAGCTCCCTGTATACAGAGATACATGATAAGCTCCTGTCTGCAGTCACCACTAGGGGGAGCTCCCTGTATACAGAGATACATGATAAGATCCTGTCTGCAGCCACCACTAGTGGGAGTTCCCTGTATACAGAGATACATGATAAGATCCTGTCTGCAGCCACCACTAGGAGGAGCTCCCTGTATACAGAGATACATGATAAGATCCTGTCTGCAGCCACCACTAGGGGAAGCTCCCTGTATACAGAGATACATGATAAGATCCTGTCTGCAGCCACCACTAGGGGGAGCTCCCTGTATACAGAGATACATGATAAGATCCTGTCTGCAGTCACCACTAGGGGGAGCTCCCTGTATACAGAGATACATGATAAGATCCTGTCTGCAGCCACCACTAGGGGGAGCTCCCTGTATACAGAGATACATGATAAGATCCTGTCTGCAGCCACCACTAGGGGGAGCTCCCTGTATACAGAGATACATGATAAGATCCTGTCTGTAGTCACCACTAGGGGGAGCTCCCTGTATACAGAGACACATGATAAGATCCTGTCTGCAGCCACCACTAGAGGGAGCTCCCTGTATACAGAGATACATGATAAGATCCTGTCTGCAGCCACCATTAGGGGGAGCTCCCTGTATACAGAGATACATGATAAGATCCTGTCTGCAGCCACCATTAGGGGGAGCTCCCTGTATACAGAGATACATGATAAGATTCTGTCTGCAATCACCACTAGAGGGAGCTCCCTGTATACAGAGATACATGATAAGATCCTGTCTGCAGTCACCACTAGGGGGAGCTCCCTGTATACAGAGATACATGATAAGATACTGTCTGCAGCCACCACTAGGGGGAGCTCCCTGTATACAGAGATACATGATAAGATCCTGTCTGTAGTCACCACTAGAGGGAGCTCCCTGTATACAGAGATACATGATAAGATCCTGTCTGCAGCCACCACTAGGGGGAGCTCCCTGTATACAGAGATACATGATAAGATCCTGTCTGCAGCCACCACTAGGGGGAGCTCCCTGTATACAGAGATACATGATAAGATCCTGTCTGCAGTCACCACTAGGGGGAGCTCCCTGTATACAGAGACACATGATAAGATCCTGTCTGCAGCCACCACTAGGGGGAGCTCCCTGTATACAGAGATACATGATAAGATCCTGTCTGCAGCCACCACTAGAGGGAGCTCCCTGTATACAGAGATACATGATAAGATCCGGTCTGAAGCCACCACTAGGGGGAGCTCCCTGTATACAGAGATACATGATAAGATCCTGTCTGCAGCCTCCACTAGGGGGAGCTCCCTGTATACAGAGATACATGATAAGATCCTGTCTGCAGCCACCACTAGAGGATGCTCCCTGTATACAGAGATACATGATAAGATCCTGTCTTTAGCCACCACTAGGAGGAGCTCCCTGTATACAGAGATACATGATAAGATCCTGTCTGCAGCCACCACTAGAGGGAGCTCCCTGTATACAGAGATACATGATAAGATCCTGTCTTTAGCCACCACTAGGGGGAGCTCCCTGTATACAGAGATACATGATAAGATACTGTCTGCAGCCACCACTAGAGGGAGCTCCCTGTATACAGAGATACATGATAAGATCCTGTCTGCAGCCACCACTAGGGGGAGCTCCCTGTATACAGAGATACATGATAAGATCCTGTCTTTAGCCACCACTAGGAGGAGCTCCCTGTATACAGAGATACATGATAAGATCCTGTCTGCAGCCACCACTAGAGGGAGCTCCCTGTATACAGAGATACATGATAAGATCCTGTCTGCAGCCACCACTAGAGGGAGCTCCCTTTATACAGAGATACATGATAAGATCCTGTCTGCAGCCACCACTAGACGGAGCTCCCTGTATACAGAGATACATGATAAGATCCTGTCTTTAGCCACCACTAGGAGGAGCTCCCTGTATACAGAGATACATGATAAGATCCTGTCTGCAGCCACCACTAGGGGGCGCTCCCTGTATACAGAGATACATGATAAGATCCTGTCTGCAGCCACCACTAGGGGGAGCTCCCTGTATACAGAGATACATGATAAGAATCCTGTCTGCAGTCACCACTAGGGGGAGCTCCCTGTATACACAGACACATGATAAGCTCCTGTCTGCAGTCACCACTAGGGGGAGCTCCCTGTATACAGAGATACATGATCAGATCCTGTCTGCAGTCACCACTAGGGGGAGCTCCCTGTATACAGAGATACATGATAAGATCTTGTCTGCAGCCACCACTAGGGGGAGCTCCCTGTATACAGAGATACATGATAAAATCCTGTCTGCAGCCACCACTAGGGGGAGCTCCCTGTATACAGAGATACATGATACGATCCTGTCTGCAGTCACCACTAGGGGGAGCTCCCTGTATACAGAGATACATGATACGATCCTGTCTGCAGCCACCACTAGGGGGAGCTCCCTGTATACACAGATACATGATAAAATCCTGTCTGCAGCCACCACTAGGGGGAGCTCCCTGTATACAGAGATACATGATACGATCCTGTCTGCAGTCACCACTAGGGGGAGCTCCCTGTATACAGAGATACATGATAAGATCCTGTCTGCAGACACCACTAGGGGGAGCTCCCTGTATACAGAGATACATGATAAGATCCTGTCTGCAGACACCACTAGGGGGAGCTCCCTGTACACAGAGATACATGATAAGATCCTGTCTGCAGTCACCACTAGGGGGAGCTCCCTGTATACAGAGATACATGATAAGATCCTGTCTGCAGCCACCACTAGGGGGAGCTCCCTGTATACAGAGATACATGATACGATCCTGTCTGCAGTTACCACTAGGGGGAGCTCCCTGTATACAGAAATACATGATAAGATCCTGTCTGCAGCCACCACTAGGGAGAGTTCCCTGTATACAGAGATACATGATAAGATCCTGTCTGCAGACACCACTAGGGGGAGCTCCCTGTATACAGAGATACATGATACGATCCTGTCTGCAGTCACCACTAGGGGGAGCTCCCTGTATACAGAAATACATGATAAGATCCTGTCTGCAGCCACCACTAGGGGGAGCTCCCTGTATACAGAGATACATGATCAGATCCTGTCTGCAGCCACCACTAGGGGGAGCTCCCTGTATACAGAGATACATGATAAGATCCTGTCTGCAGCCACCACTAGGGGGAGCTCCCTGTATACAGAGACACATGATAAGATCCTGTCTGCAGCCACCACTAGGGGGAGCTCCCTGTATACAGAGATACATGATAAGATCCTGTCTGCAGCCACCACTAGGGGGAGCTCCCTGTATACAGAGATACATGATACGATCCTGTCTGCAGCCACCACTAGGGGGAGCTCCCTGTATACAGAGACACATGATAAGATCCTGTCGGCAGTCACCACTAGGGGGAGCTCCCTGTATACAGAGATACATGATAAGATCCTGTCTGCAGTCACCACTAGGGGGAGATCCCTGTATACAGAGATACATGATAAGCTCCTGTCTGCAGTCACCACTAGGGGGAGCTCCCTGTATACAGAGATACATGATAAGATCCTGTCGGCAGCCACCACTAGGGGGAGCTCCCTGTATACAGAGATACATGATAAGCTCCTGTCTGCAGTCACCACTAGGGGGAGCTCCCTGTATACAGAGATACATGATAAGATCCTGTCTGCAGTCACCACTAGGGGGAGCTCCCTGTATACAGAGACACATGATAAGATCCTGTCGGCAGCCACCACTAGGGGGAGCTCCCTGTATACAGAGATACATGATAAGATCCTGTCTGCAGTCACCACTAGGGGGAGCTCCCTGTATACAGAGATACATGATAAGATCCTGTCTGCAGCCACCACTAGGGGGAGCTCCCTATATACAGAAATACATGATAAGATCCTGTCTGCAGTCACCACTAGGGGGAGCTCCCTGTATACAGAGACACATGATAAGATCCTGTCGGCAGCCACCACTAGGGGGAGCTCCCTGTATACAGAGACACATGATAAGATCCTGTCTGCAGCAACCACTAGGGGGAGCTCCCTGTACACAGAGATACATGATAAGATCCTGTCTGCAGACACCACTAGGGGGAGCTCCCTGTATACAGAGACACATGATAAGATCCTGTCTGCAGCCACCACTAGGGGGAGCTCCCTGTATACAGAGACACATGATAAGATCCTGTCTGCAGCCACCACTAGGGGGAGCTCCCTGTATACAGAGATACATAAGATCCTGTCTGCAGACACCACTAGGGGGAGCTCCCTGTATACAGAGACACATGATAAGATCCTGTCTGCAGCCACCACTAGGGGGAGCTCCCTGTATACAGAGACACATGATAAGATCCTGTCGGCAGCCACCACTAGGGGGAGCTCCCTGTATACAGAGACACATGATAAGATCCTGTCTGCAGTCACCACTAGGGGGAGCTCCCTGTATACAGAGATACATGATAAGATCCTGTCTGCAGCCACCACTAGGGGGAGCTCCCTGTATACAGAGACACATGATAAGATCCTGTCGGCAGCCACCACTAGGGGGAGCTCCCTGTATACAGAGATACATGATAAGATCCTGTCTGCAGCCACCACTAGGGGGAGCTCCCTGTATACAGAGATACATGATACGATCCTGTCTGCAGTCACCACTAGGGGGAGCTCCCTGTATACAGAGATACATGATAAGATCCTGTCTGCAGTCACCACTAGGGGGAGCTCCCTGTATACAGAGATACATGATAAGATCCTGTCTGCAGCCACCACTAGGGGGAGCTCCCTGTATACAGAGATACATGATAAGATCCTGTCTGCAGCCACCACTAGGGGGGAGCTCCCTGTATACAGAGATACATGATAAGATCCTGTCGGCAGCCACCACTAGGGGGAGCTCCCTGTATACAGAGATACATGATAAGATCCTGTCTGCAGTCACCACTAGGGGGAGCTCCATGTATACAGAGACACATGATAAGATCCTGTCTGCAGCCACCACTAGGGGGAGCTCCCTGTATACAGAGATACATGATAAGATCCTGTCTGCAGCCTCCACTAGAGGAATCTCCCTGTATACAGAGATACAGGATTAGATCCTGTCTGCAGCCACCACTAGGGGGAGCTCCCTGTATACAGAGATACATGATAAGATCCTGTCTGCAGACACCACTAGGGGGAGCTCCCTGTATACAGAGATACATGATAAGATCCTGTCTGCAGCCACCACTAGGGGGAGCTCCCTGTATACAGAGATACATGATAAGATCCTGTCTGCAGTCACCACTAGGGGGAGCTCCCTGTATACAGAGACACATGATAAGATCCTGTCGGCAGCCACCACTAAGGGGAGCTCCCTGTATACAGAGATACATGATAAGATCCTGTCTGCAGCCACCACTAGGGGGAGCTCCCTGTATACAGAGATACATGATACGATCCTGTCTGCAGTCACCACTAGGGGGAGCTCCCTGTATACAGAGATACATGATAAGATCCTGTCTGCAGTCACCACTAGGGGGAGCTCCCTGTATACAGAGATACATGATAAGATCCTGTCTGCAGCCACCACTAGGGGGAGCTCCCTGTATACAGAGATACATGATAAGATCCTGTCTGCAGCCACCACTAGGGGGAGCTCCCTGTATACAGAGATACATGATAAGATCCTGTCTGCAGTCACCACTAGGGGGAGCTCCCTGTATACAGAGATACATGATAAGATCCTGTCTGCAGCCACCACTAGGGGGAGCTCCCTGTATACAGAGATACATGATAAGATCCTGTCTGCAGCCACCACTAGGGGGAGCTCCCTGTATACAGAGATACATGATAAGATCCTGTCTGCAGCCACCACTAGAGGGAGCTCCCTGTATACAGAGATACATGAGAAGATCCTGTCTACAGCCACCACTAGGGGGAGCTCCCTGTATACAGAGATACATGATAAGATCCTGTCTGTAGCCACCACTAGGGGGAGCTCCCTGTATACAGAGATACATGATAAGATCCTGTCTGCAGCCACCACTAGGGGGAGCTCCCTGTATACAGAGATACATGATAAGATCCTGTCTGCAGCCACCACTAGGGGGAGCTCCCTGTATACAGAGATACATGATAAGATCCTGTCTGCAGCCACCACTAGGGGGAGCTCCCTGTATACAGAGACACATGATAAGATCCTGTCGGCAGCCACCACTAGGGGGAGCTCCCTGTATACAGAGACACATGATAAGATCCTGTCTGCAGTCACCACTAGGGGGAGCTCCTTGTATACAGAGATACATGATAAGATCCTGTCTGCAGCCACCACTAGGGGGAGCTCCCTGTATACAGAGACACATGATAAGATCCTGTCGGCAGCCACCACTAGGGGGAGCTCCCTGTATACAGAGATACATGATAAGATCCTGTCTGCAGCCACCACTAGGGGGAGCTCCCTGTATACAGAGATACATGATACGATCCTGTCTGCAGTCACCACTAGGGGGAGCTCCCTGTATACAGAGATACATGATAAGATCCTTTCTGCAGTCACCACTAGGGGGAGCTCCCTGTATACAGAGATACATGATAAGATCCTGTCTGCAGCCACCACTAGGGGGAGCTCCCTGTATACAGAGATACATGATAAGATCCTGTCTGCAGCCACCACTAGGGGGAGCTCCCTGTATACAGAGATACATGATAAGATCCTGTCGGCAGCCACCACTAGGGGGAGCTCCCTGTATACAGAGATACATGATAAGATCCTGTCTGCAGTCACCACTAGGGGGAGCTCCATGTATACAGAGACACATGATAAGATCCTGTCTGCAGCCACCACTAGGGGGAGCTCCCTGTATACAGAGATACATGATAAGATCCTGTCTGCAGCCTCCACTAGAGGAATCTCCCTGTATACAGAGATACAGGATTAGATCCTGTCTGCAGCCACCACTAGGGGGAGCTCCCTGTATACAGAGATACATGATAAGATCCTGTCTGCAGACACCACTAGGGGGAGCTCCCTGTATACAGAGATACATGATAAGATCCTGTCTGCAGCCACCACTAGGGGGAGCTCCCTGTATACAGAGATACATGATAAGATCCTGTCTGCAGTCACCACTAGGGGGAGCTCCCTGTATACAGAGACACATGATAAGATCCTGTCGGCAGCCACCACTAGGGGGAGCTCCCTGTATACAGAGATACATGATAAGATCCTGTCTGCAGCCACCACTAGGGGGAGCTCCCTGTATACAGAGATACATGATACGATCCTGTCTGCAGTCACCACTAGGGGGAGCTCCCTGTATACAGAGATACATGATAAGATCCTGTCTGCAGTCACCACTAGGGGGAGCTCCCTGTATACAGAGATACATGATAAGATCCTGTCTGCAGCCACCACTAGGGGGAGCTCCCTGTATACAGAGATACATGATAAGATCCTGTCTGCAGCCACCACTAGGGGGAGCTCCCTGTATACAGAGATACATGATAAGATCCTGTCTGCAGTCACCACTAGGGGGAGCTCCCTGTATACAGAGATACATGATAAGATCCTGTCTGCAGCCACCACTAGGGGGAGCTCCCTGTATACAGAGATACATGATAAGATCCTGTCTGCAGCCACCACTAGGGGGAGCTCCCTGTATACAGAGATACATGATAAGATCCTGTCTGTAGCCACCACTAGGGGGAGCTCCCTGTATACAGAGATACATGATAAGATCCTGTCTGCAGCCACCACTAGGGGGAGCTCCCTGTATACAGAGATACATGATAAGATCCTGTCTGCAGCCACCACTAGGGGGAGCTCCCTGTATACAGAGATACATGATAAGATCCTGTCTGCAGTCACCACTAGGGGGAGCTCCCTGTATACAGAGATACATGATAAGATCCTGTCTGCAGCCACCACTAGGGGGAGCTCCCTGTATACAGAGATACATGATAAGATCCTGTCTGCAGCCACCACTAGGGGGAGCTCTCTGTATACAGAGATACATGATAAGCTCCTGTGTGCAGCCACCACTAGGGGGAGCTCCCTGTATACAGAGATACATGATAAGATCCTGTCTGCAGCCACCACTAGGGGGAGCTCCCTGTATACAGAGATACATGATAAGATCCTGTCTGCAGTCACCACTAGGGGGAGCTCCCTGTATACAGAGATACATGATAAGATCCTGTCTGCAGGTGGATGCTGCACATATATTCTTGTTGCATGTAACCATGGTGACACATAAATATAGCTGTATATTCTAAAAGTAGCAGATTTTTATTCAACACTATTTATAATATTGTGTTATTTATACTCATATACACTGATACAATAAAATTTTGATGCAAAAAAAAAGTCCTCTTCGCCCTCGTTACTATGAAAGCCAAAATATAAAGCTCAGTAATTGTGTGATGAAACGTTTATACTGGGGTCTCAGGTGCTCACCTCTGCTTGCTGTCAGTGAAGTAGAATATTATTTACATTTCGAGGCTGCCATGATCTGTTCCTGGTCACACAGCTGAGGATTTGTTACAATGTATCAGTCTGGTTAAGGCTTTGTGCCCACAATGAGTTTCTGACGCTTCGTATTTTCACTGTCAATAACGCAGCATCTTACGCTTCCGGCAGAGCGGATGGAAGTCTGGAAATCTCGCGCCCGCTCCGATGATTTTTTACTCCCTTTAAACAGACCAGAGTTTTTTGTGCAGATTTTCCCCATAGATTTGTATTAGATGTGGAAAACCAGGAAGTATCGAAACAAAGCAGATACCAAAAAGAGACAAAAGCCGATAACAATGCAAGTAACCAAATTTACATAATCGGTGCAGAAGTTCTGAAACATCAAAACCTCCCCAAAAGCTGAAACCTCCCCAAAAGCTGAAACCTCCCCAAAAGCTGAAGGAGGGACGGAGTCTACAGTGTTTGTCTCACTACCAGCAGCACAGAAACACAGCATCACAACCACCAGCAGTACAGAAATTCATCATCAGAACCCCCAGCAGTACAGAAACACAGCATCACAACCACCAGCAGTACAGAAATTCATCATCAGAACCCCCAGCAGTACAGAAACACAGTATCACAACCACTAGCAGTACAGAAATTCATCATCAGAACCCCCAGCAGTACAGAAACACAGCATCACAACCACCAGCAGTACAGAAATTCGTCATCAGAACCACCAGCAGTACAGAAATTCATCATCAGAACCACCAGCAGTACAGAAATTCATCATCAGAACCACCAGTACAGAAGTTCATCATCAGAACCACCAGCAGTACAGAAATTCATCATCAGAACCACCAGTACAGAAATTCATCATCAGAACCACCAGCAGTACAGAAATTCATCATCAGAACCACCAGCAGTACAGCAATTCATCATCACAACTACCAGCAGCACAGAAATACATCCATATAACCCCATCAGTTCAGAAACACAGCATCAACACCTGCATCAGTACAGAAATACATAATCAGAACCACAAGCAGTACATGGTACATCAACAGTAATGTCAGGTCAGATACATACACATTTGTATTGTATGAACTGACAACTTCCAGTACATCCAGGGCGGGCTCCAGGCTGTTGTGGGCCCCGGGCTAAAGAGTCTCAGTCGGCCCCATACACACATAGAAACGCACATATACATATTTAAAGACAAATTCACAAGAACACATCTAAATAGACAAATCTGTACACAGTCATATACAGACATACATAGATACACATCATACACACAGACACATTAGAGGTATTAATAAGGGGAAGCCGGCAGCAGCCGCAGTCACCTCCTCCGCTTGTCTCCATCCAGCTCCTCCTGGGCATGGGGCTGTGCCGCGCTTATTGGTGGCCATGGCTAACAGACATGGCCGCACACAGAACACACTGACACTGCTGTATCTATCCCAGGAGAGACTGGAGACATACAGCAATGGGGGCACATACAGCTCCAGGGGGGGGGGCATACAGCTCTGAAGTGGCATACAGCACTGTGATGGGGGGACATACAGCTCTTGGGGTATACAGCAATGGGGTGGGGGGGAGGGAGATACAGCTCTGTGAGGGTATACAGCTCTAGGGGTTATAGCTCACTGGAGTGGTGAGACAGACACTTCTGGGGGTATACAGCACTGGGGTGGGGGGACAGACAGTTCTGGGGGTATACAGCACTGGAGTGGGGGGGACAGACAGTACTGGGGGTATACACCACTGGGGTGCATGGGACAGATAGCACTGGGGGTATACAGCACTGGGGTGCATGGGACAGATAGTACTGGGGGTATACAGCACTGGGGTGCATGGGACAGATAGCACTGGGGGTATACAGCACTGGGGTGCATGGGACAGATAGTACTGGGGTATACACCACTGGCGTGCATGGGACAGATAGCACTGGGGGTATACAGCACTGGGGTGCATGGGACAGATAGCACTGGGGGTATACAGCACTGGGGTGCATGGGACAGATAGCACTGGGGGTATACAGCACTGGGGTGCATGGGACAGATAGCACTGGGGGTATACACCACTGGCGTGCATGGGACAGATAGCACTGGGGGTATACACCACTGGGGTGCATGGGACAGATAGCACTGGGGGTATACAGCACTGGGGTGCATGGGACAGATAGTACTGGGGTATACACCACTGGCGTGCATGGGACAGATAGCACTGGGGGTATACAGCACTGGGGTGCATGGGACAGATAGCACTGGGGGTATACAGCACTGGGGTGCATGGGACAGATAGCACTGGGGGTATACAGCACTGGGGTGCATGGGACAGATAGCACTGGGGGTATACACCACTGGCGTGCATGGGACAGATAGCACTGGGGGTATACACCACTGGGGTGCATGGGACAGATAGTACTGGGGTATACACCACTGGCGTGCATGGGACAGATAGTACTGGGGTATACACCACTGGCGTGCATGGGACAGATAGCACTGGGGGTATACAGCACTGGGGTGCATGGGACAGATAATACTGGGGGTATACACCACTGGGGTGCATGGGACAGATAGTACTGGGGGTAAACAGCACTGGGGTGCATGGGACAGATAGTACTGGGGGTATACACCACTGGCGTGCATGGGACAGATAGTACTGGGGTATACACCACTGGCGTGCATGGGACAGATAGCACTGGGGGTATACAGCACTGGGGTGCATGGGACAGATAGCACTGGGGGTATACACCACTGGGGTGCATGGGACAGATAGTACTGGGGGTATACACCACTGGGGTGCATGGGACAGATAGTACTGGGGGTATACAGCACTGGGGTGCATGGGACAGATAGTACTGGGGGTATACAGCACTGGGGTGCATGGGACAGATAGCACTGGGGGTATACAGCACTGGGGTGCATGGGAAAGATAGTACTGGGGGTATACAGCACTGGGGTGCATGGGACAGATAGCACTGGGGGTATACAGCTCTGGGGTGCATGGGACAGATAGTACTGGGGGTATACAGCTCTGGGGTGCATGGGACAGATAGCACTGGGGGTATACACTATTGGGGTGCATGGGACAGATAGCACTGGGGTATACACTACTGGGGTGCATGGGACAGATAGCACTGGGGGTATACACTACTGGGGTGCATGGGACAGATAGCACTGGGGGTATACACTACTGGGGTGCATGGGACAGATAGTACTGGGGGTATACACCACTGGGGTGCATGGGACAGATAGTACTGGGGGTATACAGCACTGGGGTGCATGGGACAGATAGTACTGGGGGTATACACCACTGGCGTGCATGGGACAGATAGCACTGGGGGTATACAGCACTGGGGTGCATGGGACAGATAGTACTGGGGGTATACAGCACTGGGGTGCATGGGACAGATAGCACTGGGGGTATACAGCACTGGGGTGCATGGGACAGATAGTACTGGGGGTATACAGCACTGGGGTGCATGGGACAGATAGCACTGGGGGTATACAGCTCTGGGGTGCATGGGACAGATAGTACTGGGGGTATACAGCTCTGGGGTGCATGGGACAGATAGCACTGGGGGTATACACTATTGGGGTGCATGGGACAGATAGCACTGGGGTATACACTACTGGGGTGCATGGGACAGATAGCACTGGGGGTATACACTACTGGGGTGCATGGGACAGATAGCACTGGGGGTATACACTACTGGGGTGCATGGGACAGATAGTACTGGGGGTATACACCACTGGGGTGCATGGGACAGATAGTACTGGGGGTATACAGCACTGGGGTGCATGGGACAGATAGTACTGGGGGTATACACCACTGGCGTGCATGGGACAGATAGCACTGGGGGTATACAGCACTGGGGTGCATGGGACAGATAGTACTGGGGTATACACCACTGGCGTGCATGGGACAGATAGCACTGGGGGTATACACCACTGGGGTGCATGGGACAGATAGCACTGGGGGTATACAGCACTGGGGTGCATGGGACAGACAGCACTGGGGGTATACAGCACTGGGGTGCATGGGACAGATAGCACTGGGGGTATACACCACTGGGGTGCATGGGACAGATAGTACTGGGGTATACACCACTGGGGTGCATGGGACAGATAGCACTGGGGGTATACACCACTGGGGTGCATGGGACAGATAGCACTGGGGGTATACAGCACTGGGGTGCATGGGACAGACAGCACTGGGGGTATACAGCACTGGGGTGCATGGGACAGACAGCACTGGGGGTATACAGCACTGGGGTGCATGGGACAGATAGCACTGGGGGTATACACCACTGGCGTGCATGGGACAGATAGCACTGGGGGTATACAGCACTGGGGTGCATGGGACAGATAGCACTGGGGGTATACAGCACTGGGGTGCATGGGACAGATAGCACTGGGGGTATACAGCACTGGGGTGCATGGGACAGATAGCACTGGGGGTATACAGCACTGGGGTGCATGGGACAGATAGCACTGGGGGTATACACCACTGGCGTGCATGGGACAGATAGCACTGGGGGTATACACCACTGGGGTGCATGGGACAGATAGTACTGGGGTATACACCACTGGCGTGCATGGGACAGATAGTACTGGGGTATACACCACTGGCGTGCATGGGACAGATAGCACTGGGGGTATACAGCACTGGGGTGCATGGGACAGATAATACTGGGGGTATACACCACTGGGGTGCATGGGACAGATAGTACTGGGGGTAAACAGCACTGGGGTGCATGGGACAGATAGCACTGGGGGTATACACCACTGGGGTGCATGGGACAGATAGTACTGGGGTATACACCACTGGCGTGCATGGGACAGATAGCACTGGGGGTATACAGCACTGGGGTGCATGGGACAGATAGCACTGGGGGTATACACCACTGGGGTGCATGGGACAGATAGTACTGGGGGTATACACCACTGGGGTGCATGGGACAGATAGTACTGGGGGTATACAGCACTGGGGTGCATGGGACAGATAGTACTGGGGGTATACAGCACTGGGGTGCATGGGACAGATAGCACTGGGGGTATACAGCACTGGGGTGCATGGGACAGATAGTACTGGGGGTATACAGCACTGGGGTGCATGGGACAGATAGCACTGGGGGTATACAGCTCTGGGGTGCATGGGACAGATAGTACTGGGGGTATACAGCTCTGGGGTGCATGGGACAGATAGCACTGGGGGTATACACTATTGGGGTGCATGGGACAGATAGCACTGGGGTATACACTACTGGGGTGCATGGGACAGATAGCACTGGGGGTATACACTACTGGGGTGCATGGGACAGATAGCACTGGGGGTATACACTACTGGGGTGCATGGGACAGATAGTACTGGGGGTATACACCACTGGGGTGCATGGGACAGATAGTACTGGGGGTATACAGCACTGGGGTGCATGGGACAGATAGTACTGGGGGTATACACCACTGGCGTGCATGGGACAGATAGCACTGGGGGTATACAGCACTGGGGTGCATGGGACAGATAGCACTGGGGGTATACAGCACTGGGGTGCATGGGACAGATAGCACTGGGGGTATACAGCACTGGGGTGCATGGGACAGATAGCACTGGGGGTATACACCACTGGCGTGCATGGGACAGATAGCACTGGGGGTATACAGCACTGGGGTGCATGGGACAGATAGTACTGGGGGTATACAGCACTGGGGTGCATGGGACAGATAGCACTGGGGGTATACAGCACTGGGGTGCATGGGACAGATAATACTGGGGGTATACACCACTGGCGTGCATGGGACAGATAGCACTGGGGGTATACAGCACTGGGGTGCATGGGACAGATAGCACTGGGGGTATACACCACTGGCGTGCATGGGACAGATAGTACTGGGGTATATACACCACTGGGGTGCATGGGACAGATAGCACTGGGGGTATACAGCACTGGGGTGCATGGGACAGATAGTACTGGGGGTATACAGCACTGGGGTGCATGGGACAGATAGCACTGGGGGTATACACCACTGGGGTGCATGGGACAGATAGTACTGGGGGTATACAGCACTGGAGTGCATGGGACAGATAGTACTGGGGGTATACAGCACTGGGGTGCATGGGACAGATAGCACTGGGGGTATACAGCACTGGGGTGCATGGGACAGATAGCACTGGGGGTACACAGCACTGGGGTGCATGGGACAGATAGCACTGGGGGTATACAGCTCTGGGGTGCATGGGACAGATAGTACTGGGGGTATACAGCACTGGGGTGCATGGGACAGATAGTACTGGGGGTATACAGCACTGGGGTGCATGGGACAGATAGTACTGGGGGTATACAGCACTGGGGTGCATGGGACAGATAGCACTGGGGGTATACAGCTCTGGGGTGCATGGGACAGATAGTACTGGGGGTATACAGCACTGGGGTGCATGGGACAGATAGTACTGGGGGTATACAGCTCTGGGGTGCATGGGACAGATAGCACTGGGGGTATACAGCACTGGGGTGCATGGGACAGATAGCACTGGGGGTATACACCACTGGGGTGCATGGACAGATAGTACTGGGGGTATACACCACTGGGGTGCATGGGACAGATAGCACTGGGGGTATACAGCACTGGGGTGCATGGGACAGATAGTACTGGGGGTATACACCACTGGGGTGCATGGGACAGATAGTACTGGGGGTATACAGCACTGGGGTGCATGGGACAGATAGCACTGGGGGTATACAGCACTGGGGTGCATGGGACAGATAGCACTGGGGGTATACAGCTCTGGGGTGCATGGGACAGATAGCACTGGGGGTATACACCACTGGCGTGCATGGGACAGATAGCACTGGGGGTATACAGCACTGGGGTGCATGGGAAAGATAGTACTGGGGGTATACAGCACTGGGGTGCATGGGACAGATAGCACTGGGGGTATACAGCACTGGGGTGCATGGGACAGATAGTACTGGGGGTATACACCACTGGGGTGCATGGGACAGATAGTACTGGGGGTATACAGCACTGGGGTGCATGGGACAGATAGCACTGGGGGTATACAGCACTGGGGTGCATGGGACAGATAGCACTGGGGGTATACAGCACTGGGGTGCATGGGACAGATAGCACTGGGGGTATACACCACTGGGGTGCATGGGACAGATAGCACTGGGGGTATACACCACTGGGGTGCATGGGACATACAGCACTGGGGGTATACAGCACTGGGGTGCATGGGACAGATAGCACTGGGGGTATACAGCACTGGGCTGCATGGGACAGATAGCACTGGGGGTATACAGCACTGGGGTGCATGGGACAGATAGCACTGGGGGTATACACCACTGGGGTGCATGGGACAGATAGCACTGGGGGTATACACCACTGGGGTGCATGGGACAGATAGCACTGGGGGTATACACCACTGGGGTGCATGGGACAGATAGTACTGGGGGTATACACCACTGGGGTGCATGGGACAGATAGCACTGGGGGTATACACCACTGGGGTGCATGGGACAGATAGCACTGGGGGTATACACCACTGGGGTGCATGGGACAGATAGCACTGGGGGTATACACCACTGGGGTGCATGGGACAGATAGCACTGGGGGTATACACCACTGGGGTGCATGGGACAGATAGTACTGGGGGTATACACCACTGGGGTGCATGGGACAGATAGCACTGGGGGTATACACCACTGGGGTGCATGGGACAGATAGCACTGGGGGTATACACCACTGGGGTGCATGGGACAGATAGCACTGGGGGTATACACCACTGGGGTGCATGGGACAGATAGCACTGGGGGTATACACCACTGGGGTGCATGGGACAGATAGCACTGGGGGTATACACCACTGGGGTGCATGGGACAGATAGTACTGGGGGTATACAGCACTGGGGTGCATGGGACAGATAGCACTGGGGGTATACAGCACTGGGGTGCATGGGACAGATAGCACTGGGGGTATACACCACTGGGGTGCATGGGACAGATAGCACTGGGGGTATACACCACTGGGGTGCATGGGACATACAGCACTGGGGGTATACAGCACTGGGGTGCATGGGACAGATAGCACTGGGGGTATACAGCACTGGGGTGCATGGGACAGATAGCACTGGGGGTATACACCACTGGGGTGCATGGGACAGATAGCACTGGGGGTATACACCACTGGGGTGCATGGGACAGATAGCACTGGGGGTATACACCACTGGGGTGCATGGGACAGATAGTACTGGGGGTATACAGCACTGGGGTGCATGGGACAGATAGCACTGGGGGTATACACCACTGGGGTGCATGGGACAGATAGCACTGGGGGTATACACCACTGGGGTGCATGGGACAGATAGCACTGGGGGTATACACCACTGGGGTGCATGGGACAGATAGTACTGGGGGTATACAGCACTGGGGTGCATGGGACAGATAGCACTGGGGGTATACAGCACTGGGGTGCATGGGACAGATAGCACTGGGGGTATACAGCACTGGGGTGCATGGGACAGATAGCACTGGGGGTATACACCACTGGGGTGCATGGGACAGATAGCACTGGGGGTATACACCACTGGGGTGCATGGGACAGATAGCACTGGGGGTATACACCACTGGGGTGCATGGGACAGATAGTACTGGGGGTATACAGCACTGGGGTGCATGGGACAGATAGCACTGGGGGTATACAGCACTGGGGTGCATGGGACAGATAGCACTGGGGGTATACAGCACTGGGCTGCATGGGACAGATAGCACTGGGGGTATACACCACTGGGGTGCATGGGACAGATAGCACTGGGGGTATACAGCACTGGGGTGCATGGGACAGATAGTACTGGGGGTATACACCACTGGGGTGCATGGGACAGATAGTACTGGGGGTATACACCACTGGGGTGCATGGGACATATAGCACTGGGGATATACACCACTGGGGTGCATGGGACAGATAGCACTGGGGGTATACAGCACTGGGGTGCATGGGACAGATAGTACTGGGGGTATACAGCACTGGGGTGCATGGGACAGATAGCACTGGGGGTATACAGCTCTGGGGTGCATGGGACATATAGCACTGGGGGTATACACCACTGGGGTGCATGGGACAGATAGTACTGGGGGTATACAGCACTGGGGTGCATGGGACATATAGCACTGGGGATATACACCACTGGGGTGCATGGGACAGATAGCACTGGGGGTATACAGCACTGGGGTGCATGGGACAGATAGTACTGGGGGTATACAGCACTGGGGTGCATGGGACAGATAGCACTGGGGGTATACAGCACTGGGGTGCATGGGACATATAGCACTGGGGATATACACCACTGGGGTGCATGGGACAGATAGCACTGGGGGTATACAGCACTGGGGTGCATGGGACAGATAGTACTGGGGGTATACAGCACTGGGGTGCATGGGACAGATAGCACTGGGGGTATACAGCTCTGGGGTGCATGGGACATATAGCACTGGGGGTATACACCACTGGGGTGCATGGGACAGATAGTACTGGGGGTATACAGCACTGGGGTGCATGGGACAGATAGTACTGGGGGTATACAGCACTGGGGTGCATGGGACAGATAGCACTGGGGGTATACAGCACTGGGGTGCATGGGACAGATAGTACTGGGGGTATACAGCACTGGGGTGCATGGGACAGATAGCACTGGGGGTATACAGCACTGGGGTGCATGGGACAGATAGTACTGGGGGTATACACCACTGGGGTGCATGGGACATATAGCACTGGGGGTATACACCACTGGGGTGCATGGGACAGATAGCACTGGGGGTATACAGCACTGGGGTGCATGGGACAGATAGCACTGGGGGTATACACCACTGGGGTGCATGGGACAGATAGCACTGGGGGTATACAGCACTGGGGTGCATGGGACAGATAGTACTGGGGGTATACAGCACTGGGGTGCATGGGACATATAGCACTGGGGGTATACACCACTGGGGTGCATGGGACAGATAGCACTGGGGGTATACAGCACTGGGGTGCATGGGACAGATAGTACTGGGGGTATACAGCACTGGGGTGCATGGGACAGATAGCACTGGGGGTATACAGCACTGGGGTGCATGGGACAGATAGCACTGGGGGTATACAGCTCTGGGGTGCATGGGACAGATAGTACTGGGGTATACACCACTGGGGTGCATGGGACAGATAGTACTGGGGGTATACACCACTGGCGTGCATGGGACAGATAGTACTGGGGGTATACAGCACTGGGGTACATGGGACAGATAGCACTGGGGGTATACAGCACTGGGGTACATGGGACAGATAGCACTGGGGGTATACAGCTCTGGGGTGCATGGGACAGATAGTACTGGGGGTATACAGCACTGGGGTGCATGGGACAGATAGCACTGGGGGTATACAGCACTGGGGTGCATGGGACAGATAGTACTGGGGGTATACAGCTCTGGGGTGCATGGGACAGATAGTACTGGGGGTATACAGCACTGGGGTGCATGGGACAGATAGCACTGGGGGTATACAGCACTGGGGTGCATGGGACAGATAGCACTGGGGGTATACAGCACTGTGGTGCATGGGACAGATAGTACTGGGGGTATACAGCACTGGGGTGCATGGGACAGATAGTACTGGGGGTATACAGCACTGGGGTGCATGGGACAGATAGTACTGGGGGTATACAGCACTGGGGTGCATGGGACAGATAGTACTGGGGGTATACAGCACTGGGGTGCATGGGACAGATAGTACTGGGGGTATACAGCACTGGGGTGCATGGGACAGATAGTACTGGGGGTATACAGCTCTGGGGTGCATGGGACAGATAGCACTGGGGGTATACACCACTGGGGTGCATGGGACAGATAGTACTGGGGGTATACAGCACTGGGGTGCATGGGACAGATAGCACTGGGGGTATACAGCACTGGGGTGCATGGGACAGATAGTACTGGGGGTATACAGCACTGGGGTGCATGGGACAGATAGCACTGGGGGTATACAGCACTGGGGGTATACAGCACTGGGGGTATACAGCACTGGGGTGCATGGGACAGATAGTACTGGGGGTATACAGCACTGGGGGTATACAGCACTGGGGGTATACAGCACTGGGGTGCATGGGACAGATAGCACTGGGGGTATACAGCACTGGGGTGCATGGGACAGATAGTACTGGGGGTATACAGCACTGGGATGCATGGGACAGATAGCACTGGGGGTATACAGCACTGGGGTGCATGGGACAGATAGTACTGGGGGTATACAGCACTGGGGTGCATGGGACAGATAGTACTGGGGGTATACACTACTGGGGTGCATGGGACAGATAGCACTGGGGGTATACAGCACTGGGGTGCATGGGACAGATAGTACTGGGGGTATACAGCACTGGGGTGCATGGGACAGATAGTACTGGGGGTATACAGCACTGGGGTGCATGGGACAGATAGCACTGGGGGTATACACCACTGGGGTGCATGGGACAGATAGCACTGGGGGTATACAGCACTGGGGTGCATGGGACAGATAGCACTGGGGGTATACAGCACTGGGGTGCATGGGACAGATAGCACTGGGGGTATACAGCACTGGGGTGCATGGGACAGATAGTACTGGGGGTATACAGCACTGGGGTGCATGGGACAGATAGTACTGGGGGTATACAGCACTGGGGTGCATGGGACAGATAGCACTGGGGGTATACAGCACTGGGGTGCATGGGACAGATAGTACTGGGGGTATACAGCACTGGGGTGCATGGGACAGATAGCACTGGGGGTATACAGCACTGGGGTGCATGGGACAGATAGCACTGGGGGTATACAGCACTGGGGTGCATGGGACAGATAGTACTGGGGGTATACACCACTGGGGTGCATGGGACAGATAGTACTGGGGGTATACAGCACTGGGGTGCATGGGACAGATAGTACTGGGGGTATACAGCACTGGGGTGCATGGGACAGATAGCACTGGGGGTATACACCACTGGGGTGCATGGGACAGATAGTACTGGGGGTATACAGCACTGGGGTGCATGGGACAGATAGCACTGGGGGTATACAGCACTGGGGTGCATGGGACAGATAGCACTGGGGGTATACACCACTGGGGTGCATGGGACAGATAGCACTGGGGGTATACAGCTCTGGGGTGCATGGGACAGATAGTACTGGGGGTATACAGCACTGGGGTGCATGGGACAGATAGCACTGGGGGTATACAGCACTGGGGTGCATGGGACAGATAGCACTGGGGGTATACAGCACTGGGGTGCATGGGACAGATAGCACTGGGGGTATACAGCACTGGGGTGCATGGGACAGATAGCACTGGGGGTATACACCACTGGGGTGCATGGGACAGATAGTACTGGGGGTATACAGCACTGGGGTGCATGGGACAGATAGCACTGGGGGTATACAGCACTGGGGTGCATGGGACAGATAGTACTGGGGGTATACAGCACTGGGGTGCATGGGACAGATAGCACTGGGGGTATACAGCACTGGGGTGCATGGGACAGATAGTACTGGGGGTATACAGCACTGGGGTGCATGGGACAGATAGCACTGGGGGTATACAGCACTGGGGTGCATGGGACAGATAGCACTGGGGGTATACAGCACTGGGGTGCATGGGACAGATAGCACTGGGGGTATACACCACTGGGGTGCATGGGACAGATAGCACTGGGGGTATACAGCACTGGGGTGCATGGGACAGATAGCACTGGGGGTATACAGCACTGGGGTGCATGGGACAGATAGCACTGGGGGTATACAGCACTGGGGTGCATGGGACAGATAGTACTGGGGGTATACAGCACTGGGGTGCATGGGACAGATAGCACTGGGGGTATACAGCACTGGGGTGCATGGGACAGATAGCACTGGGGGTATACAGCACTGGGGTGCATGGGACAGATAGCACTGGGGGTATACAGCACTGGGGTGCATGGGACAGATAGCACTGGGGGTATACAGCACTGGGGTGCATGGGACAGATAGTACTGGGGGTATACAGCACTGGGGTGCATGGGACAGATAGTACTGGGGGTATACAGCACTGGGGTGCATGGGACAGATAGCACTGGGGGTATACAGCACTGGGGTGCATGGGACAGATAGCACTGGGGGTATACAGCACTGGGGTGCATGGGACAGATAGCACTGGGGGTATACACCACTGGGGGTATACAGCTCTGGGGGTATAAAGCACTGGGGGTATACAGCTCTGGGGGTATACAGCACTGGGGGTATACAGCACTGGGGGTATACAGCACTGGGGGTATGTTGATGCTCGGCTCCTCTGTGGTTGAGCCTAGAATGTATGGGCTCCTCCGTGTTAGTGGGCGTGACCAGCTTCATGACAAATTAAGTCACACCAGGAAGGAGCCCGTACATTCTAGCATCTATCTTCGGGAGCGCAGGGCACAGATCGTGTAGCTCCGCCCACAAACAGACTCTGCACGCAGCGAGCCAGCAAATCAGGGAAGTGCGGCTGCCGGGAGGAGCGCTGCGTCCCCGGAACCGGCCCAGAGGCGGCCGCAGCATTAGTGATGGGAAATCTAGTTCATTTTGGTGATTAGTTCATGTAGTTCAGTATTTCTCTCCTAATGTTCTATTGAGAATGAATCAGGACGGCCCAGTTCAGCCCAGCAGCGCCCCCTGTGGTAGTGTAGAGTACTGACCCATAATGAATGTGTATGAGGGAGCCCAGCAGCGCCCCCTGTGGTAGTGTAGAGTACTGACTCATAATGAATGTGTATGAGGGAGCCCAGCAGCGCCCCCTGTGGTAGTGTAGAGTACTGCCCCATAATGAATGTGTATGAGGGAGCCCAGCAGCGCCCCCTGTGGTAGTGTAGAGTACTGACTCATAATGAATGTGTATGAGGGAGCCCAGCAGCGCCCCCTGTGGTAGTGTAGAGTACTGACTCATAATGAATGTGTATGAGGGAGCCCAGCAGCGCCCCCTGTGGTAGTGTAGAGTACTGACTCATAATGAAGGGAGCCCAGCAGCGCCCCCTGTGGTAGTGTAGAGTACTGATCCATAATGAATGTGTATGAGGGAGCCCAGCAGCGCCCCCTGTGGTAGTGTAGAGTACTGACCCATAATGAATGTGTATGAGGGAGCCCAGCAGCGCCCCCTGTGGTAGTGTAGAGTACTGACCCATAATGAATGTGTATGAGGGAGCCCAGCAGCGCCCCCTGTGGTAGTGTAGAGTACTGACCCATAATGAATGTGTATGAAGGAGCCCAGCAGCGCCCCCTGTGGTAGTGTAGAGTACTGACTCATAATGAATGTGTATGAGGGAGCCCAGCAGCGCCCCCTGTGGTAGTGTAGAGTACTGACTCATAATGAATGTGTATGAGGGAGCCCAGCAGCGCCCCCTGTGGTAGTGTAGAGTACTGATCCATAATGAATGTGTATGAGGGAGCCCAGCAGCGCCCCCTGTGGTAGTGTAGAGTACTGACCCATAATGAATGTGTATGAGGGAGCCCAGCAGCGCCCCCTGTGGTAGTGTAGAGTACTGACTCATAATGAATGTGTATGAGGGAGCCCAGCAGCGCCCCCTGTGGTAGTGTAGAGTACTGACCCATAATGAATGTGTATGAGGGAGCCCAGCAGCACCCCCTGTGTAGAGTGTAGAGTACTGACCCATAATGAATGTGTATGAGGGAGCCCAGCAGCGCCCCCTGTGGTAGTGTAGAGTACTGACCCATAATGAATGTGTATGAGGGAGCGCAGCAGCGCCCCCTGTGGTAGTGTAGAGTACTGACCCATAATGAATGTGTATGAGGGAGCCCAGCAGCACCCCCTGTGGTAGTGTAGAGTACTGACTCATAATGAATGTGTATGAGGAGCCCAGCAGCGCCCCCTGTGGTAGTGTAGAGTACTGACTCATAATGAATGTGTATGAGGAGCCCAGCAGCGCCCCCTGTGGTAGTGTAGAGTACTGACTCATAATGAATGTGTATGAGGGAGCCCAGCAGCGCCCCCTGTGGTAGTGTAGAGTACTGACTCATAATGAATGTGTATGAGGGAGTCCAGCAGCGCCCCCTGTGGTAGTGTAGAGTACTGACCCATAATGAATGTGTATGAGGGAGCCCAGCAGCGCCCCCTGTGGTAGTGTAGAGTACTGACCCATAATGAATGTGTATGAGGGAGCCCAGCAGCGCCCCCTGTGGTAGTGTACAGTACTGACCCATAATGAATGTGTATGAGGGAGCCCAGCAGCACCCCCTGTGGTAGTGTAGAGTACTGACTCATAATGAATGTGTATGAGGGAGCCCAGCAGCGCCCCCTGTGGTAGTGTAGAGTACTGACCCATAATGAATGTGTATGAGGGAGCCCAGCAGCACCCCCTGTGTAGAGTGTAGAGTACTGACCCATAATGAATGTGTATGAGGGAGCCCAGCAGCGCCCCCTGTGGTAGTGTAGAGTACTGACCCATAATGAATGTGTATGAGGGAGCCCAGCAGCGCCCCCTGTGGTAGTGTAGAGTACTGACCCATAATGAATGTGTATGAGGGAGCCCAGCAGCACCCCCTGTGTAGAGTGTAGAGTACTGACCCATAATGAATGTGTATGAGGGAGCCCAGCAGCGCCCCCTGTGGTAGTGTAGAGTACTGACCCATAATGAATGTGCATGAGGGAGCCCAGCAGCGCCCCCTGTGGTAGTGTAGAGTACTGACCCATAATGAATGTGTATGAGGGAGCCCAGCAGCGCCCCCTGTGGTAGTGTAGAGTACTGACCCATAATGAATGTGTATGAGGGAGCCCAGCAGCGCCCCCTGTGGTAGTGTAGAGTACTGACCCATAATGAATGTGTATGAGGGAGCCCAGCAGCACCCCCTGTGTAGAGTGTAGAGTACTGACCCATAATGAATGTGTATGAGGGAGCCCAGCAGCGCCCCCTGTGGTAGTGTAGAGTACTGACCCATAATGAATGTGTATGAGGGAGCCCAGCAGCGCCCCCTGTGGTAGTGTAGAGTACTGACCCATAATGAATGTGTATGAGGGAGCCCAGCAGCACCCCCTGTGGTAGTGTAGAGTACTGACCCATAATGAATGTGTATGAGGGAGCCCAGCAGCGCCCCCTGTGGTAGTGTAGAGTACTGACCCATAATGAATGTGTATGAGGGAGCCCAGCAGCGCCCCCTGTGGTAGTGTAGAGTACTGACCCATAATGAATGTGTATGAGGGAGCCCAGCAGCGCCCCCTGTGGTAGTTTAGAGTACTGACTCATAATGAATGTGTATGAGGGAGCCCAGCAGCGCCCCCTGTGGTAGTGTAGAGTACTGACCCATAATTAATGTGTATGAGGGAGCCCAGCAGCACCCCCTGTGTAGAGTGTAGAGTACTGACCCATAATGAATGTGTATGAGGGAGCCCAGCAGCGCCCCCTGTGGTAGTGTAGAGTACTGACCCATAATGAATGTGTATGAGGGAGCCCAGCAGCGCCCCCTGTGGTAGTGTAGAGTACTGACCTATAATGAATGTGTATGAGGGAGCCCAGCAGCACCCCCTGTGTAGAGTGTAGAGTACTGACCCATAATGAATGTGTATGAGGGAGCCCAGCAGCGCCCCCTGTGGTAGTGTAGAGTACTGACCCATAATGAATGTGTATGAGGGAGCCCAGCAGCGCCCCCTGTGGTAGTGTAGAGTACTGACCCATAATGAATGTGTATGAGGGAGCCCAGCAGCACCCCCTGTGTAGAGTGTAGAGTACTGACCCATAATGAATGTGTATGAGGGAGCCCAGCAGCGCCCCCTGTAGTAGTGTAGAGTACTGACCCATAATGAATGTGTATGAGGGAGCCCAGCAGCGCCCCCTGTGGTAGTGTAGAGTACTGACCCATAATGAATGTGTATGAGGGAGCCCAGCAGCGCCCCCTGTGGTAGTGTAGAGTACTGACCCATAATGAATGTGTATGAGGGAGCCCAGCAGTGCCCCCTGTGGTAGTGTAGAGTACTGACCCATAATGAATGTGTATGAGGGAGCCCAGCAGCGCCCCCTGTGGTAGTGTAGAGTACTGACCCATAATGAATGTGTATGAGGGAGCCCAGCAGCACCCCCTGTGTAGAGTGTAGAGTACTGACCCATAATGAATGTGTATGAGGGAGCCCAGCAGCGCCCCCTGTGGTAGTGTAGAGTACTGACCCATAATGAATGTGTATGAGGGAGCCCAGCAGCGCCCCCTGTGGTAGTGTAGAGTACTGACCCATAATGAATGTGTATGAGGGAGCCCAGCAGCACCCCCTGTGGTAGTGTAGAGTACTGACCCATAATGAATGTGTATGAGGGAGCCCAGCAGCGCCTCCTGTGGTAGTGTAGAGTACTGACCCATAATGAATGTGTATGAGGGAGCCCAGCAGCGCCCCCTGTGGTAGTGTAGAGTACTGACCCATAATGAATGTGTATGAGGAGCCCAGCAGCGCCCCCTGTGGTAGTGTAGAGTACTGACTCATAATGAATGTGTATGAGGGAGCCCAGCAGCGCCCCCTGTGGTAGTGTAGAGTACTGACTCATAATGAATGTGTATGAGGGAGCCCAGCAGCGCCCCCTGTGGTAGTGTAGAGTACTGACTCATAATGAATGTGTATGAGGGAGCCCAGCAGCGCCCCCTGTGGTAGTGTAGAGTACTGACATAATGAATGTGTATGAGGGAGCCCAGCAGCGCCCCCTGTGGTAGTGTAGAGTACTGACTCATAATGAATGTGTATGAGGGAGCCCAGCAGCGCCCCCTGTGGTAGTGTAGAGTACTGACCCATAATGAATGTGTATGAGGGAGCCCAGCAGCGCCCCCTGTGGTAGTGTAGAGTACTGACCCATAATGAATGTGTATGAGGGAGCCCAGCAGCGCCCCCTGTGGTAGTGTAGAGTACTGACCCATAATGAATGTGTATGAGGGAGCCCAGCAGCGCCCCCTGTGGTAGTGTAGAGTACTGACTCATAATGAATGTGTATGAGGGAGCCCAGCAGCGCCCCCTGTGGTAGTGTAGAGTACTGACCCATAATGAATGTGTATGAGGGAGCCCAGCAGCGCCCCCTGTGGTAGTGTAGAGTACTGACCCATAATGAATGTGTATGAGGGAGCCCAGCAGCACCCCCTGTGGTAGTGTAGAGTACTGACCCATAATGAATGTGTATGAGGGAGCCCAGCAGCGCCCCATGTGGTAGTGTAGAGTACTGACCCATAATGAATGTGTATGAGGGAGCCCAGCAGCGCCCCCTGTGGTAGTGTAGAGTACTGACTCATAATGAATGTGTATGAGGGAGCCCAGCAGCGCCCCCTGTGGTAGTGTAGAGTACTGACCCATAATGAATGTGTATGAGGGAGCCCAGCAGCGCCCCCTGTGGTAGTGTAGAGTACTGACCCATAATGAATGTGTATGAGGGAGCCCAGCAGCGCCCCCTGTGGTAGTGTAGAGTACTGACTCATAATGAATGTGTATGAGGGAGCCCAGCAGCACCCCCTGTGGTAGTGTAGAGTACTGACTCATAATGAATGTGTATGAGGGAGCTGAGGAGCGTCCCCTGTGGTAGTGTAGAGTACTGACCCATAATGAATGTGTATGAGGGAGCCCAGCAGCGCCCCCTGTGGTGGTGTAGAGTACTGACCCATAATGAATGTGTATGAGGGAGCCCAGCAGCGCCCCCTGTGGTAGTGTAGAGTACTGACCCATAATGAATGTGTATGAGGGAGCCCAGCAGCGCCCCCTGTGGTAGTGTAGAGTACTGACTCATAATGAATGTGTATGAGGGAGCCCAGCAGCACCCCCTGTGGTAGTGTAGAGTACTGACTCATAATGAATGTGTATGAGGGAGCTGAGGAGCGTCCCCTGTGGTAGTGTAGAGTACTGACCCATAATGAATGTGTATGAGGGAGCCCAGCAGCACCCCCTGTGTAGAGTGTAGAGTACTGACCCATAATGAATGTGTATGAGGGAGCTGAGGAGCGTCCCCTGTGGTAGTGTAGAGTACTGACCCATAATGAATGTGTATGAGGGAGCTGAGGAGCGTCCCCTGTGGTAGTGTAGAGTACTGACCCATAATGAATGTGTATGAGGGAGCCCAGCAGCGCCCCCTGTGGTAGTGTAGAGTACTGACCCATAATGAATGTGTATGAGGGAGCCCAGCAGCGCCCCCTGTGGTAGTGTAGAGTACTGACTCATAATGAATATGTATGAGGGAGCTGAGGAGCGTCCCCTGTGGTAGTGTAGAGTACTGACCCATAATGAATGTGTATGAGGAGCCCAGCAGCGCCCCCTGTGGCAGTGTAGAGTACTGACTCATAATGAATGTGTATGAGGGAGCTGAGGAGCGTCCCCTGTGGTAGTGTAGAGTACTGCCCCATAATGAATGTGTATGAGGGAGCCCAGCAGCGCCCCCTGTGGTAGTGTAGAGTACTGACCCATAATGAATGTGTATGAGTGAGCCCAGCAGCGCCCCCTGTGGTAGTGTAGAGTACTGACCCATAATGAATGTGTATGAGGGAGCCCAGCAGCGCCCCCTGTGGTAGTGTAGAGTACTGCCCCATAATGAATGTGTATGAGGGAGCCCAGCAGCGCCCCCTGTGGTAGTGTAGAGTACTGACTCATAATGAATGTGTATGAGGGAGCTGAGGAGCGTCCCCTGTGGTAGTGTAGAGTACTGACTCATAATGAATGTGTATGAGGGAGCCCAGCAGCACCCCCTGTGGTAGTGTAGAGTACTGACCCATAATGAATGTGTATGAGGGAGCTGAGGAGCGTCCCCTGTGGTAGTGTAGAGTACTGACCCATAATGAATGTGTATGAGGGAGTTCAGCAGCGCCCCCTGTGGTAGTGTAGAGTACTGACCCATAATGAATGTGTATGAGGGAGCCCAGCAGCGCCCCCTGTGGTAGTGTAGAGTACTGACCCATAATGAATGTGTATGAGGGAGCCCAGCAGCGCCCCCTGTGGTAGTGTAGAGTACTGACTCATAATGAATGTGTATGAGGGAGCCCAACAGCGCCCCCTGTGGTAGTGTAGAGTACTGACCCATAATGAATGTGTATGAGGGAGCTGAGGAGCGTCCCCTGTGGTAGTGTAGAGTACTGACCCATAATGAATGTGTATGAGGGAGCTGAGGAGCGTCCCCTGTGGTAGTGTAGAGTACTGACCCATAATGAATGTGTATGAGGGAGCCCAGCAGCGCCCCCTGTGGTAGTGTAGAGTACTGACTCATAATGAATGTGTATGAGGGAGCTGAGGAGCGTCCCCTGTGGTAGTGTAGAGTACTGACTCATAATGAATGTGTATGAGGAGCCCAGCAGCGCCCCCTGTGGTAGTGTAGAGTACTGACCCATAATGAATGTGTATGAGTGAGCCCAGCAGCGCCCCCTGTGGTAGTGTAGAGTACTGACTCATAATGAATGTGTATGAGGGAGCCCAGCAGCACCCCCTGTGGTAGTGTAGAGTACTGACTCATAATGAATGTGTATGAGGGAGCCCAGCAGCGCCCCCTGTGGTAGTGTAGAGTACTGACCCATAATGAATGTGTATGAGGGAGCCCAGCAGCGCCCCCTGTGGTAGTGTAGAGTACTGACCCATAATGAATGTGTATGAGGGAGCTGAGGAGCGTCCCCTGTGGTAGTGTAGAGTACTGACTCATAATGAATGTGTATGAGGAGCCCAGCAGCGCCCCCTGTGGTAGTGTAGAGTACTGACCCATAATGAATGTGTATGAGTGAGCCCAGCAGCGCCCCCTGTGGTAGTGTAGAGTACTGACCCATAATGAATGTGTATGAGTGAGCCCAGCAGCGCCCCCTGTGGTAGTGTAGAGTACTGACTCATAATGAATGTGTATGAGGGAGCCCAGCAGCACCCCCTGTGGTAGTGTAGAGTACTGACTCATAATGAATGTGTATGAGGGAGCTGAGGAGCGTCCCCTGTGGTAGTGTAGAGTACTGACTCATAATGAATGTGTATGAGGGAGCCCAGCAGCACCCCCTGTGGTAGTGTAGAGTACTGACCCATAATGAATGTGTATGAGGGAGCTGAGGAGCGTCCCCTGTGGTAGTGTAGAGTACTGACCCATAATGAATGTGTATGAGGGAGCTGAGGAGCGTCCCCTGTGGTAGTGTAGAGTACTGACTCATAATGAATGTGTATGAGGGAGCCCAACAGCGCCCCCTGTGGTAGTGTAGAGTACTGACCCATAATGAATGTGTATGAGGGAGCTGAGGAGCGTCCCCTGTGGTAGTGTAGAGTACTGACCCATAATGAATGTGTATGAGGGAGCTGAGGAGCGTCCCCTGTGGTAGTGTAGAGTACTGACCCATAATGAATGTGTATGAGGGAGCTGAGGAGCGTCCCCTGTGGTAGTGTAGAGTACTGACCCATAATGAATGTGTATGAGGGAGCCCAGCAGCACCCCTTGTGGTACTGTAGAGTACTGACTCATAATGAATGTGTATGAGGGAGCCCAGCAGCGCCCCCTGTGGTAGTGTAGAGTACTGACCCATAATGAATGTGTGTGAGGGAGCCCAGCAGCGCCCCCTGTGGTAGTGTAGAGTACTGACCCATAATGAATGTGTGTGAGGGAGCTGAGGAGCGCCCCCCTGTGGTAGTGTAGAGTACTGACCCATAATGAATGTGTATGAGGGAGCCCAGCAGCGCCCCCTGTGGTAGTGTAGAGTACTGACTCATAATGAATGTGTATGAGGGAGCCCAGCAGCGCCCCCTGTGGTAGTGTAGAGTACTGACCCATAATGAATGTGTGTGAGGGAGCCCAGCAGCGCCCCCTGTGGTAGTGTAGAGTACTGACCCATAATGAATGTGTATGAGGGAGCCCAGCAGCGCCCCCTGTGGTAGTGTAGAGTACTGACCCATAATGAATGTGTATGAGGGAGCCCAGCAGCACCCCCTGTGGTAGTGTAGAGTACTGACTCATAATGAATGTGTATGAGGGAGCCCAGCAGCGCCCCCTGTGGTAGTGTAGAGTACTGACCCATAATGAATGTGTATGAGGGAGCCCAGCAGCGCCCCCTGTGGTAGTGTAGAGTACTGACCCATAATGAATGTGTATGAGGGAGCCCAGCAGCACCCCTTGTGGTACTGTAGAGTACTGACTCATAATGAATGTGTATGAGGGAGCTGAGGAGCGTCCCCTGTGGTAGTGTAGAGTACTGACCCATAATGAATGTGTATGAGGGAGCCCAGCAGCGCCCCCTGTGGTAGTGTAGAGTACTGACTCATAATGAATGTGTATGAGGGAGCCCAGCAGCACCCCCTGTGGTACTGTAGAGTACTGACTCATAATGAATGTGTATGAGGGAGCTGAGGAGCGTCCCCTGTGGTAGTGTAGAGTACTGACCCATAATGAATGTGTATGAGGGAGCCCAGCAGCGCCCCCTGTGGTAGTGTAGAGTACTGACTCATAATGAATGTGTATGAGGAGCCCAGCAGCGCCCCCTGTGGTAGTGTAGAGTACTGACCCATAATGAATGTGTATGAGGGAGCCCAGCAGCACCCCTTGTGGTACTGTAGAGTACTGACTCATAATGAATGTGTATGAGGGAGCTGAGGAGCGTCCCCTGTGGTAGTGTAGAGTACTGACCCATAATGAATGTGTATGAGGGAGCCCAGCAGCGCCCCCTGTGGTAGTGTAGAGTACTGACTCATAATGAATGTGTATGAGGGAGCCCAGCAGCACCCCCTGTGGTACTGTAGAGTACTGACTCATAATGAATGTGTATGAGGGAGCCCAGCAGCACCCCCTGTGGTACTGTAGAGTACTGACTCATAATGAATGTGTATGAGGGAGCTGAGGAGCGTCCCCTGTGGTAGTGTAGAGTACTGCCCCATAATGAATGTGTATGAGGGAGCCCAGCAGCGCCCCCTGTGGTAGTGTAGAGTACTGACTCATAATGAATGTGTATGAGGGAGCCCAGCAGCACCCCCTGTGGTACTGTAGAGTACTGACTCATAATGAATGTGTATGAGGGAGCTGAGGAGCGTCCCCTGTGGTAGTGTAGAGTACTGACCCATAATGAATGTGTATGAGGGAGCCCAGCAGCGCCCCCTGTGGTAGTGTAGAGTACTGACCCATAATGAATGTGTATGAGTGAGCCCAGCAGCGCCCCCTGTGGCAGTGTAGAGTACTGACCCATAATGAATGTGTATGAGGGAGCCCAGCAGCGCCCCCTGTGGTAGTGTAGAGTACTGACCCATAATGAATGTGTATGAGGGAGCCCAGCAGCGCCCCCTGTGGTAGTGTAGAGTACTGACTCATAATGAATGTGTATGAGGGAGCCCAGCAGCACCCCCTGTGGTACTGTAGAGTACTGACTCATAATGAATGTGTATGAGGGAGCTGAGGAGCGTCCCCTGTGGTAGTGTAGAGTACTGACCCATAATGAATGTGTATGAGGGAGCCCAGCAGCGCCCCCTGTGGTAGTGTAGAGTACTGACCCATAATGAATGTGTATGAGTGAGTCCAGCAGCGCCCCCTGTGGTAGTGTAGAGTACTGACCCATAATGAATGTGTATGAGGGAGCCCAGCAGCGCCCCCTGTGGTAGTGTAGAGTACTGACTCATAATGAATGTGTATGAGGGAGCCCAGCAGCACCCCCTGTGGTACTGTAGAGTACTGACTCATAATGAATGTGTATGAGGGAGCCCAGCAGCGCCCCCTGTGGTAGTGTAGAGTACTGACCCATAATGAATGTGTATGAGGGAGCCCAGCAGCGCCCCCTGTGGTACTGTAGAGTACTGACTCATAATGAATGTGTATGAGGGAGCCCAGCAGCGCCCCCTGTGGTAGTGTAGAGTACTGACCCATAATGAATGTGTATGAGTGAGTCCAGCAGCGCTCCCTGTGGTAGTGTAGAGTACTGACTCATAATGAATGTGTATGAGGGAGCCCAGCAGCACCCCCTGTGGTACTGTAGAGTACTGACTCATAATGAATGTGTATGAGGGAGCACAGCAGCGCCCCCTGTGGTAGTGTAGAGTACTGACCCATAATGAATGTGTATGAGGGAGCCCAGCAGCGCCCCCTGTGGTAGTGTAGAGTACTGACCCATAATGAATGTGTATGAGGGAGCCCAGCAGCGCCCCCTGTGGTAGTGTAGAGTACTGACTCATAATGAATGTGTATGAGGGAGCCCAGCAGCGCCCCCTGTGGTACTGTAGAGTACTGACTCATAATGAATGTGTATGAGGGAGCACAGCAGCGCCCCCTGTGGTAGTGTAGAGTACTGACCCATAATGAATGTGTATGAGGGAGCCCAGCAGCGCCCCCTGTGGTAGTGTAGAGTACTGACCCATAATGAATGTGTATGAGGGAGCCCAGCAGCGCCCCCTGTGGTAGTGTAGAGTACTGACTCATAATGAATGTGTATGAGGGAGCCCAGCAGCGCCCCCTGTGGTACTGTAGAGTACTGACTCATAATGAATGTGTATGAGGGAGCCCAGCAGCACCCCCTGTGGTACTGTAGAGTACTGACTCATAATGAATGTGTATGAGGGAGCACAGCAGCGCCCCCTGTGGTAGTGTAGAGTACTGACCCATAATGAATGTGTATGAGGGAGCCCAGCAGCGCCCCCTGTGGTAGTGTAGAGTACTGACCCATAATGAATGTGTATGAGGGAGCCCAGCAGCGCCCCCTGTGGTAGTGTAGAGTACTGACTCATAATGAATGTGTATGAGGGAGCCCAGCAGCACCCCCTGTGGTACTGTAGAGTACTGACTCATAATGAATGTGTATGAGGGAGCCCAGCAGCGCCCCCTGTGGTAGTGTAGAGTACTGACCCATAATGAATGTGTATGAGGGAGCTGAGGAGCAGATCAGCAGCCACCATTTTCAGAACAGAACAGGAGCCAGTGGTAACGATTTTAGCAAGACTGATCTTATAGGCTCCAGGAGGCCGCTCCTCTACAGGAGGCCGATCCTCTACAGGAGGCCGATCCTCTACAGGAGGCCGCCCCTCTCCAGGAGGCCGCCCCTCTCCAGGAGGCCGATCCTCTCCAGGAGGCCGCTCCTCTCCAGGAGGCCGCTCCTCTCCAGGAGGCCGATCTTATCACACAGACAGGTGAGGGGCATGAACCACACACACAAACTCTCTCTCTCATACACACATATGAGCGGTGTCTTGTCTACTGTGCAATTTCAGTTTTTATTAATATTACTATTATATGTGTATTTGATGTGTGGTCTAGTGTTTTACTACCTCCTTTTTGAGCATCAGGAGTTATAAAGAGCCTCTGTATTGTGCTCTGGACTCGCGGTTCCCTCTATATTGTGCTCTGGAGTCGCGGTTTCCTCTATATTGTGCTCTGGACTCGCGGTTCCCTCTGTATTGTGCTCTGGACTCGCGGTTCCCTCTATATTGTGCTCTGGACTCGCGGTTCCCTCTGTATTGTGCTCTGGACTCGCGGTTCCCTCTATATTGTGCTCTGGACTCGCGGTTCCCTCTATATTGTGCTCTGGACTCGCGGTTCCCTCTATATTGTGCTCTGGACTCGCGGTTCCCTCTGTATTGTGCTCTGGACTCACGGTTCCCTCTGTATTGTGCTCTGGACTCGCGGTTCCCTCTATATTGTGCTCTGGACTCGCGGTTCCCTCTATATTGTGCTCTGGAGTCGCGGTTCCCTCTGTATTGTGCTCTGGACTCGCGGTTCCCTCTGTATTGTGCTCTGGAGTCGCGGTTCCCTCTATATTGTGCTCTGGACTCGCGGTTCCCTCTATATTGTGCTCTGGAGTCGCGGTTTCCTCTATATTGTGCTCTGGACTCGCGGTTTCCTCTATATTGTGCTCTGGACTCGCGGTTCCCTCTATATTGTGCTCTGGACTCGCGGTTTCCTCTATATTGTGGTCTGGACTCGCGGTTCCCTCTGTATTGTGCTCTGGACTCGCGGTTCCCTCTGTATTGTGCTCTGGACTCGCGGTTCCCTCTGTATTGTGCTCTGGAGTCGCGGTTTCCTCTATATTGTGCTCTGGACTCGCGGTTCCCTCTATATTGTGCTCTGGAGTCGCGGTTTCCTCTATATTGTGCTCTGGACTCGCGGTTTCCTCTATATTGTGCTCTGGACTCGCGGTTCCCTCTATATTGTGCTCTGGAGTCGCGGTTCCCTCTATATTGTGCTCTGGACTCGCGGTTCCCTCTATATTGTGCTCTGGAGTCGCGGTTTCCTCTATATTGTGCTCTGGACTCGCGGTTTCCTCTATATTGTGCTCTGGACTCGCGGTTCCCTCTATATTGTCCTCTGGAGTCGCGGTTCCCTCTATATTGTGCTCTGGACTCGCGGTTCCCTCTATATTGTGCTCTGGACTCGCAGTTCCCTCTGTATTGTGCTCTGGAGTCGCGGTTCCCTCTATATTGTGCTCTGGACTCGCAGTTCCCTCTATATTGTGCTCTGGACTCGCGGTTCCCTCTATATTGTGCTCTGGACTCGCAGTTCCCTCTATATTGTGCTCTGGACTCGCGGTTCCCTCTGTATTGTGCTCTGGACTCGCGGTTCCCTCTATATTGTGCTCTGGAGTCGCGGTTTCCTCTATATTGTGCTCTGGACTCGCGGTTCCCTCTATATTGTGCTCTGGACTCGCGGCTCCCTCTATATTGTGCTCTGGACTCGCGGTTCCCTCTATATTGTGCTCTGGACTCGCGGTTCCCTCTATATTGTGCTCTGGAGTCGCGGTTTCCTCTATATTGTGCTCTGGACTCGCGGTTCCCTCTGTATTGTGCTCTGGACTCACGGTTCCCTCTATATTGTGCTCTGGACTCGCGGTTCCCTCTATATTGTGCTCTGGACTCGCGGTTCCCTCTATATTGTGCTCTGGACTCGCGGTTTCCTCTATATTGTGCTCTGGAGTCGCGGTTTCCTCTATATTGTGCTCTGGACTCGCGGTTTCCTCTATATTGTGCTCTGGACTCGCGGTTCCCTCTATATTGTCCTCTGGAGTCGCGGTTCCCTCTATATTGTGCTCTGGACTCGCGGTTCCCTCTATATTGTGCTCTGGACTCGCGGTTCCCTCTGTATTGTGCTCTGGACTCGCGGTTCCCTCTATATTGTGCTCTGGACTCGCGGTTCCCTCTATATTGTGCTCTGGACTCGCGGTTCCCTCTATATTGTGCTCTGGACTCGCGGTTCCCTCTATATTGTGCTCTGGACTCGCGGTTCCCTCTATATTGTGCTCTGGACTCGCGGTTCCCTCTATATTGTGCTCTGGACTCGCGGTTCCCTCTGTATTGTGCTCTGGACTCGCGGTTCCCTCTATATTGTGCTCTGGACTCGCGGCTCCCTCTATATTGTGCTCTGGACTCGCGGTTTCCTCTATATTGTGCTCTGGACTCGCGGTTCCCTCTGTATTGTGCTCTGGACTCGCGGTTCCCTCTATATTGTGCTCTGGACTCGCGGTTCCCTCTGTATTGTGCTCTGGACTCGCGGTTCCCTCTATATTGTGCTCTGGACTCGCGGTTCCCTCTATATTGTGCTCTGGACTCGCGGTTTCCTCTATATTGTGCTCTGGACTCGCGGTTCCCTCTGTATTGTGCTCTGGACTCGCGGCTCCCTCTATATTGTGCTCTGGACTCGCGGTTTCCTCTATATTGTGCTCTGGACTCGCGGTTCCCTCTGTATTGTGCTCTGGACTCGCGGTTCCCTCTGTATTGTGCTCTGGACTCACGGTTCCCTCTATATTGTGCTCTGGACTCGCGGTTCCCTCTGTATTGTGCTCTGGACTCACGGTTCCCTCTATATTGTGCTCTGGACTCGCGGTTCCCTCTATATTGTGCTCTGGACTCGCGGTTTCCTCTATATTGTGCTCTGGACTCGCGGCTCCCTCTGTATTGTGCTCTGGACTCGCGGTTCCCTCTGTATTGTGCTCTGGACTCGAACCACAGCGCCAGCTGACACGGACTACATCTCCCAGCATGCATTGTTCCACAGAAAACTCCTGTCTTCCATGGATCTGGTTAATGCAGTCTGTATAAACGCCTCTATCAGGGCGGAGAGAAGGGGCCCCGGAGGCAGCGTCGGACCCTTTATGTGTCGGTGATACGGGCTGCACCAGTGGTATACACGCACTTCCTCTTTAAGGCAGCCATTTTTCTGAAGTCCAGACATATTTCTTTGATGCTTCCGTCTTCCGTGTCTGGTGCTCGGGATTATTCCTCGGTGATTGCATGTATCTACTGAATACAAGACGTGGTCCGCCAGAGCTGAGATCCGCGGAGACCGCCAGCGAGCTCCAGAGCTGTAATCCTGCCGCTGCAGCCAGGTACTCGCAGAGTTAACAGCGGCTGAGCTTTCCATTCTGCACAATGGCGGCCTCGGCAGACCTGAGCGAGGAGCTGAACTGCTCCATCTGTCTGCAGATCTACAGCGACCCGGTCAGCCTGCGCTGCGGACACAACTTCTGCCGGATTTGCATTGAAAAAGTGTTCAATAGCCAGAACCAGCCCAAGGATTACAAGTGTCCGGACTGCCGGCAGGTGTTCTGCGAGCGCCCGGAGCTGCAGAGGAACATCACCGTGTGCAACATTGTGGAGCGCTTCCAGTGCGCCAAGCTGCAGGACGCCGGCATCTTCTGCACCTACTGCGTCCACTTCCCGGTGCCGGCCGTCAAGTCCTGCATCATGTGCGAGGCCGCGCTGTGTAACATGCACCTGAAGGTCCACAGCAAGACCCCCGAACATGTGCTGACCGAACCCACCGCCTCCATGGAGAACCGCCGGTGCCTGATCCACCGCAAGATCCTGGAGTATTACTGCACGGAGGACGCCACCTGCATCTGTGTGTCCTGCCGCCTGGACGGCCAACATGGCGGACACCACATACAGACGCTGCTGGAGGCCGGGGAGAAGAAGAAGAACGAGCTGAGGTCCATCCTGCAAGAGCTGAAGCCCAGGAAAGAAGACATAGAAAAGGAGGTCCAGAGACTTCACAGACATCGAAGGAAAGTGGAGGAGAAATCGGCCAAGATGAAGGAGAAGGTCTGTGCGCTGTTCAGAGACCTCCGGCGGCGACTGAGCGACCTGGAGAGCCGGCTGCAGAGCGACGTCTCCGGGCAGGAGGAGCAGGCGTCGCTCGCAGTCTCTGGGCTGATCCAGCGGCTGGAGCTGAAGAAGGACGAGGTCTCCAGGAGGATGAGCTACCTGGAGGAGCTGTGCAGCATGGCCGACCCCATGGCTGTGCTACAGGAGCCTCCGCTGGGAAAACATGGCTGCTCTGATATAAAGGAGGAGCAGGAGCCGGGAGATCTGGATGTAGCCGTGATCTCCGGGACTCTGCAGACAGAACTTTCCCACATTCTGACGGATGGAAAGTATGTCATCCATGACTTGGAGGCCTCGGATATATCGCTGGATGTGAACACGGCCGGCAGCAACATCAAGATCGCGGGAAACCTGAAAATCCTCTCGTGGACACATAATCAATTGAGCCAAACGCCAACGCCGCAGCGATTCCAGTACAGCCAGGTCCTGAGCGTGCAGAGCTTCTCCGCGGGCCGCCATTACTGGGATGTGGAGTGCAGCAAGTGGGGGGACTGGAGGATCGGGGTATCGTACGCCAGCGCCCAGAGGAGCGGCGAGCACTCATGGATCGGGCACAACAAGAAATCCTGGTGCCTCTGAAGGTGCAATGAGGAGTTCTCTGTGCGGCACAACAATAAGGACGACCTGGTGCCGCACAGGATCGGGGTGCTCAGGTTCAGGGTCCTCCTGGATTACGAGGCCGGGCAGGTGTCCTTCTATGAACTTTGTGACCCCATGAGGCTCCTGTACACCTTTACCGCCAGCTTCTCTGAGCCGCTACATGCGGCCTACTACCTGTGGGAGGATCTGTACGGAAGGAAGAGCTGTCTGAAGATCATCACCGAGCTGTGACCGAGAGGAGTCCTCCAGGTGGACGCCATTTACTGGGGGAGTCTGGCTCTGCAGACGTCTGCATCTGGAGGTCACGGTAGCGGGGTCAGTGCTGATACCCCTACAGATATCTGCCGAATGCTACTCCATACCTCGGGGCGGTGTGTGACCCTCACCTCCCGATGTGGAGGGCAGCAGAGCCGGATTACCCCGGTGCATGACCACTGTCCAGTGTTGTGTAAATCTCTACATGGTGAACTGCACAGAAGGTTCTCAAAGTTTTCAGTTGCTTTAAGGGCTCATGCGCATGTTGCCGAATTTCATGCATTTATGCTGCGTATTGCACTGCAGCGTAAATGCATGTGACCTGCATCCCCTGCACAATCTATGAAGATTGTGCATGAGACGTGCGCACGTTGCGTTTGAGAGCGCAGCGATTTGGATGCCAAAATTTTGTTCCAAATAGCTGCGTTCTAAAAAGCAACATGTCAATTATTCCGTGCGCTTTGGATGCAGCTCACGCTCTGTCTATGGGAGAGGCTGCATCCAGAGCGCGTGACATCGGCTTTTTTTCTGCAGAAACACTGTATTCATTATGCATCCATTATGCAGTGTTTCTGCAGCGATTTAACACGCACATGTGCTGTCAAATCACTGCAGAAATTTCTGCAGGGACACGACGCAACGTGCGCATACAACCTTAGGCCTCTTTCACACGTTAGTATTTTGCATGAGTGTGTCATCAGTGTGTCATCAGTGTTCCATCAGTATGTGGATGCCAAAACCAGGAGTGTCTCCAAAACACAGAACAGGTGTCAGTGTTTCAATTATAGCTCTCCTCTGAAAGTTCCACTCCTGGTTTTGGCCAAGAGGCCTTAGAGTTGGTTGGAATCTATTTTCAGGGCCCAGATAATCTGTGGCTGAGTGGGGGCCTGTACTGAGAGGCATAGGAGGATGTGGTAATCTGGACCTGTGCTGCAGGCAGAGAAGCCAGAAGCAGATTGTTCAGCTACATAGCGATATAGATAGATGTATACTATATCTCTATGTAGGTAAAGGAAGATGTCAGATTCTTTCATTCCTATAAAACTATTATAAAGAAATGAGAAAAACAATGACAAAAATATAATTTTATTTTTCACCCCCCCCCCTTGGAATCAAACCAGCAATTTTCAAACACATGACACCAGCACTAGCTGTGGAGCCACGAGCTCTAATGATGTCAGAGGAAGGATTTTACATAGATGAACCTGCAATGCAGCCTCTGATTACACAGGACACAGAGCTCCATTGTACAGAGCGGTATCTCTGTGTTCTAGAAGGGGAGGAAAAGATTGTTTTTCTTCTAATAAAATTACTAAAAAAAATGAAAAAAAATTAGAATAATTTTTATTACATTTTTTTTTAAAAAAATTGTAAACATCACAAATCAGCAAATAACATGGACAAATGTGTCTCCCTGTAACTGTAATGACAAACAACATAGCGATTAGATTATTTATGGGGATTGGTAAATGGAGAAAAAAAAAATGGTGCAATTTATTATTTTTCTGTTAAATCCATAAAAACTGTAATAAATATGTATCGTTGAGGCTGCGTTTTTTTGCACCATGCAACGCAATAATCATCTCCCAATAATGCGTGTTTGCTGTGCTTTTTGTGTTTCCCTTATATTTGAGCCATGTTCGGTGCAGATGTGAATCCGAGTTTTTAATATTACAGAAAAGCTTTGATTCTGCGTTTAGACACACAACGGCACTTTTTTTTTTTTCAGGCTCCACAAAGACGTCTATAGATAAAAAGACCCCAAAACCGCACAGATCAGCGGCGTCTTTACAGCGAGGCCGGAGATCTCCGGGCGTCTCGTCCTCGCTGCTGGGACATGTAGTCCGTGTTCACATGTAGCGGAAATGCCGGGTTTTCTGCTGTTCTTTTGCACATTTATTCTGCTGTGTAATTGTCCATGTGAAGTGGATGAGATTCCAGGAGAAGACGCCGCTGAAATCTGAGGTTTTGGAGCTTTTTTTTCTCTAGAGGTTTCAATGTGGAGATTAATAAACGCAGGAAAAAACTGCAGAATCCGAGGTTTCCTGTACAATAAAAACACTAATAACCCAGCTTCACATCTGCAGCAATAAAGCAAGAAACTCCGGAGAGAAGGAAGAATGCAGCAGCGAGGCAGCAATCACAGGAGGAGGCTACTGTGTAATGTGCGGGTCCTGCAGCAATAAAGCAAGAAACTCCGGAGAGAAGGAAGAATGCAGCAGCGAGGCAGCAATCACAGGAGGAGGATACTGTGTAATGTGCGGGTCCTGCAGCGTGTGACCACGGCCGTACAGACACGACAAGCCGCATATAGTGACGCCTATATAAAGAGGAGAAAGTCTGGCTGCTGTGAATGAAGGAACAGTCCGGAGCGTCTGCTCAACACCACTTACTGACAAATGGGTGTGGCTAGGGGCGTGGCCACATGGTGTGTCCCTTTCTGTTCTTCAGTTGGGGTGTGGATTATCTGCGGCTCTTTACACTGCCCTCTGCTGGCCGCTCTCTAAACTACCCCGGCCATACATGCTCACAGGAAGTGCCGCCCCAGCCAGGAAACGTATGGCTCATTTCTGACAGGAATAATATGAGAAAGATGTCTGTGTCTGAGGAGGCCGAGGTACATGAGAGGCTGAGGTACATGAGGAGGCTGAGGTACATGAGGGGCCGAGGAGGGGGCCAAGGAGGCTGAGGTACATGAGGGGCTGAGGTACATGAGGAGGCTGAGGTACATGAGGGGCCGAGGAGGGGGCCAAGGAGGCTGAGGTACATGAGGGGCTGAGGTACATGAGGAGGCTGAGGGGCTGAGGTACATGAGGAGATGAGGGACTGAGGTAGATGAGGGGGCTGAGGTACATGAGGGGCCGAGGAGGAGATGAGGGGCTGAGGTACATGAGGGGCTGAGGTAGGTGAGGGGGCCGAGAAGGAGGTGAGGGGGCCGAGGAGGAGGTGAGGTGAGGGGGCCGAGGAGGAGGTGAGGTGAGGGGGCCGAGGAGGAGGTGAGGGGGCTGAGGAGGTGAGGTGAGGTGAGGGGGCCGAGGAGGAGGTGAGGTGAGGGGGCTGAGGAGGTGAGGTGAGGGGGCCGAGGAGGAGGTGAGGTGAGGTGAGGGGGCCGAGGAGGAGGTGAGGGGGCCGAGGAGGAGGTGAGGTGAGGGGGCCGAGGAGGAGGTGAGGTGAGGGGGCCGAGGAGGAGGTGAGGTGAGGGGGCCGAGGAGGAGGTGAGGGGGCTGAGGAGGTGAGGTGAGGGGGCCGAGGAGGAGGTGAGGTGAGGGGGCCGAGGAGGAGGTGAGGGGGCCGAGGAGGAGGTGAGGTGAGGGGGCCGAGGAGGAGGTGAGGTGAGGGGGCCGAGGAGGAGGTGAGGGGGCTGAGGAGGTGAGGGGGCCGAGGGTGAGGAGAGGGGGCCGAGGAGGTGAGGTGAGGGGGCCGAGGAGGTGAGGTGAGGGGGCCGAGGAGGTGAGGTGAGGTGAGGGGGCCGAGGAGGTGAGGTGAGGTGAGGGGGCCGAGGAGGAGGTGAGGGGGCCGAGGAGGTGAGGTGAGGGGGCCGAGGAGGAGGTGAGGGGGCTGAGGAGGTGAGGTGAGGGGGCCGAGGAGGAGGTGAGGGGGCCGAGGAGGAGGTGAGGGGGCCGAGGAGGTGAGGTGAGGGGGCCGAGGAGGTGAGGTGAGGTGAGGGGGCCGAGGAGGTGAGGTGAGGTGAGGGGGCCGAGGAGGAGGTGAGGGGGCCGAGGAGGTGAGGTGAGGGGGCCGAGGAGGAGGTGAGGGGGCTGAGGAGGTGAGGTGAGGAGGTGAGGTGAGGGGGCCGAGGAGGGGGCCGAGGAGGAGGTGAGGGGGCCGAGGAGGAGGTGAGGGGGCTGAGGAGGAGGTGAGGTGAGGGGGCCGAGGAGGAGATGAGGGGCTGAGGTACATGAGGGGCCGAGGAGGAGATGAGGGGCTGAGGTAGATGAGAGGCTGAGGTAGGTGAGGGGGCCGAGAAGGAGGTGAGGGGGCCGAGGAGGAGGTGAGGTGAGGGGGCCGAGGAGGAGGTGAGGGGGCTGAGGTAGGTGGGAGGGCTGAGGTAGGCGGGGGGGCTGGGGTAGGCGGGAGGGCTGAGGTAGGCGGGGGGGCTGGGGTAGGCGGGGGGGCTGGGGTAGGCGGGGGGGCTGAGGTAGGCGGGGGGGCTGAGGTAGGCGGGGGGGCTGGGGTAGGCGGGGGGGCTGAGGTAGGCGGGGGGGCTGGTGTAGGTGAGGGGGCTGGGGGTGGTGTGAAAGGCGTATGAGCGCTGGAGTCGGGGGCTTCTTCCAGTCACTTCTCTCCTCTAGTGACTGTTTCTGATGAGGAGAAGGAAACTCTCTGTGGAAAGGAAAGATCCAGGCGCCATTTATTATAAATCACGCCCCGAACACCGCGAGATCCAGAAGCCACAAACTGCTCGAAGCCAAGACAGGTGCAGCTGCCGGATGGTGAGCTCCTCTCGGAGGAGGGATAATGCTGCTGCTGATCAGGAGGAGCTGTAAGGCCTTGTGCGCACGCTGCATTTCTTGCCTCGTTTTCCGGGTGCAGTTTTGGTCCCACACTGCAGGCATTTCCTTCCCCAGCAAAGTCTGAGATTTTATTTTTGCTGTCTGCACGTTGCAGGGTTTTTTTTGGCTGCATCTTTGTGGTGACCGCTGCAGCTGGTCAATTCTGTCTGCGTTTTTGAGCTTTTAAGTCAATAAATTTGACTTACAAAACGCAGTGGGCAAAAACGCCGCCAAAAAATGCATTCCACGGGTGTGTTTATTTGGGGACAAAAATGTGCATCTTTGTGGTCACCACAGAAATAGTGTACATTTACCTACCAACCTGTGGATTGCCGGAGCCGTCGGAGGCACCGCAACAGGATTAGCCTCCAATTTCTGAGGCCCGGCATTCCTGCTGGAGGTTGCGGCACATTTACTTTATTTATGTGTTGTTACATGGGACTGCAGGTGACATCTACTACATTATCTGTACTCAGAGATATCACTGTTATCTGTGGTGTTACATAGGACTGCAGGTGACATCTACTACATTATCTGTACTCAGAGAGATCACTGTTATATGTGGTGTTACATAGGACTGCAGGTGACCTCTACTACATTATCTGTACTCAGAGACATCACTGTGTTATCTGTGGTGTTACATAGGACTGCAGGTGACCTCTACTACATTATCTGTACTCAGAGACATCACTGTGTTATCTGTGGTGTTACATAGGACTGCAGGAGACATCTACTACATTATCTGTACTCAGATATATCACTGTGTTATCTGTGGAGTTACATAGGACTGCAGGTGACATCTACTACATTATCTGTACTCAGAGATATCACTGTGCTATCTGTGGTGTTACATAGGACTGCAGGTGACATCTACTACATTATCTGTGCTCAGAGATATCACTGTGTTATCTGTGGTGTTACATAGGACTGCAGGTGACATCTACTACATTATCTGTGCTCAGAGATATCACTGTGTTATCTGTGGTGTTACATAGGACTGCAGGTGACATCTACTACATTATCTGTACTCAGAGACATCACTGTGTTATCTGTGGTGTTACATAGGACTGCAGGAGACATCTACTACATTATCTGTACTCAGAGATATCACTGTGTTATCTGTGGTGTTACATAGGACTGCAGGTGACATCTACTACATTATCTGTACTCAGAGATATCACTGTGTTATCTGTGGTGTTACATAGGACTGCAGGTGACATCTACTACATTATCTGTACTCAGAGACATCACTGTGTTATCTGTGGTGTTACATAGGACTGCAGGAGACATCTACTACATTATCTGTACTCAGAGATATCACTGTGTTATCTGTGGTGTTACATAGGACTGCAGGAGACATCTACTACATTATCTGTACTCAGAGAGATATCACTGTTATCTGTGGTGTTACATAGGACTGCAGGTGACATCTACTACATTATCTGTACTCAGAGATATCACTGTGTTATCTGTGGTGTTACATAGGACTGCAGGTGACATCTACTACATTATCTGTACTCAGAGATATCACTGTGTTATCTGTGGTGTTACATAGGACTGCAGGTGACATCTACTACATTATCTGTACTCAGAGATATCACTGTGTTATCTGTGGTGTTACATAGGACTGCAGGTGACATCTACTACATTATCTGTACTCAGAGATATCACTGTGTTATCTGTGGTGTTACATAGGACTGCAGGTGACATTACATTATCTGTATACAGTGTGTCCACCTGTCACAAACCACCGGGGGGGTCACTCAGAAATCCCCCGCGCTGGCTACCAGTACGTCACAATCGGGGGGTAACAAGTGGGGGTCACCCCTCCTTTATACCTCCCGACCGACAGACAGAGCACGTGACGCGCTCTCTAGCGCCCCTCTTATAGTCAGGCCAATTATGGAATTGCCCGACCATAAGCAAGGAGGCCGCTATACTACTTATGCCGATTATTGAAGGGTCCCCGGTGAGAGTAGGGTATATATTCCCCCGACCTCCGCGGGCGGAATATATAATATCTTCCCGAATCTCACTGGCCTCCCCACAATAATCCTTGGCACAACTCGCTGCCACCAACCGCTTCACGGTAACTATTAGCCGAACACACAGACGTGGGATTCAAGATCGAGATAACAGAACAGCCCAAGATTAATTATATAATTTAATCGCCTAAAGCACACTAGAAACTACAATATATACAATAGGGAATCTACAGAATATACAGTTATGTCAGAGTACAGTTACAATCAAAGCATGGGTTACAAACAGGTATGGAATTCAATCAGTTACCTTGTGCGTCTGGCCACAGGGGGGCGCTGTAGACCAGGTTTCTAGGAACTCTCTCACAGGTCTTTCCCAACCAGGCCCCCGAGCAGAAGAACGCTGGAAAATGGCCGAAGTAGGGTTATCAACCTGGCCAAATCCAGGTCCCCTCCTACCTTAGTGACCTCACAGGGAAGCACTGCCACTCCCCCTGCATGGATCAGAATTATCCAGCAAAGGGGATATTGGCCATAACTTTGCCTGGGAGCGTCGTAGGCGGACGCCAATGCTCTCATTGTGACAGTTATGAATTTAGCTACAGAACGAGGGGACTCATGACCTGTCTGCCAGTTCCCCATTGGCTGATATCACGCCTGGGGCATTTCCCAATGTCCTGCTCCCATAAAAAGGGGGTGCCGGCATCGTCCACATGCGGAGACACCATTTTTATGGTTGCCATATTTATCGGAAATATGGCTTGCGAGATATGAACCATTTTTTACTGGAGTCGTTCTGTCTGGCTATTTCCATAGCCTTGCTAACTAGCTAGCAGCCCCCACTACAGGGTGACGGCAGGGAGTCATCCTGTGTCCATTGTCCCTAAGCCACCTCATTTCCATATCACAGGACATGGCCATGGGATTTGTTGCTAAACCAGTTGTGTGCTTCACAGATGCTGGACATTTGAGCACAAGAAGGGAGGGGGGCACTGCCAGGGAGTGATGAGAGCAATTATGACTTCTAGTCATAATTCCTCTTCATATCCCAGGATTTACCTCACACCTCCCCCCTTTTGAGGGCGCTAGGGGGCAGCACACTCCGGTGTTCCCCCGTGCGCCCGTCCGCGACCTCTCCTTGTCGGGACAGCCCGTCTGCGTTACCGTGGTCACGGCCCCTTTTGTGGCGAATGGTGAAGTCGTATTGCTGGAGCGCAAGGCTCCATCGCAACAATCGCCCATTCGTCCCAGAGACGGTGTGCAACCAGCTGAGGGGATTGTGGTCCGTCTCCACGATGAAGTGGCGCCCGTATAGATAGGGTTGCAGACGCTGCAGGGCCCACACTATGGCCAGGCACTCCTTCTCCATCGTGGAATAGGCAACTTCCCTTGGTAACAGCTTCCTGCTCAGGTACAAGACTGGGTGCTCTTGGCTCGCAGAGTCCACCTGGCTGAGCACCGCACCGAGGCCGAAGTCACTGGCGTCGGTCTGTACTACAAACGGCCGCGTGAAGTCGGCTGCCTGTAGCACGGGCGGGCTGGACAGGGCGTCCTTTAGGGCCCGGAAGGCTGTCTCGCAGTCCATTGTCCAATCGACTGCAGAGGGCAGCTTCTTCTTGGTGAGGTCCGTCAAGGGCTTTGCCAGGCTACTATAGCATGGAACAAACCTCCTATAGTACCCAGCGGTCCCCAAGAAGGACATCACCTGCTTCTTGGTCCTGGGGGTGGGCCAGGATGCGATGGCTTCCACTTTCTCAGGCTCGGGCTTCAGTGTTCTCCCACCTACCCGGTGACCGAGGTACTGGACCTCGCTCATGGCCAGCTGACACTTTCCCGGCTTGATGGTCAAACCTGCCCGGTGGATCCGCCTGAGCACCTGTGCTAGATGCTCTAGGTGGTCCTCCCAGGTGGGACTGAAGACGGCAATGTCATCCAGGTACGCGGCCGCGTACCCTTCAAGTCCCTTGAGCAGGGTGTTGACCATCCGCTGGAAAGTGGCAGGGGCATTCCTCATCCCGAATGGCATCACCGTGGACTCGTACAGTCCAAATGGGGTAATAAAGGCAGAGCGTTCCCTGGCCTTGCGAGTCAGGGGGATCTGCCAATATCCCCGGCTCAGGTCCATGATGGTCAGGTACTGAGCCCCGGCCAACTGATCGAGCAGGTCATCGATGCGTGGCATTGGGTACGCATCGGCGACCGTGACAGCATTGAGCCCCCTGTAGTCCACGCAGAACCGAGTGGTTCGGTCCTTCTTAGGGACGAGGACTACAGGCGAGGCCCAAGCGCTGTTGGATGCCTGGATCACCCCCAGCTCCAGCATCTCGTCAATCTCCTGGCGCATGTGTTGCTGCACCTCCAGGGAGACCCGATATGCTGAACGCCGGATCGGGGGATGATCCCCAGTGTCCACGTGATGGACAGCCAAGTCAGTCCTTCCGGGCTGGTTGGTAAACAACCCCCGGAAGGGGTGTAGGGTGGCCCACAGCTGGGACCGTTGGTCCTCCAAGAGCTGGTGGCCAACCTCCACATCCTCAATGGATCCGCCTGCCCTAACCTGGGCTAGCATATCCAAGAGGGTTTCCGCTTCTCCCTCCTCGGGCAGGTTGCACACGGGGAGCGCACATGCCTCCCGCTCATGATGTGCCTTCATCATGTTCACATGGAAGGGCTTCCGCCTTCCACGGGCAGGGTCCAGGGTGACCAGGTACGTTACAGGGTTGAGCTGCTGGTACACGAGGTATGGGCCTTCCCAGGCTGCCTGAAGCTTGTCCTGTGGTACGGGGACCAGTACCCACACCCTTTGACCCACTTGGTAGGTCCTCTCACAAGCGTTCTGGTCGTACCAACGCTTCTGATCGGCCTGGGCTTGAGCCATATTGTCGTGTACCAGTTGCGTCAAGGCCTGCATTTTGTCCCGGAAGCGCATGACATACTCGATAACCGACACTCCAGGGGCGGCCAAATCCCCTTCCCAAGCCTCTTTCACCAGAGCCAGGGGGCCCCGCACACGTCGCCCGTACAGGAGCTCAAACGGTGAGAATCCTGTTGAGGCCTGTGGAACCTCCCGGTAAGCAAATAACAGGTGTGGGAGATACCGCTCCCAGTCACGCCCGTGGGAGTCGACCAACATCTTAAGCATCTGCTTTAAGGTGCCATTGAACCGCTCGCACAGGCCATTAGTCTGTGGATGGTACGGGCTGGCCACCAGATGTCGCACCTGGACTTGCTTACAGAGGGCCTCCATCAGCTGGGACATGAATTGGGTCCCCCGGTCAGTGAGCATTTCCTGGGGAAAACCCACTCGGGAGAAAATCTCCAGCAATGCGGTGGCCACCTTGTCAGCCCGAATGGACGACAAGGCCACTGCTTCTGGGTACCGGGTGGCATAGTCCACTACCGTCAGTATGAAGCGTTTCCCGGAGCTGCTGGGGATGGCCAGCGGGCCGACCAGATCCACAGCCACCCTCCTGAAAGGCTCATCGATGATTGGCAGAGATACTAGTGGGGCTTTGGGGCGTGGCCCCGCCTTCCCCACTCTCTGACAGGTTTCACACGAACGGCAGTAGGCAGCCACATCGGCCCCCATTTTTGGCCAGTAGAAATGCTGGTTTAACCTGGCCTTGGTCTTAGCGATCCCTAGGTGTCCGGCCATCGGAATCTCATGTGCGATCCGCAACAACTCCGTCCGGAACGGATAGGGTACCACCAACTGTCGGTCCCTGGGCCACGCCTCCGGTGAACCCTGCTGGACCGTGGCCCGGTACAGCCGTCCTTGGTCCCAGACCACTCGCTCCGGGTCCGAGTCCGAGGGAGGCTGTGCCGCCTGCTCCTTAAGAGCTTTCAGGCTGTCGTCAGCTTCTAACGCTGCCTGAAACCCCTGACTAGATGTGGCCAGAATCGACGAGACTGTCACATCTTCAGTCAGTACCCCGGGACCTGTGTCCTGGCCTCCACCTGACTCGGCTGCCACTTGGTCAGAAGGGGAAGAGCTATCGGACCTCCGGGAGGCCCCTTGGCTTCCAGCACTCCCACTGCGGGTGACAGCGGCCACAGCCGCTGCGACCGTGGGTCGTGCCTGCTCCTCCTCCGTTCCTGACCAAGTCGCCGGTTCAGGCAGACCTACCTGGCTTCCTGACACCCCGGTTGTGGGGGAACCATGCACCGAGATCTTACCTGGGAGCACTTCCGCTCCTGGACCGGCCCCAATCTCACCTGCCTGTTCCCCTCCTGCAGCAACAGAACCCCGCTGTGAAATCTCTGGGGACCCCACATTTGCTGTGGTAGCCCCCACCCCACACACTGGTCCTCCCCCTGCAGCACCCTGCTCTCTGCTTATCCCTGCAGAGGGCAACAGATCCCAGCTCACAGGCTGGTTACTTGTAGCGGCATTGTCACACCTTTCTCTGACCCCCTCCCCTGTCACAGCTGCAGCTGTGTGTGTGTCTATGGTGTCTATGCAAGCAGAAATATCAGAGTTCACTCCCTCCTCCCTTACATCATTCATAGATAACACATTAACATTGTCCGGAGGCATGTCAGTACGGGCTGAAGGTTCAGCCCTTGGTTGGGGCCCAAACTGGGAGGTTATCTGCCCCAAATCTGTCCCAAGTAGCACGTTTGCAGGGATCCGATCAGTTACCCCCACCTCCCTCACCCCTCGCCCTGCGCCCCAGTCCACATAAATGTCAGCAACAGGCAGCGCCGGGTCAATGCCTCCAATCCCGGAGACAGCGAGGGTTTTTCCAGGGATCAAGTCTTGGGGGGACACCATCTCAGGCCGCACCAGAGTCACCTCCGAGGCGCTGTCTCGCAGTCCCATGGTCACAGACCGGCCGACGGTGACAGGTTGGAAGCTGTCCAGGGACCTACCACCACCCCCACCCACACAATACACCTTGGGCGGCCCTTGGGACGGGGACGGAGCCGGGGCCTTGGGACGCTGAGGGCACATGGCCTTGAAGTGTCCAGGTAGGTTGCACTGGTGGCACCGTCTTGGTTCCGCCACGGGCCTGGAGAGGGGAGTTGAGGGGGACACCCCCTGCAGTCTAGGGGCAGGTGGGGCAGTCGCAGAATTCATCTTACCCCCTCTCCAGGTGCTGCTGGTGGCCGCTCTCCTGGCCTCAGGGGCCCGGTTGTTGGTGTAGTCATCGGCAAGGGCAGCTGTAGCCGTGGACCCCTTTGGCTTCTGGTCTCGGATGAACTGGCGGAGATCCTCAGGGCAGTTCCACAAGAGTTGCTCCGTGATGAACAAGTCCAGGATCTCCGGTCCGGTGGAAAGCTGCAGGCCTTGGGTCCAGTGGTCGGCAGCTCGGGCAAGTGCCCGCCGGTGGTCAGCCCAGGAGTCCTTTGGTCCCTTCTGCAGGGTCCGGAACTTCTTGCGGTAGGACTCCGGAGTGAGGTTGTACTGTTGGATCAGGGCCCGCTTGATGGTGTCGTAGCCCTGATCTGCCTCAGCAGGCAAGTCCCCAAGGATATCCAGGGCCTTACCCCTTAAACGGGGGGTCAGGTATTTGGCCCACTGGTCCTTGTTCAGATGGTGCTGCAAGCAAGTCCGTTCAAAAGCAGTCAAGAAAGAGTCCAAGTCTCCATCCTTCTCCAGCACTGGGAAGTCCTCAACACGGACCTTTGGAAGTTTGGTGTCTTGAAGGTCACGTGCGGCTGATGAGGGCCGGAGCTGAGCTAGCTGCAGCTGGTAGTCACGCTCTGCCTGGCGCTCTTCACGCGCTGCCTGCCGCTCTGCCCTGCGCTCTGCCATGAGTATCTCGTAGGTATCCCGGTCTCCAGCCTGGAGAAGGGCCATAGCCATTTGAAGAAGGCTATCCGAGCCTCCCAGGCTCGGTGGAATGGCACGTGGTGATCTGCGGCCCGCTGCGGAGCCTGGTGATTCACTGTCCATTGCAGAGCGGAGGGCTGGCATCTGGCTCGTTGAGGACCCCTGGGCGAGCTGCTCCTCATCTTGTCCAGCAGTGCCCGGTTGTGCAATGTCCTCTGCAGAGCTGTTTTCTGGCGTCGAGCTCCTGGAGGACTCGTGGGCAACCTCCTCATTGCTGTCCACAGCACCGTCCTCCCTCTCTTCGGCTCCTGCCTTAGCATTGGCCAGTTGCATAGCTCTGCTCCTGGTGCCATCAGCCATTCTTGCAGACTTTTGGTCACTGACACAGAACTGACACCTGATACCTCCACACACCTTACAGTATCTGCACTCTGACACTCTAGTGTTGAGCTAGTCTGAAGACCCCAGCAGCCACAGCTGCTGCAGGCAGTCTTTAGTGTCTGGGAGTATGGGTCTCACACTCACACACACTATTATCTCGATCCCACCGCTATGCCACCACTATGTCACAAACCACCGGGGGGGTCACTCAGAAATCCCCCGCGCTGGCTACCAGTACGTCACAATCGGGGGGTAACAAGTGGGGGTCACCCCTCCTTTATACCGACCGACAGACAGAGCACGTGACGCGCTCTCTAGCGCCCCTCTTATAGTCAGGCCAATTATGGAATTGCCCGACCATAAGCAAGGAGGCCGCTATACTACTTATGCCGATTATTGAAGGGTCCCCGGTGAGAGTAAGGTATATATTCCCCCGACCTCCGCGGGCGGAATATATAATATCTTCCCGAATCTCACTGGCCTCCCCACAATAATCCTTGGCACAACTCGCTGCCACCAACCGCTTCACGGTAACTATTAGCCGAACACACAGACGTGGGATTCAAGATCGAGATAACAGAACAGCCCAAGATTAATTATATAATTTAATCGCCTAAAGCACACTAGAAACTACAATATATACAATAGGGAATCTACAGAATATACAGTTATGTCAGAGTACAGTTACAATCAAAGCATGGGTTACAAACAGGTATGGAATTCAATCAGTTACCTTGTGCGTCTGGCCACAGGGGGGCGCTGTAGACCAGGTTTCTAGGAACTCTCTCACAGGTCTTTCCCAACCAGGCCCCCGAGCAGAAGAACGCTGGAAAATGGCCGAAGTAGGGTTATCAACCTGGGCAATCCAGGTCCCCTCCTACCTTAGTGACCTCACAGGGAAGCACTGCCACTCCCCCTGCATGGATCAGAATTATCCAGCAAAGGGGATATTGGCCATAACTTTGCCTGGGAGCGTCGTAGGCGGACGCCAATGCTCTCATTGTGACAGTTATGAATTTAGCTACAGAACGAGGGGACTCATGACCTGTCTGCCAGTTCCCCATTGGCTGATATCACGCCTGGGGCATTTCCCAATGTCCTGCTCCCATAAAAAGGGGGTGCCGGCATCGTCCACATGCGGAGACACCATTTTTATGGTTGCCATATTTATCGGAAATATGGCTTGCGAGATATGAACCATTTTTTACTGGAGTCGTTCTGTCTGGCTATTTCCATAGCCTTGCTAACTAGCTAGCAGCCCCCACTACAGGGTGACGGCAGGGAGTCATCCTGTGTCCATTGTCCCTAAGCCACCTCATTTCCATATCACAGGACATGGCCATGGGATTTGTTGCTAAACCAGTTGTGTGCTTCACAGATGCTGGACATTTGAGCACAAGAAGGGAGGGGGGCACTGCCAGGGAGTGATGAGAGCAATTATGACTTCTAGTCATAATTCCTCTTCATATCCCAGGATTTACCTCACACCACCCATATCCTGTATACACCGCACCTATATACAGCGTGTCCACCCATATCCTGTATACACCGCACCTATATACAGCGTGTCCACCCATATCCTGTATACACCGCACCTCTATACAGCGTGTCCACCCATATCCTGTATACACCGCACCTCTATACAGCGTGTCCACCCATATCCTGTATACACCGCACCTATATACAGCGTGTCCACCCATATCCTGTATACACCGCACCTATATACAGCGTGTCCACCCATATCCTGTATACACCGCACCTATATACAGTGTGTCCACCCATATCCTGTATACACTGCACCTATATACAGTGTGTCCACCCATATCCTGTATACACTGCACCTATATACAGTGTGTCCACCCATATCCTGTATACACCGCACCTATATACAGTGTGTCCACCCATCTCCTGTATACACTGCACCTATATACAGTGTGTCCACCCATATCCTGTATACACCGCACCTATATACAGCGTGTCCACCCCATATCCTGTATACACCGCACCTATATACAGCGTGTCCACCCATATCCTGTATACACCGCATCTCTATACAGTGTGTCCACCCATAGCCTGTATACACCGCACCTATATACAGCGTGTCCACCCATCTCCTGTATACACTGCACCTATATACAGTGTCCACCCATATCCTGTATACACCGCACCTATATACAGTGTGTCCACCCCATATCCTGTATACACCGCACCTATATACAGCGTGTCCACCCCATATCCTGTATACACCGCACCTATATACAGCGTGTCCACCCATATCCTGTATACACCGCACCTATATACAGCGTGTCCACCCCATATCCTGTATACACCGCACCTCTATACAGTGTGTCCACCCATATCCTGTATACACCGCACCTATATACAGTGTGTCCACCCCATATCCTGTATACACCGCACCTCTATACAGTGTCCACCCATATCCTGTATACACCGCACCTATATACAATGTGTCCACCCCATATCCTGTATACACCGCACCTCTATACAGTGCGTCCACCCATATCCTGTATACACCGCACCTATATACAGTGTGTCCACCCATATCCTGTATACACCGCACCTCTATACAGTGTGTCCACCCCATATCCTGTATACACCGCACCTATATACAGTGTGTCCACCCATATCCTGTATACACCGCACCTCTATACAGTGTGTCCACCCATATCCTGTATACACCGCACCTCTATACAGTGTGTCCACCCATATCCTGTATACACCGCACCTATATACAGTGTGTCCACCCATATCCTGTATACACCGCACCTATATACAGCGTGTCCACCCATATCCTGTATACACCGCACCTATATACAGCGTGTCCACCCATATCCTGTATACACCGCACCTATATACAGCGTGTCCACCCCATATCCTGTATACACCGCACCTATATACAGTGTGTCCACCCATATCCTGTATACACCGCACCTATATACAGTGTGTCCACCCATATCCTGTATACACCGCACCTATATACAGTGTGTCCACCCATCTCCTGTATACACCGCACCTATATACAGTGTGTCCACCCATCTCCTGTATACACCGCACCTATATACAGTGTGTCCACCCATATCCTGTATACACCGCACCTATATACAGTGTGTCCACCCATATCCTGTATACACCGCACCTCTATACAGTGTGTCCACCCATATCCTGTATACACCGCACCTATATACAGTGTGTCCACCCATATACTGTATACACCGCACCTATATACAGTGTGTCCACCCATATCCTGTATACACCGCACCTATATACAGTGTGTCCACCCATATCCTGTATACACCGCACCTATATACAGTGTGTCCACCCATATCCTGTATACACCGCACCTATATACAGTGTGTCCACCCATATACTGTATACACCGCACCTATATACAGTGTGTCCACCCATATCCTGTATACACCGCACCTATATACAGCGTGTCCACCCATATCCTGTATACACCGCACCTATATACAGCGTGTCCACCCATATCCTGTATACACCGCACCTATATACAGCGTGTCCACCCCATATCCTGTATACACCGCACCTATATACAGTGTGTCCACCCATATCCTGTATACACCGCACCTATATACAGTGTGTCCACCCATCTCCTGTATACACCGCACCTATATACAGTGTGTCCACCCATCTCCTGTATACACCGCACCTATATACAGTGTGTCCACCCATATCCTGTATACACCGCACCTATATACAGTGTGTCCACCCATATACTGTATACACCGCACCTATATACAGTGTGTCCACCCATCTCCTGTATACACCGCACCTCTATACAGTGTGTCCACCCATATCCTGTATACACCGCACCTATATACAGTGTGTCCACCCATATACTGTATACACCGCACCTATATACAGTGTGTCCACCTATATCCTGTATACACCGCACCTATATACAGTGTGTCCACCCATATCCTGTATACACCGCACTTATATACAGTGTGTCCACCCATATACTGTATACACCGCACCTATATACAGTGTGTCCACCCATATCCTGTATACACCGCACCTATATACAGTGTGTCCACCCATATCCTGTCCACCACAATTAACTTGAGAACGGCGGCAGCTATAGGCATAGACGTGGTGTCTAGGTATAGTAAAGTAGCCATGTGCTACGCAATGACACCACCTATAGCGCCACCTGGTGGAAAACAACGGAGTTAGCATTATTATCTCGAAAACGGAACGAGATAGAGAAAAAAATTGAATTACAAAGTTGTTGGGCATCATCAATTCAACACGAATCCACACCTTGCACAGAAATGCTATGATATGAAACCCATGACAACATTTTAATGCTGGTCACGCATATGGCGCTCATTAGTGGCCCCCGTCAGCTGCAATGCACATCTGGCCTCTGCACAGCATACTGTATCTTGCTGCAATGCACATCTGGCCTCTGCACAGCATACTGTATCTGGCTGCAATGCACATCTGGGCTCTGCACAGCATACTGTATCTTGCTGCAATGCACATCTGGCCTCTGCACAGCATACTGTATCTGGCTGCAATGCACATCTGGCCTCTGCACAGCATACTGTATCTGGCTGCAATGCACATCTGGCCTCTGCACAGCATACTGTATCTTGCTGCAATGCACATCTGGCCTCTGCACAGCATACTGTATCTGGCTGCAATGCACATCTGGCCTCTGCACAGCATACTGTATCTGGCTGCAATGCACATCTGGCCTCTGCACAGCATACTGTATCTTGCTGCAATGCACATCTGGCCTCTGCACAGCATACTGTACCTGGCTGCAATGCACATCTGGCCTCTGCACAGCATACTGTATCTTGCTGCAATGCACATCTGGCCTCTGCACAGCATACTGTATCTGGCTGCAATGCACATCTGGCCTCTGCACAGCATACTGTATCTGGCTGCAATGCACATCTGCACAGCATACTGTATCTGGCTGCAATGCACATCTGGCCTCTGCACAGCATACTGTATCTGGCTGCAATGCACATCTGGCCTCTGCACAGCATACTGTATCTGGCTGCAGTGCACATCTGGCCTCTGCACAGCATACTGTATCTGGCTGCAATGCACATCTGGCCTCTGCACAGCATACTGTATCTGGCTGCAATGCACATCTGGGCTCTGCACAGCATACTGTATCTGGCTGCAATGCACATCTGGGCTCTGCACATCATACTGTATCTGGCTGCAATGCACATCTGGGCTCTGCACAGCATACTGTATCTGGCTGCAATGCACATCTGGGCTCTGCACAGCATACTGTATCTGGCTGCAATGCACATCTGGCCTCTGCACAGCATACTGTATCTGGCTGCAATGCACATCTGGCCTCTGCACAGCATACTGTATCTTGCTGCAATGCACATCTGGCCTCTGCACAGCATACTGTATCTTGCTGCAATGCACATCTGGCCTCTGCACAGCATACTGTATCTGGCTGCAATGCACATCTGGGCTCTGCACAGCATACTGTATCTTGCTGCAATACACATCTGGCCTCTGCACAGCATACTGTATCTGGCTGCAATGCACATCTGGGCTCTGCACAGCATACTGTATCTGGCTGCAATGCACATCTGGGCTCTGCACAGCATACTGTATCTGGCTGCAATGCACATCTGGGCTCTGCACAGCATACTGTATCTGGCTGCAATGCACATCTGGCCTCTGCACAGCATACTGTATCTGGCTGCAATGCACATCTGGCCTCTGCACAGCATACTGTATCTGGCTGCAATGCACATCTGGACTCTGCACAGCATACTGTATCTGGCTGCAATGCACATCTGGACTCTGCACAGCATACTGTATGTTGCTGCAATGCACATCTGGCCTCTGCACAGCATACTGTATCTGGCTGCAATGCACATCTGGCCTCTGCACAGCATACTGTATCTGGCTGCAATGCACATCTGGCCTCTGCACAGCATACTGTATCTGGCTGCAATGCACATCTGGACTCTGCACAGCATACTGTATCTGGCTGCAATGCACATCTGGACTCTGCACAGCATACTGTATGTTGCTGCAATGCACATCTGGCCTCTGCACAGCATACTGTATCTGGCTGCAATGCACATCTGGCCTCTGCACAGCATACTGTATCTTGCTGCAATGCACATCTGGCCTCTGCACAGCATACTGTATCTGGCTGCAATGCACATCTGGCCTCTGCACAGCATACTGTATCTTGCTGCAATGCACATCTGGACTCTGCACAGCATACTGTATCTGGCTGCAATGCACATCTGGCCTCTGCACAGCATACTGTATCTGGCTGCAATGCACATCTGGCCTCTGCACAGCATACTGTATCTGGCTGCAATGCACATCTGGCCTCTGCACAGCATACTGTATCTGGCTGCAATGCACATCTGGCCTCTGCACAGCATACTGTATCTGGCTGCAATGCACATCTGGGCTCTGCACAGCATACTGTATCTGGCTGCAATGCACATCTGGCCTCTGCACAGCATACTGTATCTGGCTGCAATGCACATCTGGACTCTGCACAGCATACTGTATCTGGCTGCACTGCACATCTGGCCTCTGCACAGCATACTGTATCTTGCTGCAATGCACATCTGGCCTCTGCACAGCATACTGTATCTGGCTGCAATGCACATCTGTACTCTGCAAAGCATACTGTATCTGGCTGCAATGCACATCTGGGCTCTGCACAGCATACTGTATCTGGCTGCACGCTGTGTAATATGGTAGGGGACACGTTTGCACAAGCATCTGTGATACGTGGTCGTTGTCCTGCATTGTTGGGGGAGGGGTCGCTGCTGTTTGATGTGACCTCACAGAAAGAAGTGCAATGGGGTCAGGTCAGGTGAGCGGAGGCCACGCAGCCTCCACACCCAGTGACTTGTAGGAGGTCTCCATGAGGTGTCGCTTCCCGTCCGCAGCCTTGTGAGGTTTACACCTTCTAATCACAGCATTTCTGTGCAAGGTGTGGATTCGTATTGAATTGATGAGGCCCAAAACTTTGTAATTTGCTTTTTTTTTCTCTTTTGTTCCGTTTTCGAGATAAAAATGCTAACTCCGTTGTTTTCCACCAGGTGGCGCTATAGGTGGTTTCATTGCGCAGCGCAGGGCTACTTTACTATACCTAGACACCACTTCTATGCCTATAGCTGCCGCCGTTCTCAAGTTAATGGCGGTGGACACACTGTATAGACACCGCCACGTGTGGCCCCATCCTATGATTTGTAGGGTCCTATTGGTTCAGCTCTTACGCACCGAGGAGAGTTGTGTTGATTCTGGGGAAATCCACGGGTAACAGTCGCCATGGTGTTGAGGATATGTGTGTGGTTCTCCATGATTTGCAGGCGCTTACTCGTCTCTTTTTAGCTCTACCTCTGCCCGCGTTCTCTCTACCTCTGCTCTCGCTCTACCTCTGCCCGCGTTCTCTCTACCTCTGCTCTCGCTCTACCTCTGCCCGCGCTCGCTCTACCTCTGCTCTCGCTCTACCTCTGCCCGCGTTCTCTCTACCTCTGCTCTCGCTCTACCTCTGCCCGCGTTCTCTCTACCTCTGCTCTCGCTCTACCTCTACCTCTGCTCTCGCTCTACCTCTGCCCGCGCTCGCTCTACCTCTGCTCTCGCTCTACCTCTGCCCGCGTTCTCTCTACCTCTGCCCGCGTTCTCTCTACCTCTGCTCTCGCTCTACCTCTGCCCGCGTTCTCTCTACCTCTGCTCTCGCTCTACCTCTACCTCTGCTCTCGCTCTACCTCTGCCCACGCTCGCTCTACCTCTGCCCGCGCTCGCTCTACCTCCGCTCTCGCTTTCGCTCTGCCCGCTCTCGCTCTGCTCGCTCTCGCTCTGCCCGCGCTCGCTCTACCTCTGCCCGCGCTCGCTCTGCCCGCGCTCGCTCTACCTCTGCCCGCGTTCGCTCTACCTCCGCTCACGCTCTGCCCGCTCTCGCTCTGCCCGCTCTCGCTCTAGCTCTGCCCGCGCTCGCTCTACCTCTGCCCGCGCTCGCTCTGCCCGCGCTCGCTCTACCTCTGCCCGCGTTCGCTCTACCTCCGCTCACGCTCTGCCCGCTCACGCTCTGCCCGCTCTCGCTCTAGCTCTGCCCGCTCTCGCTCTAGCTCTGCCCGCGCTCGCTCTACCTCTGCCCGCGCTCGCTCTGCCCGCGCTCGCTCTCGCTCTGCCCGCGTTCGCTCTACCTCCGCTCTCGCTCTGCCCGCTCTCGCTCTGCCCGCTCTCTCTCTCGCTCTGCCCGCTCTCGTGCTCGCTCTAGCTCTGCCCGCGTTCGCTCTACCTCCGCTCTCGCTCTGCCCACTCTCGCTCTCGCTCTGCCCACTCTCGCTCTCGCTCTGCCCACTCTCGCGCCCGCGCTCGCTCTGCCCGCGCTCGCTCTGCCCGCTGCAGGAGCTTCCATGTCTCTATCCCGGGTGCTGCCTCCTCTATTAACCCTTTGCCTGTATTGCTGATCTTTCACCATCTCTTCTCGGCTCTTCGGCATGTTTTGGAATCTTTGTTTTCCCCTCTGTTATTTTTTACTTCTCGCCGTCTCCTCTGCACTATCTTCTCTCTGGTGACGTCGCTGTTTTACGTATTTCAGTGCTGCGATCACATTACCTTTTCTTTGGGGGGGTCCTGAGACGAGAGAATAACCACAGACGACCGGCTCCAGATATTTTGTTTTAATATATAATTCACTTCCAAAATATTCATCACCATCTTTTACAGATGCTAAAAAGAAAGGAGCACTGTGCGCTAATCCGGGCTCCCGGTCACCAAAGGGTTAACGATAAAAAATAAAAACAGGACGCAGAACGTTATAATCACGGAAATATCAGCAGTGATTGCAGCTCATTAGTAGAAACACCGGAGGGGAGAGCAAAAAGATAAAACTGTAAAAGAAAACCGAACCCAGGCATTGACAAGGGGGCGGGGCCTGTGCAGGGAAACTCCTCCCACTGTGCTGATAAAATATACTCACACAATTGGCCTCAAATCTGCCCCTGAAAACGAAAAACCATCCTGTGATTCCACAATCAGCCTGTGGGTGGCGCAGAAAGCATAGACCTGAGTGGTGCAGTCCCAGGAGCAGCCTGCAGAGGTCACTATGGATCAAATGCCAGGGGCAGAAAGCACAGACCTGAGCGGTGCAGTCCCAGGAGCAGCCTGCAGAGGTCACTATGGAGGAAATGCCAGGGGCAGAAAGCACAGACCTGAGTGCTGCAGTTCCAGGAGCAGCCTGCAGAGGTCACTATGGAGGAAATGCCAGGGCTAGAGAGCACAAACCTGAGCGGTGCAGTCCCTGGAGCAGCCTGCAGAGGTCACTATGGAGGAAATTCCAGGGGCAGAAAGCACAGACCTGAGCGGTGCAGTCCCAGGAGCAGCCTGCAGAGGTCACTATGGAGGAAATGCGAGAGGCAGAAAGCACAGACCTTAGCGGTGCAGTCCCAGGAGCAGCCTGCAGAGGTCACTATGGAGGAAATGCGAGAGGCAGAAAGCACAGACCTGAGCTGTGCAGTCCCAGGAGCAGCCTGCAGAGGTCACTATACGGAAAAGTACAGAATGTAGAGAAGAGACAAGGAAAGCATAGAAAAGCCACCACTCCGTAGCAGGAGCTGATCCCGAGCGCTCCCCCCGGGGCTGCAGCCATCACTCCGGAGCAGGAGCTGATCCCGAGCCCTCCCCACGGGGCTGCAGCCATCACTCCGGAGCAGGAGCTGATCCCGAGTGCTTCCCCCGGGGCTGCAGCCATCACTCCGGAGCAGGAGCTGATCCCGAGCCCTCCCCACGGGGCTGCAGCCATCACTCCGGAGCAGGAGCTGATCTCGAGCCCTCCCCCCGGGGCTGCAGCCATCACTCCGGAGCAGGAGCTGATCCCGAGCGCTGTCCCCGGGGCTGCAGCCATCACTCCGGAGCAGGAGCTGATCCCGAGCGCTGTCCCCGGGGCTGCAGCCATCACTCCGGAGGAGGAGCTGATCTCGAGCGCTGTCCCCGGGGCTGCAGCCATCACTCCGGAGCAGGAGCTGATCCCGAGCCCTCCCCCCGGGACTGCAGCCATCACTCCGGAGGAGGAGCTGATCTCGAGCGCTGTCCCCGGGGCTGCAGCCATCACTCTGGAGCAGGAGCTGATCCCGAGCCCTCCCCCCGGGACTGCAGCCATCACTCCGGAGGAGGAGCTGATCTCGAGCGCTGTCCTCGGGGCTGCAGCCATCACTCCGGAGCAGGAGCTGATCCCGAGCGCTTCCCCCGGGGCTGCAGCCATCACTCCGGAGGAGGAGCTGATCCCGAGCCCTCCCCCCGGGGCTGCAGCCATCACTCTGGAGCAGGAGCTGATCCCGAGCCCTCCCCCCGGGGCTGCAGCCATCACTCCGGAGCAGGAGCTGATCCCGAGCGCTGTCCCCGGGGCTGCAGCCATCACTCCGGAGGAGGAGCTGATCTCAAGCGCTGTCTCCGGGGCTGCAGCCATCACTCCGGAGCGGGAGCTGATCTCGAGCGCTATCCCCGGGGCTGCAGCCATCACTCCGGAGCAGGAGCTGATCCCGAGCCCTCCCCCCGGGACTGCAGCCATCACTCTGGAGGAGGAGCTGATCCCGAGCGCTGTCCCCGGGGCTGCAGCCATCACTCTGGAGCAGGAGCTGATCCCGAGCCCTCCCCCCGGGGCTGCAGCCATCACTCCGGAGCAGGAGCTGATCTCGAGCGCTGTCCCCGGGGCTGCAGCCATCCCTCCGGAGCAGGAGCTGATCCCGAGCGCTGTCCCCGGGGCTGCAGCCATCACTCCGGAGCAGGAGCTGATCCCGAGCGCTCACCCCCCCGGGGCCTGCATTTCTCGCATATTGGGGCACACAGTGGTGTGAACAGGGGCGTTGTGTAAATCCTGCCCCATAGAGGTCCCCTCCAGTTTAGTGATTCTGCTGCTAGACCTGTACTCTTCCCACCCCCCACCCCCAATAATTATATGAACCTTTTGTGACTTTGAGGTCACTGAAAGCAAGCAGAGATCTTGACGGTGGAGGCCATGAGGCGCTGACAGAGACCGGAGTCCCATCCTCGCTGGTGATCCCTGGCGCTCACGATTTTGGGGGCGCCCCTTCCGCTGCCCCTTGTGCTTCCGCCGATCCGCGGCCGTTTGTTAGTATCAGATCCGTGCAGTCGTCATGTGACACACTAGTAAACTAGAAAGCAGAAAGTGGGGGGCGCCGCCGCCATCATGGGGGTGAATATGGCCCCGACCGCCCCCCGTCCCCCCACCGCCGGCATCAATAGAAACAAATACAAAAATAAAATTACAATTTCCACCATTGTAGAAACCAGAGTCGTGCGCAGAAGAGGGAAAGTTTCACAGGACGCGATTTCTCCGGCAGCGACGACCTCACGTGTATTTACAAAGCGACTTCTCCGGAGACACGAGGCGCCGCTGATCTCCAGCCACGACACAAAGCGTACAGGTCACTGTCCGGACGGCGGCCTCGCTGCGGCCACTACTCGCAGGCAAGTTTACTATCGAAGCTGGACAGTGCAATGGCGAAGGCCTGGAGGGCGCACATCGGGTAATTGTAGTCCATGGTGAAGACGTCTTCCGCCACCCGACCAAACTGCATGACGATGTAATCCGCTGCAAGACAGAGGCCACAGCGTAAAACGCAGAGCGACGGCACTGCACAAAGATATGGACGTCCAGAGCTGAACTCACAAATCTGCTAGTTTCCTCTGGCCTCAGATTCTCCCATCTCACTGCTGCCCCCGTCACTCTATATACTGAAGAGGTAAAACACTGCTACTCTGATTGGCTGAGGTGATCACAGGAAGTGACATCACTCTACCGGCCCTAGAAGGCCACCTCATGGTCTGCAGTAGTTGCTGGAAAAGAAAATCCCTCACCATGCACTGCAGGGAACTGGCATAATGGCACTACTGCTAAGAGTCCAATGGGCATCCAGCTGAATTGTAACTGCAGCTCTGGAGGTGACTGGAGGATGACATGATGTAATAGTAGAATATTGAGTGCAGCTCTGGAGGTGACTGGAGGCTAAGATACAATGTCACAGCAGAATAGTGACTGCAGCTCTGTAGGTGACTGGAGGATAAGACATAATGTAACAGCAGAATAGTGATTGCAGCTCTGGAGGTCACTGGAGGATAAGCCATGATGTAACAGCAGAAAGCAGAATAGTGACTGCATCTCTTGATGATAAGACATGATGTAATAGCATAATAGTGAGTGCAGCTCTGGAGGTGACTGGAGGATAAGGATGTAACTTACGATCATTGTCGTGTATAATTTGGAAATTCTTGACAGAAGCCTGAGTCACCCGGCCGTGGAAGTTGAGGACGTAGGACTGGGTGTCGTCGTTCCAGACGGGCGTCTTGTTGTGCAGCTCGATGACGCTCTCCGTGTTCTTGTTCTGCCATCGGGAGAGAAGCGTTTCGTGCTCCTGTAATGAAGTCACCATGAAAGTTTTGAGGATTTCGGCTGTGGAGTGAATGGTGCACAGATCCCACACTCACATTACGGGGTCGTATGGACACCCTCTCATGGTCCATGTTCATTCCGGGGATGATGACGCTCATCTTTCGAGGGCCCTTAAAACCCAGGACATTGGTTTCCTGAAGATCAAGAGAAATTCAGTATTTGTAAGAAAGAAGCGTCCACCTCCCCGAGCACCACACCGGCCACCTGCCCGAGCACCACACCGTCCACCTCCCCGAGCACCAGACCGGCCACCTCCCCGAGCACCTCACCGTCCACCTCCCCGAGCACCACACCGGCCACCTCCCCGAGCACCACACCGGCCACCTCCCCGAGCACCACACCGGCCACCTCCCCGAGCACCACACCGGCCACCTCCCCGAGCACCTCCCCGGCCACCTCCCCGAGCACCACACCGGCCACCTTCCCGAGCACCACACCGGCCACCTCCCCGAGCACCACACCGGCCACCTCCCCGAGCACCACACCGGCCACCTCCCCGAGCACCACACCGGCCACCTCCCCGAGCACCTCCCCGGCCACCTCCCCGAGCACCACACCGGCCACCTCCCCGAGCACCTCCCCGGCCACCTCCCCGAGCACCTCCCCGGCCACCTCCCCGAGCACCTCCCCGGCCACCTCCCCGAGCACCACACCGGCCACCTCCCCGAGCACCACACCGGCCACCTCCCCGAGCACCACACCGGCCACCTCCCCGAGCACCACACCGGCCACCTGCCCGAGCACCACACCGGCCACCTGCCCGAGCACCACACCGGCCACCTCCCCGAGCACCTCCCCGGCCACCTCCCCGAGCACCACACCGGCCACCTCCCCGAGCACCACACCGGCCACCTCCCCGAGCACCACACCGGCCACCTCCCCGAGCACCACACCGGCCACCTCCCCGAGCACCACACCGGCCACCTCCCCGAGCACCACACCGGCCACCTCCCCGAGCACCACACCGGCCACCTGCCCGAGCACCACACCGGCCACCTCCCCGAGCACTTCCCCGGCCACCTCCCCGAGCACCACACCGGCCACCTTCCCGGCCACCTCCCCAGCCACCTTCCCGAGCACCACACCGGCCACCTCCCCGTCCATCTCCCAAAACACCACACCGTGCACCACACCGGCCACCTCCCCGAGCACCACACCGGCCACCTCCCCGAGCACCACACCGGCCACCTCCCCGAGCACCACACCGGCCACCTCCCCGAGCACCACACCGGCCACCTCCCCGAGCACCACACCGGCCACCTCCCCGAGCACCACACCGGCCACCTGCCCGAGCACCACACCGGCCACCTCCCCGAGCACTTCCCCGGCCACCTCCCCGAGCACCACACCGGCCACCTTCCCGGCCACCTCCCCAGCCACCTTCCCGAGCACCACACCGGCCACCTCCCCGTCCATCTCCCAAAACACCACACCGTGCACCACACCGGCCACCTCCCCGAGCACAGACCGAGCCTTATACATGAAGCCGACTACAGCCAGTGATCTGCAATTCCTCCTGTGACCTGAAGGTGGCGCTCTGAATACACATATTACTGAAATCAACATGGCTGGGCACTGTGCTATGGTAGCATAGTCTATGGCAGAATTTATTATCTGGGCACTGTATTGTGACATTGCTTAGCGTACTATATGGCACCTCCTTATCGCCCCATTTTGCTGGCAATGTGGTGCAGTATCTGACGCGTGGTCATTCTGTGCTTCTATGTGTCCGCCGGGGGGCTGAGGTCTGAACAGGGTCGGGCTCCTTCCCCTTCTGAAAAGTATTAGGCTAAAATATTATTTTATTGTAGAATCTTTGCATAGAAAAATCCTGACATACAAAAAACTGCTGGAAAATGTCAGGGACAGGAGCTACCAAATGCATCAGATGACAAAATAATAAATAGAAAAATACAATAATTATTAAAAGTAATAATGGTGAGCAGTCTGGCACAATATGACCCATGAGTAGGTAGAGATCCACATAAGCAAGAGTGCATTGAGTGAGCAAGGGACCCGTATAACAGAAGATAAGCGGGTGCTAAGAAGACTAGGGTCAAAGGGCAAACATGCCTAAACAAACATGACTGTACACCGGCCCCGGCCAAACACGACTGTACACCGGCCCCGGCCAAACACGACTACACCGGTCCCAGCCAAAGACGACTGTACACTGGTCCCAGCCAAAGACGACTGTACACCGGTCCCGGCCAAACACGACTGTACACCGGCCCCGGCCAAACACGACTGTATACCGGCCCCGGCCAAACACGACTGTACACCGGCCCCGGCCAAACACGACTGTACACCGGCCCCGGCCAAACACGACTGTACACCGGCCCCGGCCAAACACGACTGTACACCGGCCCCGGCCAAACACGACTGTACACCGGCCCCGGCCAAACACGACTGTACACCGGCGCCGGCCAAACACGACTGTACACCGGCGCCGGCCAAACACGACTGTACACCGGTGCCGGCCAAACACGACTGTACGCCGGTGCCGGCCAAACACGACTGTACGCCGGTGCCGGCCAAACACGACTGTACGCCGGTGCCGGCCAAACACGACTGTACGCCGGTGCCGGCCAAACACGACTGTACGCCGGTGCCGGCCAAACACGACTGTACACCGGTGCCGGCCAAACACTACTGTACACCGGCCCCGGCCAAACACGACTGTATACCGGCCCCGGCCAAACACGACTGTACACCGGCCCCGGCCAAACACGACTGTACACCGGTCCCGGCCAAACACGACTGTACACCGGCGCCGGCCAAACACGACTGTACACCGGCCCCGGCCAAACACGACTGTACACCGGCCCCGGCCAAACACGACTGTATACCGGCCCCGGCTAAACACGACTGTACACCGGTCCCGGCCAAACACGACTGTACACCGGTCCCGGCCAAACACGACTGTACACCGGTCCCGGCCAAACACGACTGTACACCGGTCCCGGCCAAACACGACTGTACACCGGTGCCGGCCGCCCCAATTTCTGAGTTTATAGGCTTTTCAATTATTTTTACACTATTTATTCAAGGTGTGGTGTTTTCCATCCCCTGCTGGCAGCTGATGGTGTAGCCACCATGGTGAAGGAGTCCACTCAGCCCATCTCTGCCACGTACCACAGCTCTGCTACATCCCTGACAAGCAGGCAGAAAGCTATTTCTATCAGCTCCTCTGCATTGATTTAAAAACTTGGGAGAGTGACTGAGCGTGTCTGTCCTCCAGCACTCTGTTCATTAGGTGGAGGTGACTGAGCGTGTGTGTCCCCCAGCACTCTGTTCATTAGGTGGAGGTGACTGAGCGTGTGTGTCCCCCAGCACTCTGTTCATTAGGTGGAGGTGACTGAGCGTGTGTGTCCCCCAGCACTCTGTTCATTAGGTGGAGGTGACTGAGCGTGTGTGTCCTCCAGCACTCTGTTCATTAGGTGGGGGTGACTGAGTGTGTGTGTCCTCCAGCACTATGTTCATTAGGTGGAGGTGACTGAGCGTGTGTCCTCCAGCACTCTGTTCATTAGGTGGAGGTGACTGAGCGTGTGTGTCCTCCAGCACTCTGTTCATTAGGTGGAGGTGACTGAGCGTGTGTGTCCTCCAGCACTCTGTTCATTAGGTGGAGGTGACTGAGCGTGTGTGTCCTCCAGCACTATCTTCATTAGGTGGAGGTGACTGAGCGTGTTTCCTCCAGCACTCTGTTCATTAGGTGGAGGTGACTGAGCGTGTGTGTCCTCCAGCACTCTGTTCATTAGGTGGAGGTGACTGAGCGTGTTTTCTCCAGTACTATGTTCATTAGGTGGAGGTGACTGAGCGTGTGTGTCCCCCAGCACTCTGTTCATTAGGTGGAGGTGACTGAGCGTGTGTGTCCTCCAGCACTATGTTCATTAGATGGAGGTGACTGAGGGTGTCTGTCCTCCAGCACTATGTTCATTAGGTGGAGGTGACTGAGCGTGTGTGTCCCCCAGCACTATGTTCATTAGGTGGAGGTGACTGAGGGTGTCTGTCCTCCAGCACTATGTTCATTAGGTGGAGATGACTGAGCGTGTGTGTCCTCCAGCACTATGTTCATTAGGTGGAAGTGACTGAGCGTGTGTGTCCTCCAGCACTCGGCTCATTAGGTATAGGTGACTGAGCGGGTGTGTCCTCCAGCACTATGTTCATTAGATGGAGGTGACTGAGCGTGTGTGTCCTCCAGCACTATGTTCATTAGGTGGAGGTGACTGAGGGTGTCTGTCCTCCAGCACTATGTTCATTAGGTGGAGGTGACTGAGGGTGTCTGTCCTCCAGCACTATGTTCATTAGGTGGAGGTGACTGAGCGTGTGTGTCCTCCAGCACTCTGTTCATTAGGTGGAGGTGACTGAGCGTGTCTGTCCTCCAGCACTCTGTTCATTAGGTGGAGGTGACTGAGCGTGTTTCCTCCAGCACTCTGTTCATTAGGTGGAGGTGACTGAGCGTGTGTGTCCCCCAGCACTATGTTCATTAGGTGGAGGTGACTGAGCGTGTGTGTCCTCCAGCACTATGTTCATTAGATGGAAGTGACTGAGCGTGTGTGTCCTCCAGCACTATGTTCATTAGGTGGAGGTGACTGAGGGTGTCTGTCCTCCAGCACTATGTTCATTAGGTGGAGATGACTGAGCGTGTCTGTCCTCCAGCACTATGTTCATTAGGTGGAAGTGACTGAGCGTGTGTGTCCTCCAGCACTATGTTCATTAGGTGGAGATGACTGAGCGTGTGTGTCCTCCAGCACTATGTTCATTAGGTGGAAGTGACTGAGCATGTGTGTCCTCCAGCACTCGGCTCATTAGGTGGAGGTGACTGAGCGTGTGTGTCCTCCAGCACTATGTTCAATAGGTGGAGGTGACTGAGCGTGTGTGTCCCCCAGCACTCTGTTCATTAGGTGGAGGTGACTGAGCGTGTGTGTCCCCCAGCACTCTGTTCATTAGGTGGAGGTGACTGAGCGTGTGTGTCCTCCAGCACTATGTTCATTAGATGGAGGTGACTGAGCGTGTGTGTCCTCCAGCACTATGTTCATTAGGTGGAGGTGACTGAGGGTGTCTGTCCTCCAGCACTCTGTTCATTAGGTGGAGGTGACTGAGCGTGTGTCCTCCAGCACTCTGTTCATTAGGTGGAGGTGACTGAGCGTGTGTGTCCCCCAGCACTCTGTTCATTAGGTGGAGGTGACTGAGCGTGTGTGTCCCCCAGCACTCTGTTCATTAGGTGGAGGTGACTGAGCGTGTGTCCTCCAGCACTCTGTTCATTAGGTGGGGGTGACTGAGCGTGTGTGTCCTCCAGCACTCTGTTCATTAGGTGGAGGTGACTGAGCGTGTGTGTCCTCCAGCACTATCTTCATTAGGTGGAGGTGACTGAGCGTGTGTGTCCCCCAGCACTCTGTTCATTAGGTGGAGGTGACTGAGCGTGTGTGTCCTCCAGCACTATGTTCATTAGATGGAGGTGACTGAGCGTGTGTGTCCTCCAGCACTATGTTCATTAGGTGGAGGTGACTGAGGGTGTCTGTCCTCCAGCACTATGTTCATTAGGTGGAGGTGACTGAGCGTGTGTGTCCTCCAGCACTCTGTTCATTAGGTGGAGGTGACTGAGCGTGTGTGTCCTCCAGCACTATCTTCATTAGGTGGAGGTGACTGAGCGTGTTTCCTCCAGCACTCTGTTCATTAGGTGGAGGTGACTGAGCGTGTGTGTCCTCCAGCACTCTGTTCATTAGGTGGAGGTGACTGAGCGTGTTTCCTCCAGTACTATGTTCATTAGGTGGAGGTGACTGAGCGTGTGTGTCCCCCAGCACTCTGTTCATTAGGTGGAGGTGACTGAGCGTGTGTGTCCTCCAGCACTATGTTCATTAGATGGAGGTGACTGAGGGTGTCTGTCCTCCAGCACTATGTTCATTAGGTGGAGGTGACTGAGCGTGTGTGTCCCCCAGCACTATGTTCATTAGGTGGAGGTGACTGAGGGTGTCTGTCCTCCAGCACTATGTTCATTAGGTGGAGATGACTGAGCGTGTGTGTCCTCCAGCACTCGGCTCATTAGGTATAGGTGACTGAGCGTGTGTGTCCTCCAGCACTATGTTCATTAGGTGGAGATGACTGAGCGTGTGTGTCCTCCAGCACTATGTTCATTAGGTGGAGATGACTGAGCGTGTGTGTCCTCCAGCACTATGTTCATTAGGTGGAAGTGACTGAGCGTGTGTGTCCTCCAGCACTCGGCTCATTAGGTGGAGGTGACTGAGCGTGTGTGTCCTCCAGCACTATGTTCATTAGGTGGAGATGACTGAGCGTGTGTGTCCTCCAGCACTATGTTCATTAGGTGGAGGTGACTGAGCGTGTGTGTCCTCCAGCACTATGTTCATTAGATGGAGGTGACTGAGCGTGTGTGTCCTCCAGCACTATGTTCATTAGATGGAAGTGACTGAGCGTGTGTGTCCTCCAGCACTATGTTCATTAGGTGGAGGTGAGTGAGCGTGTGTGTCCCCCAGCACTATGTTCATTAGGTGGAGGTGACTGAGGGTGTCTGTCCTCCAGCACTATGTTCATTAGGTGGAGATGACTGAGCGTGTGTGTCCTCCAGCACTATGTTCATTAGGTGGAAGTGACTGAGCGTGTGTGTCCTCCAGCACTCGGCTCATTAGGTGAAGGTGACTTAGCGTGTGTGTCTTACAGCACTCGGATCAATAGGTGGAGGTTACTGAGCGTGTGTGTCCTCCAGCACTCGGCTCATTAGGTATAGGTGACTGAACGTATGTGTCCTCAGGCACTCGGCTCATTAGGTATAGGTGACTGAGCTTGTGTGTCCTCCAGCACTTGGCTCATTAGGTGGAGGTGATGGAGCGTATTTGTCCTCCAGCACTTGGCTCATTAGCTGGAGGTGACTGAGCGTGTGTGTCTTATAGCACTCTCCTCATTACGGGGAGGTGACTGAGCGTGTGTATCCTCCAGCACTCGGCTTATTAGGTGGAGGTGACTGAACGTGTGTCCCCTCCAGTAAGTTATAGCCCCTGCACCGGGCACTCACATAGCAGATGGCAGCAAGTTCCTGTCGTAAGTTGCTCGCCTCCAGACTCGAGGATGTCTTCACCGGGTTCACTCCGTTATCGTAGACTGTGAATTTGGTGCCCATCAGGTTTGACCTGCAATGATCATGTGATTACTATTATCAATGTGACTCTTGTATGTGACTCTCATCTGTACCATGATTACCGAAGTTTGCCGATAAAACTCTCTCCTCCCCGCGACAAGTCAGTCGGATCTATGGAGATGAGATAATTCGAGGTTTTACTCTTCTTCCGTTTTCTTCCAGCCAATAGAAAAATCTAAAAACATTAAAAATCTCACAATGTAATCCTGTAATCGAGATTGAAGGCCTACACTCAGGATCTGATCGCTTCTGCCCCCGGTGGCTGCAGCAGGTACACCAGCTGTTTAGTCCCACAATGGCAGTAGTCTTTACAAAACGCAGTATCTACATCAGTAATGTTAATAGTAGACAAGGCCCAATATAAAGTTTTTCTTGTAGCCTTTTTTTTCTTTTTTTCTTGATCTCCTTCTGCTCCTTAGTGCATCCAGCTTCACAGAGCTCATTGGGTGATCCTAGTCTAATCTACTAAAGCCACATTTCCCAGCATCACCCTGCTTTTCCTCAGTGCTGCAGGCCCCTTCACCTGCACATCCTGATATACAGTAGATAGAGCTATTAATATATATGAGAAAAGAAGGAAGAAAGGAAACTGTGATGAGAGAGAAAGGGGAGAGAGAGAATGAAAAACTATACAGAGGAAGAAAGGGGAAAAAATTGAGACATCCTCTCCCGCACGCTCTTCCTTTCCCCTCCCACACTCTCTTCTCAGTTCCTTCCTGTTCCCGTTCTCCCCTTAGTTCCTTGCGCTCCTCTCCTCAGTTCCTTGCTCTCCTCTCAGTTCCTTGCTCTCCCCGCGCGCTCTCCTCTCATTTCCTTGCTCTCCTCTCAGTTCCTTGCTCTCCTCTCAGTTCCTTGCTCTCCCCGCGCGCTCTCCTCTCAGTTCCTTGCTCTCCCCGCGCGCTCTCCTCTCAGTTCCTTGCTCTCCTCTCAGTCCCTTGCTCTCCGCGCGCGCTCTCCTCTCAGTCCCTTGCTCTCCGCGCGCGCTCTCCTCTCAGTTCCTTGCTCTCCCCGCGCGCTCTCCTCTCAGTTCCTTGCTCTCCCCGTGCGCTCTCCTCTCAGTTCCTTGCTCTCCCCGCTCACTCTCCTCTCAGTTCCTTGCTCTCCCCGCTCGCTCTCCTCTCAGTTCCTTGCTCTCCCCGCGCGCTCTCCTCTCAGTTCCTTGCTCTCCCCGCGCGCTCTCCTCTCAGTTCCTTGCTCTCCCCGCGCGCTCTCCTCTCAGTTCCTTGCTCTCCCCGCGCGCTCTCCTCTCAGTTCCTTGCTCTCCCCACGCGCTCTCCTCTCTTTTCCTTGCTCTCCCCGCGCGCTCTCCTCTCTGTTCCTTGCTCTCCCCGCTCGCTCTCCTCTCAGTTCCTTGCTCTCCCCGCGCGCTCTCCTCTCTGTTCCTTGCTCTCCCCGCTCGCTCTCCTCTCTGTTCCTTGCTCTCCTCTCTGTTCCTTGCTCTCCCCGCTCGCTCTCCTCTCAGTTCCTTGCTCTCCCCACGCGCTCTCCTCTCTGTTCGTTGCTCTCCCCGCGCGCTCTCCTCTCAGTTCCTTGCTCTCCTCTCAGTCCCTTGCTCTCCGCGCGCGCTCTCCTCTCAGTCCCTTGCTCTCCGCGCGCGCTCTCCTCTCAGTTCCTTGCTCTCCCCGCGCGCTCTCCTCTCAGTTCCTTGCTCTCCCCGCGCGCTCTCCTCTCAGTTCCTTGCTCTCCCCGCGCGCTCTCCTCTCAGTTCCTTGCTCTCCCCGCTCACTCTCCTCTCAGTTCCTTGCTCTCCCCGCTCGCTCTCCTCTCAGTTCCTTGCTCTCCCCGCGCGCTCTCCTCTCAGTTCCTTGCTCTCCCCGCGCGCTCTCCTCTCAGTTCCTTGCTCTCCCCGCGCGCTCTCCTCTCAGTTCCTTCCTCTACCCGCGCGCTCTCTTCTCAGTTCCTTGCTCTCCCCACGGGCTCTCCTCTCTTTTCCTTGCTCTCCCCGCGCGCTCTCCTCTCTGTTCCTTGCTCTCCCCGCTCGCTCTCCTCTCAGTTCCTTGCTCTCCCCGCGCGCTCTCCTCTCTGTTCCTTGCTCTCCCCGCTCGCTCTCCTCTCTGTTCCTTGCTCTCCTCTCTGTTCCTTGCTCTCCCCGCTCGCTCTCCTCTCAGTTCCTTGCTCTCCCCGCGCGCTCTCCTCTCTGTTCGTTGCTCTCCCCGCGCGCTCTCCTCTCTGTTCCTTGCTTTCCCCGCGCGCTCTCCTCTCAGTTCCTTGCTCTCCCCGCGCGCTCTCCTCTCAGTTCCTTGCTCTCCCCGCGCGCTCGCCTCTCAGCTCCTTGCTCTCCCCGCGCGCTCGCCTCTCAGCTCCTTGCTCTCCCCGCGCGCTCACCTCTCAGCTCCTTACTCTCCCCGCGCGCTCGCCTCTCAGCTCCTTGCTCTCCCCGCTCGTTCGCCTCTCTGTTCCTTGCTCTCCCCGCGCGCTCTCCTCTCAGTTCCTTGCTCTCCCCGCGCGCTCTCCTCTCAGTTCCTTGCTCTCCCCGTGCGCTCTCCTCTCAGTTCCTTGCTCTCCCCGCGCGCTCTCCTCTCAGTTCCTTGCTCTCCCCGCACGCTCTCCTCTCAGTTCCTTGCTCTCCTCTCAGTTCCTTGCTCTCCCCGCGCGCTCTCCTCTCAGTTCCTTGCTCTCCCCGCGCGCTCTCCTCTCAGTTCCTTGCTCTCCCCGCGCGCTCTCCTCTCAGTTCCTTGCTCTCCCTGCGCGCTCTCCTCTCAGTTCCTTGCTCTCCCCGCGCGCTCTCCTCTCAGTTCCTTGCTCTCCCCACGCGCTCTCCTCTCTTTTCCTTGCTCTCCCCGCGCGCTCTCCTCTCTGTTCCTTGCTCTCCCCGCTCGCTCTCCTCTCAGTTCCTTGCTCTCTCCGCGCGCTCTCCTCTCTGTTCCTTGCTCTCCCCGCTCGCTCTCCTCTCTGTTCCTTGCTCTCCTCTTTGTTCCTTGCTCTCCCCGCTCGCTCTCCTCTCAGTTCCTTGCTCTCCCCGCGCGCTCTCCTCTCTGTTCGTTGCTCTCCCCGCGCGCTCTCCTCTCTGTTCCTTGCTTTCCCCGCGCGCTCTCCTCTCTGTTCCTTGCTTTCCCCGCGCGCTCTCCTCTCTGTTCCTTGCTTTCACCGCGCGCTCTCCTCTCAGTTCCTTGCTCTCCCCGCGCGCTCTCCTCAGCTCCTTGCTCTCCCCGCGCGCTCGCCTCTCAGCTCCTTGCTCTCCCCGCGCGCTCGCCTCAGCTCCTTGCTCTCCCCGCGCGCTCGCCTCTTAGCTCCTTGCTCTCCCCGCGCGCTCGCCTCTCAGCTCCTTGCTCTCCCCGCTCGTTCGCCTCTCTGTTCCTTGCTCTCCTCGCGCGCTCTCCTCTCAGTTCCTTGCTCTCCCCGCGCGCTCTCCTCTCAGTTCCTTGCTCTCCCCGTGCGCTCTCCTCTCAGTTCCTTGCTCTCCCCGCGCGCTCCCCTCTCAGTTCCTTGCTCTCCCCGCGCGCTCTCCTCTCAGTTCCTTGCTCTCCCCGCGCGCTCTCCTCTCAGTTCCTTGCTCTCCCCGTGCGCTCTCCTCTCAGTTCCTTGCTCTCTCCGCGCGCTCTCCTCTCTGTTCCTTGCTCTCCCCGCTCGCTCTCCTCTCTGTTCCTTGCTCTCCTCTTTGTTCCTTGCTCTCCCCGCTCGCTCTCCTCTCAGTTCCTTGCTCTCCCCGCGCGCTCTCCTCTCTGTTCGTTGCTCTCCCCGCGCGCTCTCCTCTCTGTTCCTTGCTTTCCCCGCGCTCTCTCCTCTCAGTTCCTTGCTCTCCCCGCGCGCTCTCCTCTCAGCTCCTTGCTCTCCCCGCGCGCTCGCCTCTCAGCTCCTTGCTCTCCCCGCGCGCTCGCCTCTCAGCTCCTTGCTCTCCCCGCGCGCTCGCCTCAGCTCCTTGCTCTCCCCGCGCGCTCGCCTCTCAGCTCCTTGCTCTCCCCGCTCGTTCGCCTCTCAGCTCCTTGCTCTCCCCGCGCGCTCTCCTCTCAGTTCCTTGTTCTCCCCGCGCGCTCTCCTCTCAGTTCCTTGCTCTCCCCGCGCGCTCTCCTCTCAGTTCCTTGCTCTCCCCGCGCGCTCTCCTCTCAGTTCCTTGCTCTCCCCGCGCGCTCTCCTCTCAGTTCCTTGCTCTCCCCGCGCGCTCTCCTCTCTGTTCGTTGCTCTCCCCGCGCGCTCTCCTCTCTGTTCCTTGCTTTCCCCGCTCGCTCTCCTCTCAGTTCCTTCCTCTCCCCGCTCGCTCTCCTCTCAGTTCCTTGCTCTCCCCGCTCGCTGTCCTCTCTGTTCCTTGCTTTCGCCTCTCTGTTCCTTGCTCTCCCCGCTCGCTCTCCTCTCAGTTCCTCGCTCTCGCCTCTCAGTTCCTTGCTCTCCCCGCTCGCTCTCCTCTCTGTTCCTTGCTCTCCCCGCTCGCTCTCCTCTCTGTTCCTTGCTCTCCCCGCTCGCTCTCCTCTCAGTTCCTTGCTCTCCCCGCTCGCTCTCCTCTCTCTTCCTTGCTCTCCTCGCTTGCTCTCCTCTCTCTTCCTTGCTCTCCTCGCTTGCTCTCCTCTCTTTCTTGCTCTCCCCGCGCGCTCTCCTCTCTGTTTCTTGCTCTCCCCGCGCGCTCTCCTCTCTGTGTCTTGCTCTCCTCTCAGTTCCTTGCTCTCCTCTCAGTTCCTTGCTCTCCTCGCTTGCTCTCCTCTCTGTTCCTTGCTCTCCCCGCGCGCTCTCCTTTCTGTTCCTTGCTCTCCCCGCGCGCTCTCCTTTCTGATCCTTGCTCTCCCCGTGCGCTCTCCTCTCTGTTCCTTGCTCTCCCCACGCGCTCTCCTCTCTGTTCCTTGCTCTCGCCTCTCTGTTCCTTGCTCTCCCTGCTCGCTCTCCTCTCAGTTCCTCGCTCTCCTCTCAGTTCCTCGCTCTCCTCTCAGTTCCTCGCTCTCCTCTCAGTTCCTTGCTCTCCCCGCTCGCTCTCCTCTCAGTTCCTCGCTCTCCTCTCAGTTCCTTTCTCTCCCCGCATGCTCTCCTCTCAGTTCCTTGCTCTCCCCGCTCGCTCTCCTCTCAGTTCCTTGCTCTCCTCTCTGTTCCTTGCTCTCCCCGCGTGCTCTCCTCTCTGTTCCTTGCTCTCCCCGCGCGCTCTCCTCTCTGTTCCTTGCTCTACTTGCGCGCTCTCCTCTCTGATCCTTGCTCTCCCCGCGCGCTCTCCTCTCTGATCCTTGCTCTCCCCGCGCGCTCTCCTCTCTGATCCTTGCTCTCCCCACGCGCTCTCCTCTCTGTTCATTGCTCTCGCCTCTCTGTTCCTTGCTCTCCCTGCTCGCTCTCCTCTCAGTTCCTCGCTCTCCTCTCAGTTCCTTGCTCTCCCCGCTCGCTCTCCTCTCAGTTCCTCGCTCTCCTCTCAGTTCCTCGCTCTCCTCTCAGTTCCTCGCTCTCCTCTCAGTTCCTCGCTCTCCTCTCTGTTCCTTGCTCTCCCCGCTCGCTCTCCTCTCAGTTCCTCGCTCTCCTCTCAGTTCCTTGCTCTCCCCGCTCGCTCTCCTCTCAGTTCCTCGCTCTCCTCTCAGTTCCTTTCTCTCCCCGCATGCTCTCCTCTCAGTTCCTTGCTTTCCCCGCTCGCTCTCCTCTCAGTTCCTCGCTCTCCTCTCTGTTCCTTGCTCTCCCCGCGCGCTCTCCTCTCTGTTCCTTGCTCTCCTCTCTGTTCCTTGCTCTCCTCTCTGTTCCTTGCTCTCCTCTCAGTTCCTTGCTCTCCTCTCTGTTCCTTGCTCTCCTCTCAGTTCCTTGCTCTCCCCGCTCGCTCTCCTCTCAGTTCCTCGCTCTCCTCTCTGTTCATTGCTCTCCCCGCGCGCTCTCCTCTCTGTTCCTTGCTCTCCTCTCAGTTCCTTTCTCTCCCCGCATGCTCTCCTCTCAGTTCCTTGCTCTCCTCTCTGTTCCTTGCTCTCCTCTCAGTTCCTTGCTCTCCCCGCATGCTCTCCTCTCAGTTCCTTGCTCTCCCCGCTCGCTCTCCTCTCAGTTCCTCGCTCTCCTCTCAGTTCCTTGCTCTCCCCGCTCGCTCTCCTCTCAGTTCCTCGCTCTCCTCTCAGTTCCTTTCTCTCCCCGCATGCTCTCCTCTCAGTTCCTTGCTCTCCCCGCTCGCTCTCCTCTCAGTTCCTCGCTCTCCTCTCAGTTCCTTTCTCTCCCCGCATGCTCTCCTCTCAGTTCCTTGCTCTCCCCGCTCGCTCTCCTCTCAGTTCCTCGCTCTCCTCTCTGTTCCTTGCTCTCCCCGCGCGCTCTCCTCTCTGTTCCTTGCTCTCCTCTCAGTTCCTTGCTCTCCTCTCAGTTCCTTGCTCGCTCTCCTCTCAGTTCCTCGCTCTCCTCTCTGTTCCTTGCTCTCCCCGCGCGCTCTCCTCTCTGTTCCTTGCTCTCCTCTCAGTTCCTTTCTCTCCCCGCATGCTCTCCTCTCAGTTCCTTGCTCTCCTCTCAGTTCCTTGCTCTCCCCGCATGCTCTCCTCTCAGTTCCTTGCTCTCCCCGCTCGCTCTCCTCTCAGTTCCTCGCTCTCCTCTCAGTTCCTTTCTCTCCCCGCATGCTCTCCTCTCAGTTCCTTGCTCTCCCCGCTCGCTCTCCTCTCAGTTCCTCGCTCTCCTCTCAGTTCCTTTCTCTCCCCGCATGCTCTCCTCTCAGTTCCTTTCTCTCCCCGCATGCTCTCCTCTCAGTTCCTTGCTCTCCCCGCTCGCTCTCCTCTCAGTTCCTCGCTCTCCTCTCTGTTCCTTGCTCTCCCCACGCGCTCTCCTCTCTGTTCCTTGCTCTCCTCTCAGTTCCTTGCTCTCCTCTCAGTTCCTCGCTCTCCTCTCAGTTCCTTTCTCTCCCCGCATGCTCTCCTCTCAGTTCCTTGCTCTCCCCGCTCGCTCTCCTCTCAGTTCCTCGCTCTCCTCTCTGTTCCTTGCTCTCCCCGCGCGCTCTCCTCTCTGTTCCTTGCTCTCCTCTCAGTTCCTTGCTCTCCTCTCAGTTCCTTGCTCTCCTCTCAGTTCCTTGCTCTCCCCGCGTGCTCTCCTCTCTGTTCCTTGCTCTCCCCGCGCGCTCTCCTCTCTGTTCCTTGCTCTCCCCGCGTGCTCTCCTCTCTGTTCCTTGCTCTCCCCGCGTGCTCTCCTCTCTGTTCCTTGCTCTCCCCGCGCGCTCTCCTCTCTGTTCCTTGCTCTACCCGCGCGCTCTCCTCTCTGATCCTTGCTCTCCCCGCGCGCTCTCCTCTCTGATCCTTGCTCTCCCCGCGCGCTCTCCTCTCTGATCCTTGCTCTCCCCACGCGCTCTCCTCTCTGTTCCTTGCTCTCGCCTCTCTGTTCCTTGCTCTCCCTGCTCGCTCTCCTCTCAGTTCCTCGCTCTCCTCTCAGTTCCTTGCTCTCCCCGCTCGCTCTCCTCTCAGTTCCTCGCTCTCCTCTCAGTTCCTCGCTCTCCTCTCAGTTCCTCGCTCTCCTCTCAGTTCCTCGCTCTCCTCTCTGTTCCTTGCTCTCCCCGCTCGCTCTCCTCTCAGTTCCTTGCTCTCCCCGCTCACTCTCCTCTCAGTTCCTTGCTCTCCCCGCTCGCTCTCCTCTCAGTTCCTCGCTCTCCTCTCTGTTCCTTGCTCTCCCCGCTCGCTCTCCTCTCAGTTCCTTGCTCTCCCCGCTCACTCTCCTCTCAGTTCCTCGCTCTCCTCTCAGTTCCTTGCTCTCCCCGCTCGCTCTCCTCTCAGTTCCTTGATCTCCCCGCTCGCTCTCCTCTCAGTTCTTTGCTCTCCCTGCTTGCTCTCCTCTCAGTTCCTCGCTCTCCTCTCTGTTCCTTGCTCTCCCCGCTCGCTCTCCTCTTAGTTCCTTGCTCTCCCCGCGCACTCTCCTCTCAGTTCCTTGCTCTCCTCGCGCGCTCTCCTCTCAGTTCCTTGCTCTCCTTGCGCGCTCTCCTCTCAGTTCCTTGCTCTCCCCGCTCGCTCTCCTCTCAGTTCCTTCATCTCCTCGCTTGCTCTCCCCGCGCGCTCTCCTCTCAGTTCCTTGCTCTCCCCGCGCGCTCTCCTCTCAGTTCCTTGCTCTCCTCGCGCGCTCTCCTCTCAGTTCCTTGCTCTCCTCGCGCGCTCTCCTCTCAGTTCCTTGCTCTCCTCGCGCGCTCTCCTCTCAGTTCCTTGCTCTCGCCGCGTGCTCTCCTCTCAGTTCCTTCATCTCCTCGCTTGCTCTCCCCGCGCGCTCTCCTCTCAGTTCCTTGCTCTCCCCGCGCGCTCTCCTCTCAGTTCCTTGCTCTCCCCGCGCACTCTCCTCTCAGTTCCTTGCTCTCCCCGCGCGCTCTCCTCTCAGTTCCTTGCTCTCCCCGCTCGCTCTCCTCTCAGTTCCTTGCTCTCCTCTCAGTTCCTTGCTCTCCTCTCAGTTCCTCGCTCTCCTCTCAGTTCCTTGCTCTCCTCGTGCGCTCTCCTCTCAGTTCCTTGCTCTCCCCGCGCGCTCTCCTCTCAGTTCCTTGCTCTCCCCGCGCGCTCTCCTCTCAGTTCCTTGCTCTCCCCGCGCGCTCTCCTCTCAGTTCCTTGCTCTCCCCGCGCGCTCTCCTCTCAGTTCCTTGCTCTCCCCGCTCGCTCTCCTCTCAGTTCCTTGCTCTCCTCTCAGTTCCTCGCTCTCCTCTCAGTTCCTTGCTCTCCCCGCGCGCTCTCCTCTCAGTTCCTTGCTCTCCCCGCGCGCTCTCCTCTCAGTTCCTTGCTCTCCCCGCGCGCTCTCCTCTCAGTTCCTTGCTCTCCCCGCGCGCTCTCCTCTCAGTTCCTTGCTCTCCCCGCGCGCTCTCCTCTCAGTTCCTTGCTCTCCCCGCTCGCTCTCCTCTCAGTTCCTTGCTCTCCTCTCAGTTCCTCGCTCTGCTCTCAGTTCCTTGCTCTCCCCGCTCGCTCTCCTCTCAGTTCCTTGCTCTCCTCTCAGTTCCTCGCTCTCCTCTCAGTTCCTTGCTCTCCCCGCGCGCTCTCCTCTCAGTTCCTTGCTCTCCCCGCGCGCTCTCCTCTCAGTTCCTTGCTCTCCCCGCGCGCTCTCCTCTCAGTTCCTTGCTCTCCCCGCTCGCTCTCCTCTCAGTTCCTTGCTCTCCCCGCGCGCTCTCCTCTCAGTTCCTTGCTCTCGCCTCTCTGTTCCTTGCTCTCCCCGCTCGCTCTCCTCTCAGTTCCTTGCTCTCCTCTCAGTTCCTTGCTCTCCTCTCAGTTCCTCGCTCTCCTCTCAGTTCCTTGCTCTCCCCGCGCGCTCTCCTCTCAGTTCCTTGCTCTCCCCGCTCGCTCTCCTCTCAGTTCCTTGCTCTCCCCGCTCGCTCTCCTCTCAGTTCCTTGCTCTCCCCGCTCACTCTCCTCTCAGTTCCTTGCTCTCCCCGCGCGCTCTCCTCTCAGTTCCTTGCTCTCGCCGCGTGCTCTGCCTCTTTCATCCTTCTCTCATTTATCCTTCTCTCTTTCGCTCTCTAGTATTATATTAGAGGGATCACAAGGATCGTCACTTCATTTCCATGACAGATTATTGGGAAGTTTATGTCATTTTGACCTTTTTACCGTCCTCCCGCTCCAGGTGCAGATAATAAGTGGGGTACATGCCCCGGTCCATGCCCTTCTTGTCTCTGGTAATCCTGCACTTGATGGTGACCCCCTGTGGAGCCGGCCGCATGGAAAACTCTTCCAGGTCCTCCACATCAATGGGCGGCTCGTTGGTGGAGGGGCTGGGGGCTGACGCCGTCTCCTGTGGGAATACATTGATCGCTGATAGAAACTGATCTAAGAACAAGCCCCTGGATGTAGCAATATTCGGCAGGCCACCATTGCAGCACCCACTGGGGTTATAAATGGTTTTCAGAAGCTCATATATATCTGCGTTGTCACCCGGACACTCCGGGAAGGATTCTCTGCTGAGTGGAGCGGTGGCAGATGACATCAATGGAATTTACTGACCTTATTTGATTTCTTGCTGGTGGCGGAGCCCGGTCTGGTGTTACTATTCAGCTGGGATGAACTTGAACTGTCCTCGTCTTCCTCATCCTCTTCTTCATCGAAGTTCATGCTGCTGGATATTCCTGAGGAAGAGGAAAACATCAGGCACGGCGTGATGAGATGACTGGGCCCGGGCGGCTCCTGGCGTCGAGCTCCTCACCTTTCTTCTGCATGGTCACCCTCAGGTCCTGCTTGCTCTGCTGGTGACCGGCGCTCAGTGTTTCTGCCTCGTCCTCATCGGGATTGGACTGACCGACTGTTAATATCTGGACTTGACTCCCTGTGTCCGTGGCCTCGTCCTGGAAAGCAGCTGCAGGGCCATCGATACCTGAGGGGGCAAACAACTGGAAGTGAGAGGGCTCAGAATTACCATGAAGAGGGCAGCGGAGATCCAGACAAGATGGCCCTGAATCAGAACCACAACCAATGGGTGCCCATTAGAGGGGGCCGTCACAGCGGGGGACCATAGAAAACACATAAAAGGGGGATTGTCTTGTGTAATTGCAGGAAATCATTGCAAAAGACCCCTCACCTCTGCTGTATACAGAGATCGGATACCTCCTGCTCAGAAACACCCAGGACCCTCATACTGACAGCCCACCTCCTGTTCAGGGGCAAACAAGCCATAGTGGCAGGCCCCGCGGCTGCTATAAGCCTTTGAGTTGGGGGCCTGGTGCAGAATGACTCGCCCCACTCCCCCCCACCTGTCCTCAGATTACAGATACAGAGGAATAGAACAGTGTAAAGCCACCGGCCCCCTCTTCCATCATTCAGCCGGAGTGCAGCAGGCATGATGACGGCATTAGATCGGGCCTGCTGTGCAGCGCCTCTGTCTACACATTGCGGCGTGAAGCAGCACCTCGGGGTACAGGGAAAGGGGAGAACTGTTATATTTTAATATCAGTACTTGAGGGGGGGGGGGCTGCAGAGGCTCTGATACCGTGTGGAGGCCATCCTATTCTGTAGGAGCATCAAACTGAGTGGGAATCATGATAGTGTAGGGCTGTAGGGTCATCATACGGAGTACAAAGCTGTGGGAATCATGATACTGTGCGGTGAGCTGTGGGGTCATCATACTGAGTACAGGGCTGTTTGGATATAATGTGGGGATCATGATGCTGTGTGGGGGGCTGTGGGGTCATCATACTGAGTACAGGGCTGTTTGGATATAATGTGGGGATCATGATACTGTGTGGGGGGCTGTGGGGTCATCATACTGAGTACAGGGCTGTTTGGATATAATGTGGGGATCATGATACTGTGTGGGGGGCTGTGGGGTCATCATACTGAATGCAGGGCTGTTTAGATATAATGTGGGGATCATGATACTGTGCAGGGGGCTGTGGGGTCATCATACTGAGTACAGGGCTGTGGGGATCATGATACTGTGCGGGGGGCTGTGGGGTCATCATACTGAGTACAGGGCTGTGGGGATCATGATACTGTGCGGTGAGCTGTGGGGTCATCATACTGAGTACAGGGCTGTTTGGATATAATGTGGGGATCATGATACTGTGTGGGGGGCTGTGGGGTCATCATACTGAGTACAGGGCTGTTTGGATATAATGTGGGATCATGATACTGTGCGGTGAGCTGTGGGGTCATCATACTGAGTACAGGGCTGTTTGGATATAATGTGGGATCATGATACTGTGTGGGGGGCCTGTGGGGTCATCATACTGAGTACAGGGCTGTTTGGATATAATGTGGGGATCATGATACTGTGTGGGGGGCTGTGGGGTCATCATACTGAGTACAGGGCTGTTTGGATATAATGTGGGATCATGATACTGTGCGGTGAGCTGTGGGGTCATACTGAGTACAGGGCTGTTTGGATATAATGTGGGATCATGATACTGTGTGGGGGGCTGTGGGGTCATCATACTGAGTGCAGGGCTGTTTGGATATAATGTGGGGATCATGATACTGTGTGGGGGGCCTGTGGGGTCATCATACTGAGTACAGGGCTGTTTGGATATAATGTGGGATCATGATACTGTGTGGGGGGCCTGTGGGGTCATCATACTGAGTACAGGGCTGTTTGGATATAATGTGGGGATCATGATACTGTGTGGGGGGCTGTGGGGTCATCATACTGAGTACAGGGCTGTTTGGATATAATGTGGGGATCATGATACTGTGTGGGGGGCTGTGGGGTCATCATACTGAATGCAGGGCTGTTTAGATATAATGTGGGGATCATGATACTGTGCAGGGGGCTGTGGGGTCATCATACTGAGTACAGGGCTGTGGGGATCATGATACTGTGCGGGGGGCTGTGGGGTCATCATACTGAGTACAGGGCTGTGGGGATCATGATACTGTGCGGTGAGCTGTGGGGTCATCATACTGAGTACAGGGCTGTTTGGATATAATGTGGGGATCATGATACTGTGTGGGGGGCTGTGGGGTCATCATACTGAGTACAGGGCTGTTTGGATATAATGTGGGATCATGATACTGTGCGGTGAGCTGTGGGGTCATCATACTGAGTACAGGGCTGTTTGGATATAATGTGGGATCATGATACTGTGTGGGGGGCCTGTGGGGTCATCATACTGAGTACAGGGCTGTTTGGATATAATGTGGGGATCATGATACTGTGTGGGGGGCTGTGGGGTCATCATACTGAGTACAGGGCTGTTTGGATATAATGTGGGATCATGATACTGTGCGGTGAGCTGTGGGGTCATACTGAGTACAGGGCTGTTTGGATATAATGTGGGATCATGATACTGTGTGGGGGGCCTGTGGGGTCATCATACTGAGTACAGGGCTGTTTGGATATAATGTGGGATCATGATACTGTGTGGGGGGCCTGTGGGGTCATCATACTGAGTACAGGGCTGTTTGGATATAATGTGGGGATCATGATACTGTGTGGGGGGCCTGTGGGGTCATCATACTGAGTACAGGGCTGTTTGGATATAATGTGGGGATCATGATACTGTGTGGGGGGCCTGTGGGGTCATCATACTGAGTACAGGGCTGTTTGGATATAATGTGGGGATCATGATACTGTGTGGGGGGCTGTGGGGTCATCATACTGAGTACAGGGCTGTGCAGTAGTATATAGGATGGGGGCTGTGGGTCCATCATATTGTGTGAAGGTCATGATCGTGTGTATGGGGGCCATCACACTATGCTGGGGGGTGTGATATACTGTGCTGAGGGACACTGTGTGGGGGTATCATACACTGTGCAGAAGGTATTTTTTTGGGGGGGGGCTGTTTATTTTTACCCTTTGTGTCTCCCCTATTCCCTCATAGACTGTAAGCTCTTGTGATGGAGACCGTCACTCCTCCTGGTATCTGAATGGTTACTCTGTAATGTCTGATATTGTCTGTATATGTCCCCTCTGATTGTACAATGCTGCGGAATATGTTTATGCTATATGAATTATGTGGAGACCACCCTGCTATTTTTTGGGGGGGTAGTGTGCCGAGAGGGAGCAGCTAATAAGGACTTTACTCTGGGGTCTGTGATTTCTATGTTTGCACTTTGCCCCAGAATCTGTTGATGTCACATGACCAGACGAATGGGGAACATAGGACAAACTGCGGACAGTGGGGTGCAGGGACAGTGGGGTGCAGGGACAGTGGGGGTGCAGGGACAGTGGGGGTGCAGGGACAGTGGGGGTGCAGGGACAGTGGGGGTGCATGGACAGTGGGGGTGCATGGACAGTGGGGGTGCAGGGACAGTGAGGGTGCAGGGACAGTGAGGGTGCAGGGACAGTGGGGGTGTAGGGACAGTGGGGGTGCAGGGACAGTGGGGTGCATGGACAGTTGGGGTGCAGGGACAGTGGGGGTGCATGGACAGTGGGGGTGCATGGACAGTGGGGGTGCATGGACAGTGGGGGTGCATGGACAGTGGGGGTGGTTGTAACTTGATTTTGCACCTCGGTCTGCTCCTGTTTGCAGCGGCTTAGTTCTGCCTTTGTGAGACTCCCACACTGTCACACCTGTGAAGCATTATTCACACCCCCCCGTCTTTTGTCCTGATATATCCATGTGACCCTGTGCAGCACACTACCATCTAATATTTAAATATTATTTCTACAACCAATGTGATGGCTTTATTCAGAAAACAATGTTTTTATTTTGTGACCTTGGTCTGTTTTTTTTTGCATCCTACACATTCCCCTATTTTCTCTTTTTACATGTTTTTCACATGTGTATCTCTTTGAATTGATGCACCAATAAAGGATTCTTACATTAGTCATGGGAGAAGAGTCTCTATTTCTTCTGGATCGTGAGATACAGATAATAGAACTAAACAAAAAGCGGACAGACACCCTGTGGAGCTTATTGGAAAGCTTTTTATGATTAATGTGAAAAATAACATGGGGCCCACCCTATTTTTAATCACCAGCCAAGGGAAAGCAGACAGCTGGAGGCTGATGATAACCATGGACCTTCCCAGCCTATTTGGCCCTTCCCAGCCTAAAAGTAGCAGCATGCAGCGGCCCCAGAAGTTACACATCCATTAGATGCTTAAATTCTGGCGCTTCACCTCAGCTCTTCCCAATTGTCCTGGTGCGGTGGCAAATGGGGTAATACTTTTGGGGTTGATGTTAGCTGTGTAGTGACAGCTGCATAAAGCCCAGGGGTTAGTTATGGAGAGGCATCTATCAGACACCCCCATTGCTAACCCACTAAGGGGAAAAAAAAAAACAACACACAAATACTTTATATGGAAAACGATAAACTTACTTAGTGGGTTAGTAATGGGGGTGGCTGATAGACGCCTCTCCATTACTAACCTCTGGGCTTGCTACCAGCTATCAATTCCCAACTGACAAACCCCAAAAGTATCATCCTGATTGCTACCGCACCGGGGTAATCAGGAAGAGCAGGGCAAATCTCCAGAATTGGCACATCTAATGGATACTATTTTTAGGCTGGGAAGGGCCAAAAAAACATGGATCTTCCCAGGCTGATAATACCAGTCCCGAGTTGTCTGCTTTACCTTGGCTGGTTATCAAAAATAGGAGGGCTCCATGCCGTTTTTTCACTTTATTTATTTAATCATAAAAATTTGTCCAATAAGCTCCACATGGAACAATTATATTATATGTTCACGGGTGTGCAATTATATGTCTATCTACAGTATCTCTATAACATTCACTGGTATACAAAAATGCTACAAAAATGCAGGTGACAAACAAACCCATTGAAGACGCAGCAAAATGTAAAATTTTGCAGTTGTATTTTTCTTGCCAAGAGATGCAGCTAGACTCCCCCCTAGTGGTGACTGCAGACAGGATCTTATCATGTATCTCTGTATACAGGGAGCTCCCCTAGTGGTGGCTGCAGACAGGATCTTATCATGTATCTCTGTATACAGGGAGCTCCCCCTAGTGGTGGCTGCAGACAAGAGCTTATCATGTATCTCTGTATACAGGGAGCTCCCCCTAGTGGTGACTGCAGACAGGATCTTATCATGTATCTCTGTATACAGGGAGCTCCCCTAGTGGTGGCTGCAGACAGGATCATATGTATCTCTGTATACAGGGAGCTCCCCCTAGTGGTGACTGCAAACAGGATCTTATCATGTATCTCTGTATACAGGGAGCTCCCCCTAGTGGTGGCTGCAGACAGGATCTTATCATGTATCTCTGTATACAGGGAGCTCCCCCTAGTGGTGGCTGCAGACAAGAGCTTATCATGTATCTCTGTATACAGGGAGCTCCCCCTAGTGGTGGCTGCAGACAGGATCTTATCATGTATCTCTGTATACAGGGAGCTCCCCCTAGTGGTGGCTGCAGACAAGAGCTTATCATGTATCTCTGTATACAGGGAGCTCCCCCTAGTGGTGACTGCAGACAGGATCTTATCATGTATCTCTGTATACAGGGAGCTCCCCTAGTGGTGGCTGCAGACAGGATCTTATCATGTATCTCTGTATACAGGGAGCTCCCCCTAGTGGTGGCTGCAGACAAGAGCTTATCATGTATCTCTGTATACAGGGAGCTCCCCCTAGTGGTGGCTGCAGACAGGATCTTATCATGTATCTCTGTATACAGGGAGATCCCCCTAGTGGTGACTGCAGACAGGATCTTATCATGTATCTCTGTATACAGGGAGCTCCCCCTTGTGGTGACTGCAGACAGGATCTTATCATGTATCTCTGTATACAGGGAGCTCCCCCTAGTGGTGGCTGCAGACAGGATCTTATCATGTATCTCTGTATACAGGGAGCTCCCCCTAGTGGTGACTGCAGACAGAATCTTATGTATCTCTGTATACAGGGAGCTCCCCCTAGTGGTGGCTGCAGACAGGATCTTATCATGTATCTCTGTATACAGGGAGCTCCCCCTAGTGGTGGCTACAGACAGAATCTGATCATGTATCTCTGTATACAGGGAGCTCCCCCTAGTGGTGGCTGCAGACAGGATCTTATCAGGTATCTCTGTATACAGGGAGCTCCCCCTAGTGGTGGCTACAGACAGAATCTGATCATGTATCTCTGTATACAGGGAGCTCCCCCTTGTGGTGGCTGCAGACAGGATCTTATCATGTATCTCTGTATACAGGGAGATCCCCCTAGTGGTGGCTGCAGACAGGATCTTATCATGTATCTGTGTATACAGGGAGCTCCCCCTAGTGGTGGCTGCAGACAGGATCTTATCATGTATCTGTATACAGGGAGCTCCCCCTAGTGGTGGCTGTAGACAGGATCTTATCATGTATCTCTGTATACAGGGAGCTCATCCTAGTGGTGGCTGCAGACAGGATCTTATCATGTATCTCTGTATACAGGGAGCTCCCCCTAGTGGTGACTGCAGACAGAATCTTATGTATCTCTGTATACAGGGAGCTCCCCCTAGTGGTGACTGCAGACAGGATCTTATCATGTATCTCTGTATACAGGGAGCTCCCCCTTGTAGTGGCTGCAGACAGGATCTTATGATGTATCTCTGTATACAGGGAGATCCCCCTAGTGGTGGCTGCAGACAGGATCTTATCATGTATCTCTGTATACAGGGAGCTCCCCCTAGTGGTGGCTGCAGACAGGATCTTATCATGTATCTCTGTACACAGGGAGTTCCCCCTAGTGGTGGCTGCAGACAGGATCTTATCATGTATCTCTGTATACAGGGAGCTCCCCCTAGTGGTGGCTGCAGACAGAATCTTATCATGTATCTCTGTATACAGGGAGCTCCCCCTAGTGGTGGCTGCAGACAGGATCTTATCATGTATCTCTGTATACAGGGAGCTCCCCCTAGTGGAGGCTGCAGACAGGATCTTATCATGTATCTCTGTATATAGGGAGCTCCCCCTAGTGGTGACTGCAGACAGGATCTTATCATGTATCTCTGTATACAGGGAGCTCCCCCTTGTGGTGACTGCAGACAGGATCGTATTATGTATCTCTCTATACAGGGGGCTCCCTCTAGTGGAGGCTGCAGACAGGATCTTATCATGTATCTCTGTACACAGGGAGCTCCCCCTAGTGGTGGCTGCAGACAGGATCTTATCATGTATCTCTGTATACAGGGAGCTCCCCCTAGTGGTGGCTGCAGACAGGATATTATCATGTATCTCTGTATACAGGGAGCTCCCCCTTGTGGTGGCTGCAGACAGGATATTATCATGTATCTCTGTATACAGGGAGCTCCCCCTAGTGGTGACTGCAGACAGGATCTTATCATGTATCTCTGTATACAGGGAGCTCCCCCTAGTGGTGGCTGCAGACAGGATCTTATCATGTATCTCTGTATACAGGGAGCTCCCCCTAGTGGTGGCTGCAGACAGGATCTTATCATGTGTCTCTGTATACAGGGAGCTCCCCCTAGTGGTGGCTGCAGACAGTATCTTATCATGTATCTCTGTATACAGGGAGCTCCCTCTAGTGGTGACTGCAGACAGGATCTTATCATGTATCTCTGTATACAGGGAGCTCCCCCTAGTGGTGGCTGCAGACAGGATCTTATCATGTATCTCTGTATACAGGGAGCTCCCCCTAGTGGAAGCTGTAGACAGGATCTTATGTATCTCTGTATACTGGGAGCTCCCCCTAGTGGTGGCTGCAGATGAACAGTTGTCATTACCTGCCGACCTAAGTGATATTTGGAGCTTTGAAGTTTATGGAGAATTGCGCAGAGTTTTATTTTCTGAACCTTCTGATTATTTTTAGCTCCTATGATTTTATTACTTGGTGACGTTCGTCTCTTTAGTCCATAAACACAGGAGGTGACATGCTTGGCTACACATACACTTGTGCACATGAATAATGCGGGTTGTGTGGCGTCCTCCACGTGCAGGGAGGGTCATGCGTTGGGCTGGGTGGGCACACACGGATGTCATGCAGCTGTACTGGGGGGTCATGCAGGGGTCGTCATGCATCTGACCTTTCTGCTTTCCTTTTTTCTCTTTCCTGGCGCTGCCAGACGGACAATTAGTGGCACCTGCTGCCTTGTTCTTTTTAGTGGATTTTGGAGGTTGCGCCTCATCTGCCACCTGCGTGTCCTCCTGCTCGGCCTCCTGCACTGCTCGGTGTCCACACGAGGAAACAGAGAGAAATCACATTACACCAGAGTCAGCGGTGTCAGTGCGGACCATGACAATGTACAGCCCATAATCACAGGGTAATGGAAGTGCCGCCTGCGGGGAGCACAGACGACGCTGAGGAATGAAGGCGCTACCTGCGGGGAGCATAGAATACACTAGGGGAATGGAGGCGCTGCCTGCGGGGAGCACATACTACGCTGAGGAATGGAGGTGCCGCCTGCGGGGAGCACAAACTACGCTGAGGAATGGAGGCGCAGCCTGCGGGGAGCACAGAATACGCTGAGGAATGGAGGCGCCGCCTGCGGGGAGCACAGACGACGCTGAGGAATGGAGGCGCCGCCTGCGGGGAGCACAGACAACGCTGAGGAATGAAGGCGCTACCTGCGGGGAGCATAGAATACACTAGGGGAACGGAGGCGCCGCCTGCGGGGAGCACATACTACGCTGAGGAATGGAGGTGCCGCCTGCGGGGAGCACAAACTACGCTGAGGAATGGAGGCGCAGCCTGCGGGGAGCACAGAATACGCTGAGGAATGGAGGCGCCGCCTGCGGGGAGCACAGACGACGCTGAGGAATGGAGGCGCCGCCTGCGGGGAGCACAAACTACACTGAGGAATGGAGGTGCCGCCTGCGGGGAGCACATACTACGCTGAGGAATGGAGGTGCCGCCTGCGGGGAGCACAAACTACACTGAGGAATAGAGGCGCCGCCTCTGGGGAGCACAGAATACACTGAGGAATGGAGGCGCAGCCTGCGGGGAGCACAGACGACGCTGAGGAATGGAGGCGCCGCCTCTGGGGAGCACACACTATGCTGAGGAATGGAGGCGCCACCTGCAGGGAGCACAGAATACACTGAGGAATGGAGGCGCCGCCTCTGGGGAGCACAGAATACACTGAGGAATTGAGGCGCCGCCTCTGGGGAGCACAGAATACACTGAGGAATGGAGGCGCCGCCTCTGGGGAGCACAGAATACACTGAGGAATGGAGGCGCCGCCTGCGGGGAGCACACACTACACTTAGGAATGGAGGCGCTGCCTGCGGGAAGCACAGACTACACTGAGGAATGGAGGCGCCACCTGCGGGGAGCACAAACTACGCTGAGGAATGGAGGCGCCGCTTGCGGGGAGCACAGACTACGCTGAAGAATGGAGGCGCCGCCTGTGGGGAGCACAAACTACACTGAGGAATGGAGGCGCCGCCTGCGGGGGGCACACACTACACTGAGGAATGGAGGCGCAGCCTGCGGGGAGCACACACTACACTGAGGAATGGAGGCGCAGCCTGCATGGAGCACAGACGACGCTGAGGAATGGAGGCGCAGCCTGTAGGGAGCACAGACGATGCTGAGGAATGGAGGCGCAGCCTGCATGGAGCACAGACGACGCTGAGGAATGGAGGCGCAGCCTGTAGGGAGCACAGACGATGCTGAGGAATGGAGTAGCTGCCTGCGGGGAGCACAAACTACACTGAGGAATGGAGGCGCAGCCTGTGGGGAGCACAAACTACACTGAGGAATGGAGGCGCAGCCTGCGGGGAGCACAGACTACACTGAGGAATGGAAGCGCCGCCTGTGGGGAGCACACACTACACTGAGGAATGGAGGCGCAGCCTGTGGGGAGCACAGACTACACTGAGGAATGGAGGCGCTGCCAGCGGGGAGCACAGACTACACTGAGGAATGGAGGCGCTGCCTGCAGGCAGCACAGAATACACTGAGGAATGGAGGCGCTGCCTGCGGGGAGCACAGAATACACTGAGGAATGGAGGCGCCGCCTGCGGCGAGCACACACTACACTGAGGAATAGAGGCGCCGCCTGCGGGGAGCACAGACTACACTGAGGAATGGAAGCGCAGCCAGCGGGGAGCACACACTACACTGAGGAATGGAGGCGCCGCCTGCGGGGAGCACAGACTACACTGAGGAATGGAAGCGCAGCCAGCGGGGAGCACAGACTACACTGAGGAATGGAGGCGCTGCCTGCAGGCAGCACAGAATACACTGAGGAATGGAGGCGCTGCCTGCGGGGAGCACAGAATACACTGAGGAATGGAGGCGCCGACTGCGGGGAGCACAGAATACACTGAGGAATGGAAGCGCAGCCTGCGGGGAGCACAGAATACACTGAGGAATGGAGGCGCCACCTGCAGGCAGCACAGAATACACTGAGGAATGGAGGCGCTGCCTGCGGGGAGCACAGAATACACTGAGGAATGGAGGCGCCACCTGCGGGGAGCACAAACTACGCTGAGGAATGGAGGCAATGCCTGCGTGGAGCACAGACTACATCGGGAAACAAAAGGTGCCGCCTGCGGGGAGCATAGAATACACCGGGGAATGGAGTAGCTGCCTGCGGGGAGCACAAACTCCACTGGGGAATGGAGGTGATGCTTGCGGGGAGCACAAACTACACTGAGGAATGGAGGTGCAGCCTGCGAGGAGCACAGACTACACTGAGGAATGGAGGCGCAGCCTGCGAGGAGCACACACTACACTGAGGAATGGAGGCGCAGCCTGCGGGGAGCACAAACTACACTGAGGAATGGAAGCGCAGCCTGCGGGGAGCACAAACTACACTGAGGAATGGAGGTGCAGCCTGTGGGGAGCACAGACTACACTGAGGAATGGAGGCGCAGCCTGCGGGGAGCACAAACTACACTGAGGAATGGAGGCGCAGCCTGCGGGGAGCACAGACTACACTGAGGAATGGAGGCGCAGCCTGCGGGGAGCACAGACGACGCTGAGGAATGGAGGCGCAGCCTGCGGGGAGCACAAACTACACTGAGGAATGGAAGCGCAGCCTGCGGGGAGCACAGACGACGCTGAGGAATGGAGGCGCAGCCTGCGGGGAGCACAAACTACACTGAGGAATGGAAGCGCAGCCTGCGGGGAGCACAGACGACGCTGAGGAATGGAGGCGCAGCCTGCGGGGAGCACAAACTACACTGAGGAATGGAGGCGCAGCCTGCGGGGAGCACAGACTACACTGGGGAATGGAGGCGCAGCCTGCGGGGAGCACAGACTACACTGAGGAATGGAGGCGCAGCCTGCGGGGAGCACAGACTACACTGAGGAATGGAAGCGCAGCCTGCGGGGAGCACAGAATACACTGAGGAATGGAAGCGCAGCCTGCGGGGAGCACAGAATACACTGAGGAATGGAGGCGCAGCCTGCGGGGAGCACAGACTACACTGAGGAATGGAGGCGCAGCCTGCGGGGAGCATAGAATACACCGGGGAATGGAGGCGCAGCCTGCGGGGAGCACAGACTACACTGAGGAATGGAAGCGCAGCCTGCGGGGAGCATAGAATACACCGGGGAATGGAGGCGATGCTTGCGTGGAGCACAGACTACATTGGAGAACGGTGGAAGTAACAATCTCCCACGTTGATTTTATTAATTCCAGTAACAGCATGTAATGGAGGCGATGGCGCTCCCTGTGACCACCCTCGCTGCTTCCACCAGACCCTTCCCCATGTACCGATCACCGTGTGAGGGAGAGTTTAATACCACCGACGCCTGTCAATCATCCGGATGAGCTCTGCAGAAAGACGGGCACGGACGAAGATTGCGCCATATTCACACACTTATTTAATCTCGGCACATCACAGGTTACATATTTGTGGAATCGCTTTCTATGCGATTTCCCATCTACAAGTGAAGGGTCCGTAGAGACCTTGACAACATCCATGGCCACACGGAGACGGAGAAGACGTCGCATCCCACAGACGAGCGCCAAAAAGTAACGTTACATTGTTGTCGTCCTTGAAATTCCAGGATCTGATATAAAGTGGAGACATCGAGTGATTGGAGCGACGAGCGGGAACCCGAGGAGTCGAGCGGGTGGAGGGTCACCGGCCGAGCACAAGTCACCAGGGGTCCTCCGCTCACCTCCAGAGCTGCGGTGCAGCGCTCTACTAACATACTGGTACAAGGAAATCAACAGCATTCGAAGTGCAGATCTGGAGGCGACTAGAGGATAAGATATTCAGGATCAGGACAAAAAGAAACAAAGGATTCACCAAGTTCCTCCCTTTATATAGGACGGCAGCAGGTGACTGAGGCGGCGCTGCGACTGCGACCGGAACTGGATGGTAGCAGGTGACGGAGGCGGCGCTGCGATTGTGACCGGAACTGGACGGCAGCAGGTGATGGAGGCGGCGCTGCGACTGTGACCGGAACTGGACGGCAGCAGGTGACGGAAGCGGCGCTGCGACTGTGACCGGAACTGGACGGCAGCAGGTGACGGAGGCGGCGCTGCGACTGTGACCGGAACTGGACGGCAACAGGTGACGGAGGCGGCGCTGCGACTGTGACCGGAACTGGACGGCAGCAGGTGACGGAGGCGGCGCTGCGACTGTGACCGGAACTGGACGGCAGCAGGTGACGGAGGCGGCGCTGCGACTGTGACCGGAACTGGACGGCAGCAGGTGACGGAGGCGGCGCTGCGACTGTGACCGGAACTGGATGGTAGCAGGTGACGGAGGCGGCGCTGCGATTGTGACCGGAACTGGACGGCAGCAGGTGATGGAGGCGGCGCTGCGACTGTGACCGGAACTGGACGGCAGCAGGTGACGGAAGCGGCGCTGCGACTGTGACCGGAACTGGACGGCAGCAGGTGACGGAGGCGGCGCTGCGACTGTGACCGGAACTGGACGGCAACAGGTGACGGAGGCGGCGCTGCGACTGTGACCGGAACTGGACGGCAGCAGGTGACGGAGGCGGCGCTGCGACTGTGACTGGAACTGGACGGCAGCAGGTGACGGAGGCGGCGCTGCGACTGTGACCGGAACTGGACGGCAGCAGGTGACGGAGGCGGCGCTGCGACTGTGACCGGAACTGGACGGCAGCAGGTGACGGAGGCGGCGCTGCGACTGTGACCGGAACTGGATGGTAGCAGGTGACGGAGGCGGCGCTGCGATTGTGACCGGAACTGGACGGCAGCAGGTGATGGAGGCGGCGCTGCGACTGTGACCGGAACTGGACGGCAGCAGGTGACGGAAGCGGCGCTGCGACTGTGACCGGAACTGGACGGCAGCAGGTGACGGAGGCGGCGCTGCGACTGTGACCGGAACTGGACGGCAACAGGTGACGGAGGCGGCGCTGCGACTGTGACCGGAACTGGACGGCAGCAGGTGACGGAGGCGGCGCTGCGACTGTGACTGGAACTGGACGGCAGCAGGTGACGGAGGCGGCGCTGCGACTGTGACCGGAACTGGACGGCAGCAGGTGACGGAGGCGGCGCTGCGACTGTGACCGGAACTGGACGGCAGCAGGTGACGGAGGCGGCGCTGCGACTGTGACCGGAACTGGACGGCAGCAGGTGACGGAGGCGGCGCTGCGACTGTGACCGGAACTGGAAGGCAGCAGGTGACGGAGGCGGCGCTGCGACTGTGACCGGAACTGGACGGCAGCAGGTGACGGAGGCGGCGCTGCGACTGTGACCGGAACTGGACGTCAGAAATGGCAAATCGGTGTCAGCTCAAAATTTAAGAACTATTTTATTTGAGCTAAAAATCATGTTTGCAGTTTGGTTTTATTAACCTTTTGCCCCGTTTGCCTTCTGCAGCCGCCATGATCTGCTGCTGATTGTTGGCTATACAAAGAGTTAACTGTAAATCATGCAGTGAGCGCGCTACGATGGTGGGAGAGGGAGGTTGTAACTTTTATCTGTACTTTTCTGAGCTCCTCTCCGCTGAAGGCCACAAACCACAGCGAAGATAAATATGGAAGAAGCAAAAAGCCAATAAAAGCCGCGCAATGAGAATCTGTAATTAAATCACACTGGAAAAATGATTTTTATCCCCAAATACATGAAAAAAAGTAAAAAAAACAAGTCCCTAAAGCTGCCGACCCCAGACGTGTCACTCCCCCGCCCCCGGAAGTGTCACTCCCCCGGACGTGTCACTCCCCCGGACCCCAGACGTGTCACTCCCCCCCGGACCACAGACGTGTCACTCCCCCGGAAGTGTCACTCCTCCGGACCCCGGAAGTGTCACTCACCCGGACGTGTCACTCCTTTGGACCCCAGACGTGTCACTCCTTTGGACCCCAGACGTGTCACTCCTTTGGACCCCAGACGTGTCACTCCTTTGGACCCCAGACGTGTCACTTCCCCGGACCCCAGACATGTCACTCCCCCAGATCCCAGACGTGTCACTCCCCCAGACCCCAGACGTGTCACTCCTTTGGATCCCAGACGTTTCACTTCCCCGGACCCCAGATGTGTCACTCCCCCGGACCCCGGAAGTGTCACTCCTCCGGACCCCAGACGTGTCACTCCCCCGGAGCCCGGACGTGTCACTCTTCCGGACCCCAGACGTGTCACTCCCCCAGACCCCAGACGTGTCACTCCTTTGGATCCCAGACGTGTCACTTCCCCGGACCCCAGATGTGTCACTCCTCCGGACCCCAGACATGTCACTCCTCCGGACCCCAGACGTGTCACTCCCCCGGAGCCCGGACGTGTCACTCCCCCGGAGCTCGGACGTGTCACTCCGCCGGAGCCCGGAAGTGTCACGTCTCAAATCACATTTGTTTTTATTCATTTTCCACTCCTCACATTACAGTCCTGTCTGATCACCAGGACGTACAGACCCCGATATCCCGCAGAGCCGGGGTCTTATGCTCATAATGCTGCGGTCCAACAGTCAGGGACAGAAAATGGGAAAAGTCGCACCCATCACCTCTGTCACTTTTAGGGGTTCAGCAGTTTTGGTAAAGTTGTATTTCGGTGCAGCAGCTCCAACCCCCGGCCCCTCACCTTCATTGTGAAGATTCCTGATGCTGGGGGGGTAGGGGGTGGGGGTGGGGGGTGTCTTGCTAAGATGTGGTGCTGTCCAGTTGTGCGCGTTTCTTCAGAAGTGTCTTTACTTCCATAAAGATGCGGTACATTCTGGTATCAGACACTTCTGAAGAAACGCGCACAACTGGACAGCGACATATTTTTTTTTTTTTTTTTTATCTCTACTGGCTAACACGGTACAAAGATATATTTTACTTGTATTAAGATGTGGTGATAAATCAGTGATAAGGACGGCAGCTAGGGTCTCGCTGACTTCTCTCAGTCAGAGCGCTGCAATCTCTCCAGTAATCAGTGAGCCACTCAGCAGCGCATCCACCATAATACAGCAGAAATGACCACCGCAATCAGGCGCCATCCGAGTTCATCTAATTACAACCCAATGACAACGACTGTGCGGAAAATAAGGATCTGATCCTCTGTCGATTTTCCAAGTTTTCCTCCTACACAGAATGGAGCGGCTGTAATATTTTTATGGTAGGAAACGTCCCCTGTGACAGAATAAAAATCCAGAGAATCCCAATATAGGATTTATACAGAATTAATTTCTATTTTATTGCATGAAATAAGTATTTGATACAATAGAAAAACAGAACTGAATATTTGGTAGAAACCTTTGTCTGCAGTTACAGAGGTCGGACGTTTCCAGTAGATCTTCACCAGGTTTGCACACACTGCAGTAGAGATATCAGCGACTCCTCCATACAGATCTCCTCCAGATCTTTTAGGTCACTCCTCCATACAGATCTCCTCCAGATCTTTTAGGTCACTCCTCCATACAGATCTCCTCCAGATCTCTCAGGTCACTCCTCCATACAGATCTCCTCCAGATCTCTCAGGTCACTCCTCCATACAGATCTCCTCCAGATCTCTCAGGTCACTCCTCCATACAGATCTCCTCCAGATCTCTCAGGTCACTCCTCCATACAGATCTTCTCCAGATCTTTCAGGTCACTGCTCCATACAGATCTTCTCCAGATCTTTCAGGTCACTGCTCCATACAGATCTTCTCCAGATCTCTCAGGTCACTCCTCCATACAGATCTCCCCCAGATCTTTCAGGTCACTCCTCCATACAGATCTCCTCCAGATCTTTCAGGTCACTCCTCCATACAGATCTCCCCCAGATCTTTCAGGTCACGCCTCCGTACAGATCTTCTCCAGATATTTCAGGTCACTCCTCCGTACAGACCTTCTCCAGATATTTCAGGTCACTCCTCCGTACAGATCTACTCCAGATCTTTCAGGTCACTCCTCCATACAGATCTACTCCAGATCTTTCAGGTCACTCCTCCATACAGATCTACTCCAGATATTTCAGGTCACTCCTCCGTACAGACCTTCTCCAGATATTTCAGGTCACTCCTCCGTACAGATCTACTCCAGATCTTTCAGGTCACTCCTCCGTACAGATCTACTCCAGATCTTTCAGGTCACTCCTCCATACAGATCTCCTCCAGATCTCTCAGGTCACTCCTCCATACAGATCTACTCCAGATCTTTCAGGTCACTCCTCCGTACAGATCTTGTCCAGATCTTTCAGGTCACTCCTCCATAGAGATATTCTCTGGATCTTTCAGGTTTTGGGGCTGTTGGTGGACAATATTGAGCTTCAGTTCCTCCAGAGATTTTCTGTTGGGTTCCGGTCTGGAGTCTGGCTAGGCCATTCCAGGAACATGAAATGCTTTTTACAGAGTCGCTCCTTAGTTGCCCTGGCTGTGTGTTCCGGGTCATTGTCATGCTGGAAGACCCAGCTAAGACCCGTCATCAATGCTCTTACTGAGGGAAGGAGGTTGTTGGCCAAAATCTCCCGATACATGACCCCATCCATTCTTCAATACGGTGCAGTCGTCCTGTCCTCTTTGCAGAAAAGCCCCACAAAGTATGATATATTCACCCCCATGCTTCACGGATGGACAGTGTTCTTGGGGTTGTACTCATCTTTCTTCCTCCAAACACGGCGAGTGGCGTTAATACCAAAAAGTTCTATGTTGGCCTTATCTGACCACATGATCTTCTCCCATGTCTCCTCTGGATCATCCCGATGGTCACTGGTGAACTTCAGGCGGGCCTGGACATGTGCTGGTGTCAGCAGGGGAGCCTTGTGCCCTGCAGTATTTTAATCCATGATGGTATAGCGTGTTACTAAAGGTAATCATTGAGACTGTGGTCCCAGCTCTCTTCAGGTTATTGACCAGGTCCTCCCTTGTAGTTCTGCATTGATTCCTGATCTTTCTCAGAATCATCTTTACCAAACGAGGCGAGATCTTCCTTGGAGCCACAGACTGAGTAAGATTGACAGTGTTCTTGTGTTTCTTCTATATTCTAATAATTGAGCCAACAGTTGTTGCCTTCTCACCATGCTGCTTGCCTATTGTCCTGTACCCTATCCCAGCCTTGTGCAGGCCTGCAGTTTTGTCCCTGGTGTCCTTAGACAGCTCTTTGGTCTTGGCCATGGTGGAGAGGTTGGAGTGTGATGGAGTGTGGACAGGGGTCTTTATACAGGTAACGAGATCTAACAGGAGCAATTAATCCAGGTAATGAGTGCGGATTAGGAGAAAAATACCAGGTCTGTGAGCGCAGAATTCCTGCTGGTCGGTCGATGATAAAATACTTATTTCATGCAATTAATGCAAATTAATTATTTATAAATCCTACAATGGAATTTTCTGGATATTTTTATTCTGTCACAGGTAAAGTTTCCTACAATGAAAATTACAGCCCGCGCCATTCTATGTAGGGGGAAAACTGCGAAATCCACAGAGGATCAAATACTTATTGTCCCCACTGTACATGGTGCATCTCATGGAAAAGGTGAGGGGAGGAGGGTCGCTGTCACACAACTTTCCACAGATCCTGAATGGAGCACAGCTATAATCCATCTCATCTAATGACCTAAGTGTCAGTCTGCACTGGGACCATAGAGATGAGCGGAGATACGGGACCCTCCTAGATTAGGGAGTGACGCGGGGCAAGGAGCGGTGGAGGACACAGGATAAAGTCAGAGGACAGGTACAAGAAGTGACAGATGTGATGATCGTTAGTAACAACGTTTCTGATTTCAGAACAATGTTTCATTATTTTGTATTTTAGTGGAATCTCCGCGTGGCTTGTAAGGAGCACGGTCCGGCACACGGATGCTGAAAGCAGCGCGGTTCAGTCCACGTGTTTCGCAGTTCTCACATCTTCAGGACACAATGAATAATGTCTGATGTCTCCGGATCCTCTCACCTCTGGTCACATCCATTGTCACTGATCAAATGTGGAAAACATCTGGAAATGTTACAAAGTATCAAATGACAATGTTTATTGGTCTAGTGGATTCTGCAGCTTCCCATTGGTCTATTTGGTTTAACCCTTTACAGTTTTTGTGCCACTGAAGCTGACACATCAGTGTCGTTTCCGCAGTAATTTGTGACGTTTTGGGTTTATCTCCGATTCGGAATTATATTGTTTTTTGTATCAATGTAGAGAACGATATGTAAATCTGACAGGTCAGAGGTCGCCGCCGGAGGCACAGGACCAGTGTGCCACATGTGGGAAGATTGGGCCGGCGGTCGCGCCATACATTAACATTTGCCTTTGTAGTCTGTATTTTTTGTGAATATCTGTAAGAGATCTGAAACCTGATAATAAACCTTCGTACGGGCGGTTCTACCGGTGCCGAATCTAGAGCAGAAACTCACCGTGATATATAGTGCCGCTATTACTGCTGTTATAGGACTCAACCAGAGGAGCTTGTTCCTCCGATTGTTTCATCCTGCGAGTCCGAGTCCGCCCGTCCACATTAGACTGGACCATGAGAGGCTCCTGACGCTTCTTCTTCTGCTTCTGCTCTAACAGAGCACGCTGTATAATACGGGGTTAATCACCACAATAAATACGTATACATGAGACCACACCCCTTATATACAGCCCCGCCCCAGTGATGACATCACTGTTATAATGACATGTGATGAGACATGAGGCCACACCCCTTATATACAGCCCTGCCCCTGGGGATGACATCACTAATATGACATGTGATAAAACATGAGACCACACCCCTTATATATAGTCCCACCCTGCTAATGACATGAGACCACACCCCTCACACTCTTTATATACAGCCCCACCCCCAGTAATGACATCACTGATATAATAACATATGATCAGACATGAGACCACACCCCTGATATACAGCCCCGCCCCTGGTGATGACATCACTGATATAATAACATATGATCAGACATGAGACCACACCCCTGATATACAGCCCCGCCCCTGGTGATGACATCACGGACACAATTGTAACATATTGCTGGTGATCTCACCTGTCTGTCAAGTTTTTGTTGTCGCAGACTACTGCTCTCATCATCCAAGACACTGCAGATACAAACACAAGATACATTTTAGGATTATTATAAAAAAAAAAACAGGGTAAGTAATAATTATCTGCAGCCAGTGACACTCCAGCCGGTCTGACACTACAACCCCCAGTATGCCCGACAGTACCATAGCTCTTGATGGGAGTTGTGTTTTCATAAATTGGAGATAATCAAAATTAACAGCTCAATAATGGATAACGGCTCCGCGATCCCTCCCCACACACAGATCCCGAACTGTGATCCCCCCTGCACACGGATCACGGCCCCGCGATCCCCACCTGCACACAGATCCCGAACTGCGATTCCCCCTGCACACGGATCACGGCCCCGCGATCCCCACCTGCACACGGATCACGGCCCCGCGATCCCCACCTGCACACAGATCACGGCCCCGCGATCCCCACCTGCACACAGATCCCGAACTGCGATTCCCCCCTGCACACGGATCACGGCCCCGCGATCTCTCCCCGCACACAGATCCCGAACTGCGATTTCCCCCCTGCACATGGATCACGGCCCCGCGATCTCTCCCCGCACACAGATCCCGAACTGCGATCCCCCCCTGCACACGGATCACGGCCCCGCGATCCCCACCTGCACACAGATCCAGACCCGCGATCTCTCCCCGCACACAGATCACAGCCCTGCAATCCCCCCTCGCACAAAGATCCCGGCCCCACGATCCCCGCCCCGCAATCCCCTTGCACACGGATCCTGTCCTCGCGATCCCCCCTGCACACGGATCCTGGACCCGCGATCCCCCCCCTGCACACGGATCCTGGCCCCGCAATCTCCCCCTGCACATGGATCCTGGCCCCGCGAATCCCCCCTGCACATGGATCCTGGCCCCGCGAATCCCCTGCACATGGATCCTGGCCCCGCGATCCCTCCCTGCAGACGGATCCCGGCCCCTCGCGCCCCGTCCATGACTAGAGTCACATTGGAGTACGGCATCTGATGTGATCTGCTAACGGCCCTCGGTCAGGCTCTGCTGCGATCTTGCGGTCAGATCCCAGGAGCGGTGGAGGAGAGCGATCCCTCCATCTCCTCCGCTGCCTGTCTCTGCGTATATCACACTGCACTCAGATGTCAGCCGAGTGCACTCTCGCGCTCCAGGAGACCAGAACAATTGTGAATGCAGCTCTGGATGTGACTGCAGTATAAATCCTGGAAAAAAAAACAACTTAGGACCAGAAGTTATCATTGTACTTAACTTATTGTGGTTCAATATGGAGGTGAATCCTGCCCCTTCCCCCGCCCCTCCCCTCTCATCCCCCCCCCTCTCATCCCCCCCTCCTCTCATCCCCCCCCCCCCCCCCCCCGCTTCCTCCTGCAGCAGAGTAGGATGAAGACGTGGATACAATGTGTTCTTCATGTAGTGATGGAGGGAGGATGGATATCTCACTAATGGATACAGGATCTGCTCCCGGACCATGAGGGCGGCCCCCGGCACAGAGGCGTCTCCTGTCCACATGGATGATGGAGATAACCGGGCGCTCTCCGCTTATTCCTCATCTGCTTCATTCTACAGGCTTATTAAATCTGAGCAGTTTAATTGTGCATTAGAGGAGGCGGCCGGGACGATAAGTGACAACGGTGACAGAAAACAGCCGCCGAAACGTCACACCCCATCAATACAGAGGAGTCACCACAAGGAGCAAATACAGAGGAGTCACCACAAGAAGCAAATACAGAGGAGTCCCCACAAGGAGCAAATACAGAGGAGTCACCACAAGAAGCAAATACAGAGGAGTCACCACAAGGAGGAAATACAGAGGAGTCACCACAAGGAACAAATACAGAGGAGTCACCACAAGGAACAAATACAGAGGAGTCACCACAAGGGGCAAATACAGAGGAGACACCACAAGGTGCAAATACAGAGGAGTCACCACAAGAAGCAAATACAGAGGAGACACCACAAGGAACAAATACAGAGGAGTCACCACAAGGAACAAATACAGAGGAGTCACCACAAGGAACAAATACAGAGGAGTCACCACAAGGTGCAAATACAGAGGAGTCACCACAAGAAGCAAATACAGAGGAGTCACCACAAGGAGGAAATACAGAGGAGTCACCGCAAGGAGCAAATACAGAGGAGTCACCGCAAGGAGCAAATACAGAGGAATCACCACAAGAAGCAAATACAGAGGAGTCACCACAAGAAGCAAATACAGAGGGGTCACCACAAGGAGCAAATACAGAGGAGTCACCACAAGGTGCAAATACAGAGGAGTCACCACAAGGAGCAAATACAGAGGAGTCACCACAAGGAGGAAATACAGAGGAGTCACCACAAGAAGCAAATACAGAGGGGTCACCACAAGGAGCAAATACAGAGGGGTCACCACAAGGGGCAAATACAGAGGAGACACCACAAGGTGCAAATACAGAGGAGTCACCACAAGAAGCAAATACAGAGGAGTCACCACAAGGAGCAAATACAGAGGGGTCACCACAAGGGGCAAATGCAGAGGAGTCACCACAAGAAGCAAATACAGAGGAGTCACCACAAGAAGCAAATACAGAGGGGTCACCACAAGGAGCAAATACAGAGGAGTCACCACAAGGTGCAAATACAGAGGAGTCACCACAAGGAGCAAATACAGAGGAGTCACCACAAGGAGGAAATACAGAGGAGTCACCACAAGAAGCAAATACAGAGGGGTCACCACAAGGAGCAAATACAGAGGGGTCACCACAAGGGGCAAATACAGAGGAATCACCACAAGGAGCAAATACAGAGGAGTCACCACAAGGAGCAAATACAGAGGAGTCACCACAAGAAGCAAATACAGAGGAGTCACCACAAGGAGCAAATACAGAGGAGTCACCACAAGGGGCAAATACAGAGGAATCACCACAAGGATCAAATACAGAGGAGTCACCACAAGGTGCAAATACAGAGGAGTCACCACAAGAAGCAAATACAGAGGAGTCACCACAAGGAGCAAATACAGAGGGGTCACCACAAGGGGCAAATGCAGAGGAGTCACCACAAGAAGCAAATACAGAGGAGTCACCACAAGAAGCAAATACAGAGGAGTCACCACAAGGAGCAAATACAGAGGAATCACCACAAGAAGCAAATACAGAGGAGTCACCACAAGAAGCAAATACAGAGGAATCACCACAAGAAGCAAATACAGAGGTGTCACCACAAGGAGCAAATACAGAGGAATCACCACAAGGTGCAAATACAGAGGAGTCACCACAAGGTGCAAATACAGAGGAATCACCACAAGGAGCAAATACAGAGGAGTCACCACAAGGAGCAAATACAGAGGAGTCACCACAAGGAGCAAATACAGAGGAGTCACCACAAGGAGCAAATACAGAGGAATCACCACAAGGAGCAAATACAGAGGAGTCACCACAAGGTGCAAATACAGAGGAGTCACCACAAGGAGCAAATACAGAGGAGTCACCACAAGGAGCAAATACAGAGGAATCACCACAAGGTGCAAATACAGAGGAGTCACCACAAGGAGCAAATACAGAGGAGTCACCACAAGGAGCAAATACAGAGGAATCACCACAAGGAGCAAATACAGAGGAATCACCACAAGGTGCAAATACAGAGGGGTCACCACAAGGTGCAAATACAGAGGAGTCACCACAAGGAGCAAATACAGAGGAGTCACCACAAGGAGCAAATACAGAGGAGTTACCACAAGGATCAAATACAGAGGGGTCACCACAAGGAGCAAATACAGAGGAATCACCACAAGGTGCAAATACAGAGGAGTCACCACAAGGTGCAAATACAGAGGAGTCACCACAAGGAGCAAATACAGAGGAGTCACCACAAGGAGCAAATACAGAGGAATCACCACAAGGTGCAAATACAGAGGAGTCACCACAAGGTGCAAATACAGAGGAGTCACCACAAGGAGCAAATACAGAGGAGTCACCACAAGGAGCAAATACAGAGGAATCACCACAAGAAGCAAATACAGAGGAGTCACCACAAGGAGCAAATACAGAGGAGTCACCACAAGAAGCAAATACAGAGGAGTCACCACAAGGAGCAAATACAGAGGAGTCACCACAAGAAGCAAATACAGAGGGGTCACCACAAGGAGCAAATACAGAGGAGTCACCACAAGGAGCAAATACAGAGGAATCACCACAAGAAGCAAATACAGAGGAGTCACCACAAGAAGCAAATACAGAGGGATCACCACAAGGAGGAAATACAGAGGAGTCACCACAAGGAACAAATACAGAGGAATCACCACAAGAAGCAAATACAGAGGAGTCACCACAAGGAGCAAATACAGAGGAGTCACCACAAGAAGCAAATACAGAGGGGTCACCACAAGGTGCAAATACAGAGGGGTCACCACAAGGAGCAAATACAGAGGAATCACCACAAGAAGCAAATACAGAGGAGTCACCACAAGAAGCAAATACAGAGGAGTCACCACAAGAAGCAAATACAGAGGAATCACCACAAGAAGCAAATACAGAGGAGTCACCACAAGGAGGAAATACAGAGGAGTCACCACAAGGAACAAATACAGAGGAATCACCACAAGAAGCAAATACAGAGGAGTCACCACAAGAAGCAAATACAGAGGAATCACCACAAGAAGCAAATACAGAGGAGTCACCACAAGAAGCAAATACAGAGGAGTCACCACAAGAAGCAAATACAGAGGAGTCACCACAAGGAGCAAATACAGAGGAGTCACCACAAGGAGCAAATACAGAGGAGTCACCACAAGGAGCAAATACAGAGGGGTCACCACAAGGAGCAAATACAGAGGAGTCACCACAAGGTGCAAATACAGAGGAGTCACCACAAGGAGCAAATACAGAGGAGTCCCCACAAGGAGCAAATACAGAGGAGTCCCCACAAGGAGCAAATACAGAGGAGTCGCCACAAGGAGCAAATACAGAGGGGTCGCCACAAGGAGCAAATACAGAGGAGTCACCGCAAGGAGCAAATACAGAGGAGTCGCCACAAGGAGCAAATACAGAGGAGTCGCCGCAAGGAGCAAATACAGAGGGGTCGCCGCAAGGAGCAAATACAGAGGAGTCGCCGCAAGGAGCAAATACAGAGGAGTCCCCGCAAGGAGCAAATACAGAGGAGTCCCCGCAAGGAGCAAATACAGAGGAGTCCCCGCAAGGAGCAAATACAGAGGAGTCACCACAAGGAGCAAATACAGAGGAGTCACCACAAGGAGCAAATACAGAGGAGTCACCACAAGGAGCAAATACAGAGGGGTCCCCACAAGGAGCAAATACAGAGGGGTCCCCACAAGGAGCAAATACAGAGGAGTCACCACAAGGAGCAAATACAGAGGGGTCCCCACAAGGAGCAAATACAGAGGGGTCCCCACAAGGAGCAAATACAGAGGAGTCACCACAAGGAGCAAATACAGAGGGGTCACCACAAGGAGCAAATACAGAGGGGTCCCCACAAGGAGCAAATACAGAGGGGTCCCCACAAGGAGCAAATACAGAGGAGTCACCACAAGGAGCAAATACAGAGGAGTCACCACAAGGAGCAAATACAGAGGAGTCCCCACAAGGAGCAAATACAGAGGAGTCGCCACAAGGAGCAAATACAGAGGGGTCGCCACAAGGAGCAAATACAGAGGGGTCGCCACAAGGAGCAAATACAGAGGGGTCGCCACAAGGAGCAAATACAGAGGGGTCGCCACAAGGAGCAAATACAGAGGGGTCACCACAAGGAGCAAATACAGAGGAGTCACCACAAGGAGCAAATACAGAGGAGTCACCACAAGGAGCAAATACAGAGGAATCACCACAAGAAGGAAATACAGAGGAATCACCACAAGAAGGAAATACAGAGGAGTCACCACAAGGAGCAAATACAGAGGAGTCACCGCAAGGAGCAAATACAGAGGAGTCACCGCAAGGGGCAAAAAGAGAGGATTCACCACAAGGAGCAAATACAGAGGGGTCACCACAAGGAGCAAATACAGAGGGGTCACCACAAGGAGCAAATCTAGAGGCGTCACCACAAGGAGTAAAAACAGAGAAGTCACCACAAGGAGCATATACAGAGGAGTCACCGCAAGGGGCAAATACAGAGGAGTCACCGCAAGGGGCAAATACCGAGGAGTCACCGCAAGGGGCAAATACCGAGGAGTCACCACAAGGAGCAAATACAGAGGAGTCACCACAAGGAGCAAATACAGAGGAGTCACCACAAGGAGCAAATACAGAGGGGTCACCACAAGGTGCAGATTATTAATCCGCCTTAAAAATAAAAAGGCCAGATTAGACTTTATAAAAAAAACATCTAAAGCAGCCGCCCAGTTCTGGAAAAGCAGCAGAGGACGAAGTAGACTAATGCGAGCGTCACACGAGACTATCGTGCGATGCATCGTTAGGGTCACAGTTTTCGTGATGCACATCCGGCATCGTTCACGACGTCGTCTCGTGTGACACCTCCGAGCGATGCTGACTCGTTCACAAATCGTGAGTCGTGCACTCGTCATTTAATTTAAAAAAATCTTTTAATTTTACATGGCGTTGGTTGTTCATCGTACCCGGGGCAGCACACATCTTACCTGCGTCCCGCAGCACCCGCTGGCAATGCGGAAGGAAGGAGGTGGGCGGCAAGTTACGTCCCGCTCATCTCCGCCCCTCCGCTTCTATTGGCTGGCTGCTGTGTGACGTCGCTGTGACGCCGAACGTCCCTCCCTCTTCAGGAAGAGGATGTTCACCACCCACAGCGAGGTCGCTCAGCAGGTAAGTACGTGTGACGGGGGTTTAACGACTTTGTGCGACACGGGCAGCGATTTGTCCGTGACACACAAACGACGGGGGCGGGTACGATCCCACGGTACGATAGATCGTACCGTGTGAAGCCCGCATAAGATCAACCTGCACCAAATTTATGGAAGAAGAACGTCTGGAGAAGGCTTTCTTTGAGCGGCTTCTGATCCCGAGCACAGCACGTCCTCTGTAACACATGACGGAGGCGGTGTGCTGGTCGGGCATGCCGGGCTAAAAATGGCCCTGGGGCACTAGTGGTTATTTATGATAAGACTGAGGACAAAAGCCGCCGGATTAATTCTGAAGTCACAGAGAGACTTTCTACTCAGATTCAACCAAATGCAGCAATGATTGGACGGCGCTTCACAGACAGATGGGCGATGACCCAAAACATCCTGTGAAAGCAAAAGAAATGGAATATTCTGCAATGGCCGAGTCATCACCAGATCTCACCCCATCAAGCTGAATCTCACAGGATTAAGACAAAACGTAAGGAGGAACAGCCACAAACAAGAAACAACTGAAGTCACCACAGTAAAGGTGGCAAAACCCCACACCAGAGACCAGGGATGGGGACGACCACGGCCGGAAGCCTCACACCGGAGGAGACCAGCAATGGAGACGACCACAGCCAGAACCCTCACACCAGACGAGACCAGGGATGGGGACGACCACGGCCGGAAGCCTCACACTGAAGACCAGCAATGGAGACGACCACGGCTGGAAGCCTCACACCGGACGAGACCAGGGATGGGGACGACCATGGCCAGAACCCTCCCACCGGACGAGACCAGGGATGGGGACGACCACGGCCAGAAGCCTCACACTGAAGACCAGCAATGGAGACGACCATGGCTGGAAGCCTCACACCGGACGAGACCAGGGATGGGGACGACCACGCCTGGAAGCCTCACACCAGAGGAGACCAGGGATGGGTACGACCATGCCCGGAAGCCTCACACCAGAGGAGACCAGGGATGGGGATGACCATGCCCGGAAGCCTCACACCAGAGGAGACCAGGGATGGGGACGACCATGCCCGGAAGCCTCACACCAGAGGAGACCAGGGATGGGGACGACCACAACCAAAAGCCTCGCACCAGAGGAAACCAGCGATGACCAGTGTGATATGAGTAAGGATCTGTTGGATCCAAAACGCGTCATCTGTTTCCCTTTTAATGGAGTCCTAACCATGGAATTTTAAAATGAGAAATAAAGTTTAGGAATATTTTATTGTTTGGAATTGCTGGATTTTTCTTGGATTTTTTTTGGATTGCTTCAGCTGGACTCTGATCTGTGTATCCCTTTCTCTATACCAGGAATTCCAGATGGTGGTGGACTGGCTGATAAATATTTTTTGTTATAACTCACACCGGAGAACACCAGTGATGGAGACGACCACGGCTGGAAGCCTCACACCGGAGGAGACCAGTGATGGAGACGACCACAGCCGGAAGCCTCATACCGGAGGAGACCAGCAATGGAGACGACCATGACCCGAAGCCTCACTCCGGAGAAGACCAGTGATGGAGACGACCACGACTGGAAGCCTCACACCGGACCGGAGGAGACCAGTGATGGGGACGACCACGGCCGGAAGCCACATACCGGAGGAGACCAGCGATGGAGACAACCATGACCTGAAGCCTCACACCAGAGGAGACCAGTGATGGGGATGACCACGGCCGGAAGCCTCTTACCGGATGGCCTGCAGAGCTGAAATCACAACGACTCCTCACTGGCCTAAGATTTCTGACCCAACTGTATTTACCATTTCTGCTCACCATTATTGATTAGACCTATGAAGAACTACACGCACAAGGAACTCTTCACCTGTAAATCTGCATGTCATATACTGCATGCAATGGAAGGAGCCACAGGAGGAATCTAAAACTGGAACTGCTAGGGGCCCCCCACCCACCCTGTGTACGTTCTGCTAGGGGCCCTCCACCCACCCTGTGTACGTTCCGCTAAGGGCCTTGCACCCACCCTGTGTATGTTGCGCTAAGGGCCTTGCACCCAACCTGTGTACGTTGCGCTAAGGGCACCCCACCCAACCTGTGTACGTTGCGCTAAGGGCACCCCACCCACCCTGTGTACGTTGCGATAGGGACCCCCACCCACCCTGTGTACGATGTGCTAGGGGCCTGCACCCACCCTACGTAGGTTCCACTAGGGGTCCCCCACCCACCCTCTGTATGTTCTTCTAGGGGCCTCCGCACCCACCCTGTGTACGTTCCTCTAGGGGACCCAACCCACCCTGTGTATGTTCTGCTAGGGGCCCTCCACCCACCCTGTGTACGTTCCGCTAAGGGCCTTGCACCCACCCTGTGTATGTTGCGCTAAGGGCCTTGCACCCAACCTGTGTACGTTGCGCTAAGGGCACCCCACCCAACCTGTGTACGTTGCGCTAAGGGCACCCCACCCACCCTGTGTACGTTGCGATAGGGACCCCCACCCACCCTGTGTACGATGTGCTAGGGGCCTGCACCCACCCTACGTAAGTTCCGCTAGGGGTCCCCCACCCACCCTCTGTATGTTCTTCTAGGGGCTTCCGCACCCACCCTGTGTACGTTCCTCTAGGGGACCCAACCCACCCTGTGTATGTTCTGCTAGGGGGCCCCGTAGCCACCTGTGTACATTCTTCTAGGGGCCCCCCCGTACATTCTTCTAGGGGCCCCGTACCCACCCTGTGTACATTCTTCTAGGGGCCCCGTACCCACCCTGTGTACATTCTTCTAGGGGCCCCCCACTGTACATTCTTTTAGGGGCCCCGCACCCACCCTGTGTACGTTCTTCTAGGGGCCCCGCACCCACCCTGTGTACATTCTTCTAGGGGCCCCCCACCGTACATTCTTCTAGGGGCCCCCCACTTTACATTCTTCTAGGGGCCCCGCACACACCCTGTGTACATTCTTCTAGGGGCCCCGCACCCACCCTGTGTACATTCTTCTAGGGGCCCCGCACCCACCCTGTGCACATTCTTCTAGGGGCCCCGCACCCACCCTGTGTACATTCTTCTAGGGGCCCTGATCGTACATTCTTCTAGGGGCCCCCCACCCTGACATTCAGCGAGCCTCAGAGATTCCATCATTGCAGAAATAGATGTATATACAAATATAACAATGTAATAAAGAATGTAGCAATGAAGCACGGCAGAATCAGAACTGTAAATATTATCAGGCTCCATTTTCCCTGGTCTGCACAGTAGTTCGCAGTCAGAGCAGCAGTTTGTGCTCCGGTGCTGGTCCTCATAGTAACATAACTGGCCAGATTTGCCATTCAGGGGTCTGGGAAAGCCAGGTGTGGGGGCTTCACGAGTTCTGTTCATGTTGAATGAACCCTCCTTGTGCTGCAGAACATTAAACGTCTCCCCCCGGAAGGAGGCACAGGCAGCACATTATTCATGTGGCTGGGCACAGACCCCGGCTCTTGTGGGGAACACAGTTATCTTCTCTTCCTTAGCACCTGCCGCTGTACAAATGATCCACGAGAAGTCCGGACGCTCAAAGCTCCTTATTCATTCCGGAGGCTCTGGAGTAGGAAGCGGGAAGTGACGCGAGCCGTCCCATAGTCACAGACAACGAGAGCATTGATGCTGAGAACCAAAGAGCAACATCGGCCCCGAGCGTCTGCGCCCAGGAGCTGACAATCGGCCCCGAGCATCTGCGCCCAGGAGCTGACAATCGGCCCCGAGCGTCTGCGCCCAGGAGCTGACAATCGGCCCCGAGCGTCTGCGCCCAGGAGCTGACAATCGGCCCCGAGCGTCTGCGCCCAGGAGCTGACAATCGGTCCCGCGCGTCTGCGCCCAGGAGCTGACAATCGGCCCCGCGCGTCTGCGCCCAGGAGCTGACAATCGTCCCCACGCGTCTGCACCCAGGAGCTGACAATCGGCCCCGCGCGTCTGCACCCAGGAGCTGACAATCGTCCCCGCGCGTCTGCGCCCAGGAGCTGACAATCGACCCCGAACGTCTTCGCCCAGGAGCTGACAATCAGCCCCAAGCGTCTGCACCCAGGAACTGAGAATCTGTTCCAAACATCCGCGTCCAGGAGCTGACAATCGGTCCCAAGCGTCTACGCCCAGGAGTTGACAATCGGCCCAAAACGTCTGCACCCAGGAGCTGACAATCGGCCCTGAGCGTCTACGCCCAGGAGCTGACAAACTGTCCCAAGTGTCTGCGCCCAGGAGCTGACAAATGGTCCTGAGCATCTGCACCCATCCAGGAGCTGACAATCGGTCGGGAGCGTCTGCGCCCAGAAGCTGACAATCGGTCCCGCGCGTCTGCGCCGAGGAGCTGACAATCGATCCCGACCGTCTGCACCCATCCAGGAGCTGACAATCGGTCGGGAGCATCTGCACCCAGGAGCTCACAATCGGCCCCGAGCGTCTGCGCCCAGGAGCTGACAATCGGCGCCGAGCGTCTGCGCCCAGGAGCTGACAATTGCCCCCACACGGCTGCGCCCAGGAGCTGACAATCGCCCTTGCGCGTCTGTGCCCAGGAGCTGACAATCGCCCTCACGCTTCTGCGCCCAGGAGCTGACAATCGGCCCCGCGCATCTGTGCCCAGGAGCCCAGGAGCTGACAATCAATCCAACATCACGATAGGATTTCTACACAGCTCAGCAGAGAACAACACACATGATAGGAGCACTGCACGAGTGGTCACACTGTAGAGCTCTGTAACCCGGGTCAGTAATGTAATGTATGTATACAGTGACTGCACCAGCAGAATAGTGAGTGCAGCTCTGGAGTATAATACAGGAGGTAACTCCAGATCAGTAATGTAATGTATGTACACAGTGACTGCACCAGCAGAATAGTGAGCGCAGCTCTGCAGTATAATACAGGAGGTAACTCAGGATCAGTAATGTAATGTATGAAGAAAAAAGTTTGGAGAAGAAAGGGAACGGCACATGATCCAAGGCACACCACATCCTCTGTAAAACATGGTGGAGGCCACGTGATGGCATGGGCATGCATGGCTTTCAATGGCACTGGGCCACTTGTGTTTATTGATGACATAACAGCAGACAAGAGTAGCCGGATGAATTCTGAAGTGTACCGGGATATACTTTCAGCCCAGATTCAGCCAAATGCCGCAAAGTTGATCGGACGGCGCTTCATAGTACAGATGGACAATGACCCCAAGCATACAGCCAAAGCTACCCAGGAGTTCATGAGTGCAAAAAAGTGGAACATTCTGCAATGGCCAAGTCAATCCCCAGATTTTAACCCAATTGAGCATGCATTTCACTTGCTCAAATCCAGACTTAAGACGGAAAGACCCACAAACAAGCAAGACCTGAAGGCTGCGGCTGTAAAGGCCTGGCAAAGCATTAAGAAGGAGGAAACCCAGCGTTTGGTGATGTCCATGGGTTCCAGACTTAAGGCAGTGATTGCCTCCAAAGGATTCGCAACAAAATATTGAAAATAAAAATATTTTGTTTGGGTTTGGTTTATTTGTCCAATTACTTTTGACCTCCTAAAATGTGGAGTGTTTGTAAAGAAATGTGACAATTCCTACAATTTCTATCAGATATTTTTGTTCAAACCTTCAAATTAAACGTTACAATCTGCACTTGAATTCTGTTGTAGAGATTTCATTTCAAATCCAATGTGGTGGCATGCAGAGCCCAACTCGCCAAAATTGTGTCACTTGTGTCCAAAGATTTCTGGACCTAACTGTATGTACACAGTGACTGCACCAGCAGAATAGTGAGTGCAGCTCTGGAGTATAATACAGGAGGTAACTCAGGATCAGTAATGTAATGTATGTACACCGTGACTGCACCAGCAGAATAGTGAGTGCAGCTCTGGAGTATAATACAGGGGGTAACTCAGGATCAGTTATGTAATGTATGTACACAGTGACTGCAGCAGCAGAATAGTGAGTGCAGCTCTGGAGTATAATACAGGGGGTAACTCAGGATCAGTAATGTAATGTATGTACACAGTGACTGCACCTTGGACTAGTCTATACCTACACCCTTTTCGTCATCTCTAGGACGGTCACGGCCACTATTAAATATGAGTTTCTTCTCTGATTCGGCAGTACTACTCATAATTGGGACTTGGGAGGGGACTCGCACTTTTTGTGTATGGCTTTGCACGTGTTGGTAACGGTCTGGAATTACAGCTCTCAGCATAAATGAGTACAAACCTTGAAGAAGAAAAAAAATCTCTCACTGAACACGAGAGCAGTTTCCACGTTCTGCAATTCTGAGTTTCATGGAACATTTTTATAGTAAAGTTAATAATTGAACTTTCATTACAAAATCTTCCAGTTTTAGTCAAATAAGTTCACCTCATCCAAAACTGCAACATATAGTATTGTGTACAACTGCCATGCAGCACCAGGAGCGTAACTATAATGGGTTGGAGAGTTGCAATCACCCCTGGGCCCTCAGGTGCCCACAGGAGGAATGTATCCATTTATGCTGAGCTCTGTATGTAGTATATTACACTGGAGGGGTATACTCATTTATGCTGAGCTCTGTATGTAGTATATTACACAGGAGGGGTGTACTCATTTATGCTGAGCTCTGTATGTAGTATATTACACTGGAGGGGTGTACTCATTTATGCTGAGCTCTGTATGTAGTATATTACACTGGAGGGGTGTACTCATTTGTGCTGAGCTCTGTATGTAGTATATTACACAGGAGGGGTGTACTCATTTATGCTGAGCTCTGTATGTAGTATATTACACAGGAGGGGTATACTCATTTATGCTGAGCTCTGTATGTAGTATATTACACTGGAGGGGTGTACTCATTTATGCTGAGCTCTGTATGTAGTATATTACACAGGAGGGGTGTACTCATTTATGCTGAGCTCTGTATGTGGTATATTACACAGGAGGGGTGTACTCATTTATGCTGAGCTCTGTATGTAGTATATTACACAGGAGGGGTATACTCATTTATACTGAGCATTGAATGTAGTATATTACACAGGAGGGGTGTACTCATTTATGCTGAGCTCTGTATGTGGTATATTACACAGGAGGGGTGTACTCATTTATGCTGAGCTCTGTATGTAGTGTATTACACAGGAGGGGTATACTCATTTATACTGAGCATTGAATGTAGTATATTACACTGGAGGGGTGTACTCAGTTATGCTGAGCTCTGTATACAATATATTACACTGGAGGGATGTACTCATTTACACTGAGCATTGAATGTACAGTCATGGCCAAAAGTTTTGAGAATGACACCACAATGCTATTTTCACATGATCTGTTCCCTCTGGTGTTTAATTGTGTTTGTCTGATGGTTACATCACATACAGAAATATAATTGCAATCATATTATGAGACCAGAAGGTTCTATTGACATTAGAATGAGTTAATGCAGCAAGTGAATATTTGCAGTGTTGCCCCTTCTTCTTCAGGACCTCTGCAATTCTCCCTGGCATGCTGTCAATCATCTTCTGGAGCAAATCCTGACTGAGAGCTGTCCATTCTTGCATAAGCAATGCTTGCATTTTTCCAGAATTTGTTGGTTTTTGTTTGTCCACCCGTCTCTTGATGATTGCCCACAAGTTCTCAATAGGATTAAGATCTGGGGAGTTTACAGGCCATGGACCCAAAATCTCTATGTTTTGTTCCATGAGCCATTTAGTGATCCCCTTTGCTTTATAGCAAGGTGCTCCATCATGCTGGAAAAGGCATTGTTGGGCGCCAAACTGCTCTTGGACAGTTGGGAGAAGTTGCTCTTGGAGGACATTCTGGTGCCATTCTTTATTCATGGCTGTGTTTTTAGGCCAGACTGTGAGTGGTGCGATTCCCTTGGCTGAGAAGCAACCCCACACATGAATGGTTTCCGGATGCTTAACAGTTGGCATGAGACAAGACTGGTGGTAGCGCTCACCTCTTCTTCTCCTAATAAGCTGTTTTCCAGATGTCCCAAACAATCGAAAAGGGGATTCATCTGAGAAAATGACTTTCCCCCAGTCCTCAGCGTCCACTCCCTGTACCTTCTGCAGCATATCAGTCGGTCCCTGATGTTTTTTCTGGAGAGAAGTGGCTTCTTTGCTGCCCTCCTTGAAACCAGGCCTTGCTCCAGCAGTCTCGGCCTCACAGTGCGTGCAGAAGCCCTCACACCAGCCTGCTGCCATTGCTGAGCTAGCTCGGCACTGCTGGTAGTCCCATCCCGCAGCTGAAACAGTTTTAAGATACGGTCCTGGCGTTTGCTGGTCCTTCTTTGGCGCCCTGGAGCTTTTTGGCAACAATGGAAGCTCTCTCCTTGAAGTTCTTGATGATGCGATAGATTGTTGACTGAGGTGCAATCTTTGTAGCTGCGATACTCTTCCCTGTTAGGCCATTTTTGTGCAGAGCAATGATGGCTGCACATGTTCCTTTAGAGATTACCATGGTTAACTGAAGAGAAACAATGATACCAAGCACCAGCCTCCTTTTAAAGTGTACAGTGGTGTCATTCTTACTTAATCATGACTGATTGATCGCCAGCCCTGTCCTCATCAACACCCACACCTGTGTTAATGGAACAATCACTAAAACAATGTTAGCTGCTGCTTTTAAGGCAGGAATGCAATGATGTTGAAGTGTTTTGGGGGTTAAAGTTCATTTTCTTACCAATATTGACTTTGCAAGTAATTGCTGTTAAGCTGATCACTCTTTATGACATTCGAGTATATGCAAATTGCCATTAGAAAAACTTAAGCAGTTGACTTTGTAAAAATTAATATTTGTAGCATTCTCAAAACGTTTGGCCATGACTGTAGTATATTACATTGGAGGGGTGTACTCAATTATGCTGAGCTCTGTATGCAGTATATTACACTGGAGGGGTGTACTCCTTTATGCTGAGCTCTGTAAACAGTATATTACACAGGAGGGGTGTACTCATTTATGCTGAGCTCTGTATGTAGTATATTACACAGGAGGGGTGTACTCATTTATGCTGAGCTCTGTAAACAGTATATTACACAGGAAGGGTATACTCATTTATGCTGAGCTCTGTATGTAGTATATTACACAGGAGGGGTGTACTCATTTATGCTGAGCTCTGTATGTAGTATATTACACAGGAGGAGTGTAGTCATTTATGCTGAGCTCTGTATGCAGTATATAACACAGGAGGGGGTGTACTCATTTATGCTGAGCTCTGTAAACAGTATATTACACAGGAGGGGTGTACTCATTTATGCTGAGCTCTGTATGTAGTATATTACACAGGAGGGGTGTACTCATTTATGCTGAGCTCTGTATGTAGTATATTACACAGGAGGGGTGTACTCATTTATGCTGAGCTCTGTAAACAGTATATTACACAGGAAGGGTATACTCATTTATGCTGAGCTCTGTATGTAGTATATTACACAGGAGGGGTGTACTCATTTATGCTGAGCTCTGTATGTAGTATATTACACAGGAGGAGTGTACTCATTTATGCTGAGCTCTGTATGCAGTATATAACACAGGAGGGGGTGTACTCATTTATGCTGAGCTCTGTAAACAGTATATTACACAGGAAGGGTATACTCATTTATGCTGAGCTCTGTATGTAGTATAGTACACAGGAGAGGTGTACTCATTTATACTGAGCTCTGTAAACAGTATATTACACAGGAAGGGTATACTCATTTATGCTGAGCTCTGTATGTAGTATATTACACAGGAGGGGGTCATTTATGCTGAGCTCTGTATGTAGTATAGTACACAGGAGGGGTGTACTCATTTATGCTGAGCTCTGTATGTAGTATATTACACAGGAGGGGTATACTCATTTATGCTGAGCTCTGTATGTCGTATATTACACTGGAGGGGTGTACTCATTTATGCTGAGCTCTGTATGTAGTATATTACACAGGAGGGGTGTACTCATTTATGCTGAGCTCTGTATGTGGCATATTACACAGGAGGGGTCATTTATGCTGAGCTCTGTATGTAGTATAGTACACAGGAGGGGTGTACTCATTTATGCTGAGCTCTTTATGTAGTATATTAAACAGGAGAGCTATACTCATTTATACTGAGCATTGAATGTAGTATATTACACTGGGGGGGTGTACTCAGTTATGCTGAGCTCTGTATACAGTATATTACACTGGAGGGGTGTACTCCGTTATGCTGAGCTCCGTATGTAGTATATTACACTGGAGGGGTGTACTCAGTTATGCTGAGCTCCGTATGTAGTATATTACACTGGAGGGGTGTACTCAGTTATGCTGAGCTCCGTATGTAGTATATTACACTGGAGGGGTGTACTCAGTTATGCTGAGCTCCGTATGTAGTATATTACACTGGAGGGGTGTACTCAGTTATGCTGAGCTCCGTATGTAGTATATTACACTGGAGGGGTGTACTCAGTTATGCTGAGCTCCGTATGTAGTATATTACACTGGAGGGGTGTACTCAGTTATGCTGAGCTCCGTATGTAGTATATTACACTGGAGGGGTGTACTCAGTTATGCTGAGCTCTGTATGTAGTATATTACACTGGAGGGATGTACTCATTTATACTGAGCATTAAATGTAGTATATTACACTGGAGGGGTGTACTCAGTTATGCTGAGCTCTGTATACAGTATATTACATTGGAGGGGTGTACTCAGTTATGCTGAGCTCTGTATGTAGTATATTACACTGGAGGGATGTACTCATTTATACTGAGCATTAAATGTAGTATATTACACTGGAGGGGTGTACTCAGTTATGCTGAGCTCTGTATACAGTATATTACACTGGAGGGGTGTACTCCATTATGCTGAGCTCTGTATACACTATATTACACTGGAGGGGTGTACTCCGTTATGCTGAGCTCTGTATACAGTATATTACACTGGAGGGGTGTACTCCGTTATGCTGAGCTCTGTATGTAGTATATTACACTGGAGGGGTGTACTCCGTTATGCTGAGCTCTGTATGTAGTATATTACACTGGAGGGGTGTACTCATTTATACTGAGCATTAAATGTAGTATATTACACTGGAGGGGTGTACTCATTTATACTGAGCTCTGTATGTAGTATATTACACTGGAGGGGTGTACTCCGTTATGCTGAGCTTTGTATGTAGTATATTACACTGGAGGGGTGTACTCATTTATACTGAGCATTAAATGTAGTATATTACACTGGAGGGGTGTACTCCGTTATGCTGAGCTCTGTAAGTAGTATATTACACTGGAGGGGTGTACTCCGTTATGCTGAGCTCTGTATACAGTATATTACACTGGAGGGGTGTACTCCGTTATGCTGAGCTCTGTATGTAGTATATTACACTGGAGGGATGTACTCCGTTATGCTGAGCTCTGTATGTAGTATATTACACTGGAGGGGTGTACTCATTTATACTGAGCATTAAATGTAGTATATTACACTGGAGGGGTGTACTCCATTATGCTGAGCTCTGTATACAGTATATTACACTGGAGGGGTGTACTCCGTTATGCTGAGCTCTGTAAGTAGTATATTACACTGGAGGGGTGTACTCCATTATGCTGAGCTCTGTAAGTAGTATATTACACTGGAGGGGTGTACGCCGTTATGCTGAGCTCTGTATGTAGTATATTACACTGGAGGGGTGTACTCAGTTATGCTGAGCTCTGTATGTAGTATATTACACTGGAGGGGTGTACTCAGTTATGCTGAGCTCCGTATGTAGTATATTACACTGGAGGGGTGTACTCCGTTATGCTGAGCTCTGTATGTAGTATATTACACTGGAGGGCTGTACTCAGTTATGCTGAGCTCCGTATGTAGTATATTACACTGGAGGGGTGTACTCAGTTATGCTGAGCTCCGTATGTAGTATATTACACTGGAGGGGTGTACTCCGTTATGCTGAGCTCTGTATGTAGTATATTACACTGGAGGGGTGTACGCCGTTACGCTGAGCTCTGTATGTAGTATATTACACTGGAGGGGTGTACGCCGTTATGCTGAGCTCTGTATGTAGTATATTACACTGGAGGGGTGTACTCCGTTATGCTGAGCTCTGTATGTAGTATATTACACTGGAGGGGTGTACGCCGTTACGCTGAGCACTGTACTTACCCTGTAGAGTGTCACAATGAGGACGATGAGCTGTGTAACATATAACCAGGGGCCCATGGCAGAGCGTGCGCGGTAGAGATTGGGCTAGCTGATGTCGGCTGTCACGTGAAGCGCCAGCTCAGGTCACATGACTGCGTAGTTATGCTTCCACATGACACATCTACATGTCGGCGTCTATTCCTCACCGTGTTACAGCTCAGCTTTTTCTTTACCCTTCCTCGGCCCTAACGTAGCAATTGTCAGTGAGTGCCAGTCATTTCCATGTTACTGCAACAGGCACAACCTTTCCTCATATACAAGAAGATCAGCAATAACTTAAATTACAAGTGTGCTGCCGACACGTCCTGAATTTTCTCCACTATTCTCCATACAAGTGTGCCGCCGAGACGTCCTGAATATCCTCCACTATGCTCCATACAAGTGTGCCGCCGACACGTCCTGAATTTTCTCCACTATTCTCCATACAAGTGTGCCGCCGAGACGTACTGAATATGCTCCACTATTCTCCATACAAGTGTGCCGCCGAGACATACTGAATATGCTCCACTATTCTCCATACAAGTGTGCCGCCGACACGTCCGGAATCTCCTCCACTATTCTCCATACAAGTGTGCCGCCGAGACGTCCTGAATATGCTCCACTATTCTCCATACAAGTGTGCCGCCGAGACGTCCTGAATATGCTCCACTATTCTCCATACAAGTGTGCCGCCGAGACGTCCTGAATCTCCTCCACTATTCTCCATACAAGTGTGCCGCCGAGACGTCCTGAATATCCTCCACTATTCTCCATACAAGTGTGCCGCCGAGACGTCCTGAATATGCTCCACTATTCTCCATACAAGTGTGCCGCCGAGACGTCCTGAATATGCTCCACTATTCTCCATACAAGTGTGCTGCCGAGACGTCCTGAATATCCTCCGCTATTCTACATACAAGTGTGCCACCGAGACGTCCTGGATAACCTCCACTATTCTCCATACAAGTGTGTTGCCGACACGTCCTGAATTTTCTCCACTATTCTCCATACAAGTGTGCCGCCGAGACGTCCTGAATATCCTCCACTATTCTCCATACAAGTGTGCCGCCGAGACGTACTGAATATGCTCCACTATTCTCCATACAAGTGTACCACCGAGACGTCCTGAATATGCTCCACTATTCCCCATACAAGTGTGCTGCCGAGACGTCCTGAATATGCTCCACTATTCTCCATACAAGTGTGCCGCCGAGACGTCCTGAATATGCTCCACTATTCTCCATACAAGTGTGCCGCCGAGACGTCCTGAATCTCTTCCACTATTCTACATACAAGTGTGCCGCCGAGACGTCCTGAATCTCCTCCACTATTCTCCATACAAGTGTGCCACCGAGACGTCCTGAATATGCTCCACTATTCTCCATACAAGTGTGCCGCCGAGACGTACTGAATATGCTCCACTATTCTCCATACAAGTGTGCCGCCGAGACGTCCTGAATCTCCTCCACTATTCTACATACAAGTGTGCTGCCGAGACGTCCTGAATCTCCTCCACTATTCTCCATACAAGTGTGCTGCCGAGACGTCCTGAATATTCTCCACTATTCTCCATACAAGTGTGCCGCCGAGACGTCCTGAATATCCTCCACTATTCTACATACAAGTGTGCCGCCGAGACGTCCTGAATATTCTCCACTATTCTACATACAAGTGTGTCACCGAGACGTCCTGAATCTCCTCCACTATTCTCCATACAAGTGTGCCACCGAGACGTCCTGAATATGCTCCACTATTCTCCATAAAAGTGTGCCACCGAGACGTCCTGAATCTCTTCCACTATTCTCCATAAAAGTGTGCCACCGAGACATCCTGAATATTCTCCACTATTCTCCATACAAGTGTGCCACCGAGACATCCTGAATATTCTCCACTATTCTCCATACAAGTGTGCCACCGAGACATCCTGAATATTCTCCACTATTCTCCATACAAGTGTGCCACCGAGACATCCTGAATCTCCTCCACTATTCTCCATAAAAGTGTGCTGCCGAGACGTCCTGAATATTCTCCACTATTCTAAATACAAGTGTACCAACGAGACGTCCTGAATCTCTTCCACTATTCGCCATACAAGTGTGCTGCCGAGATGTCCTGAATATGCTCCACTATTCTCCATACAAGTGTGCCGCCGAGACGTCCTGAATATCCTACACTATTCTCCATACAAGTGTGCCGCCGAGACGTCCTGAATATTCTCCACTATTCTCCATACAAGTGTGACGCAGAGACGTCCTGAATATCCTCCACTATTCTCCATACAAGTGTGCCGCCGAGACGTCCCGAATCTTCTCCACTATTCTACATAAAATACAAGTGTGCCGCCGAGACGTCCTGAATCTCCTGCACTATTCTCTATACAAGTGTGCCGCCGAGACGTCCTGAATATCTTCCACTATTCTCCATACAAGTGTGCCACCGAGACGCCCTGAATCTCCTACACTATTCTCCATACAAGTGTGCCGCCGAGACGTCCTGAATATTCTCCACTATTCTCCATACAAGTGTGACGCAGAGACGTCCTGAATATCCTCCACTATTCTCCATACAAGTGTGCCGCCGAGACGTCCTGAATATCCTCCACTATTCTCCATACAAGTGTGCCACCGAGACGTCCTGAATATCCTCCACTATTCTTCATACAAGTGTGCCGCCGAGACGTCCTGAATATCCTCCACTATTCTACATACAAGTGTGCCACCGAGACGTCCTGAATATCCTCCACTATTCTCCATACAAGTGTGCCACCGAGACGTCCTGAATCTCCTCCACTATTCTACATACAAGTGTGCCGCCGAGACGTCCTGAATATTCTCCACTATTCTACATACAAGTGTGACGCTGAGACGTCCTGAATATCCTCCACTATTCTACATACAAGTGTGCCGCCGAGACGTCCTGAATATTCTCCACTATTCTACATACAAGTGTGACGCTGAGACGTCCTGAATATCCTCCACTATTCTACATACAAGTGTGACGCTGAGACGTCCTGAATCTCCTCCACTATTCTACATACAAGTGTGCCGCCGAGACGTCCTGAATATTCTCCACTATTCTACATACAAGTGTGACGCTGAGACGTCCTGAATATTCTCCACTATTCTACATACAAGTGTGCCACCGAGACGTCCTGAATATTCTCCACTATTCTACATACAAGTGTGTCACCGAGACGTCCTGAATATCCTCCACTATTCTGCATACAAGTGTGTCGCCGAGACGTCCTGAATATTCTCCACTATTCTCCATACAAGTGTGCCGCCGAGACGTCCTGAATCTCCTCCACTATTCTCCATACAAGTGTGCCGCCGAGACGTCCTGAATCTCCTCCACTATTCTCCATACAAGTGTGCTGCCGAGATGTCCTGAATATGCTCCACTATTCTCCATACAAGTGTGCCGCCGAGACGTCCTGAATATCCTCCACTATTCTCCATACAAGTGTGCCGCCGAGACTTCCTGAATCTCCTTCACTATTCTGCATACAAGTGTGCCGCCGAGACGTCCTGAATATTCTCCACTATTCTCCATACAAGTGTGCCGCCGAGACATCCTGAATCTCCTTCACTATTCTACATACAAGTGTGCCGCCGAGATGTCCTGAATATCTTCCACTATTCTCCATACAAGTGTGCCGCCGAGACGTCCTGCATATCCTCCACTATTTTCCATACAAGTGTACCGCCGAGACGTCCTGAATATTCTCCACTATTCGCCATACAAGTGTGCCACCGAGACGTCCTGAATCTCCTCCACTATTCTCCATACAAGTGTGCCGCCAAGACGTCCTGAATCTCTTCCACTATTCTCCATACAAGTGTGCTGCCGAGACGTCCTGAATATTCTCCACTATTCTCCATACAAGTGTGCCGCCGAGACATCCTGAATATCCTCCACTATTCTACATACAAGTGTGCCGCCGAGACGTCCTGAATCTCCTCCACTATTCTCCATACAAGTGTGCCGCCGAGACGTCCTGAATATCCTCCACTATTCTCCATACAAGTGTGCCGCCGAGACGTCCTGAATATCCTCCACTATTCTCCATACAAGTGTGCCACCGAGACGTCCTGAATATCCTCCACTATTCTCCATACAAGTGTGCCGCCGAGACGTCCTGAATATTCTCCACTATTCTCCATACAAGTGTGCCGCCGAGACGTCCTAAATATTCTCCACTATTCTCCATACAAGTGTGCCGCCGAGACTTCCTGAATCTCCTTCACTATTCTGCATACAAGTGTGCCGCCGAGACGTCCTGAATATTCTCCACTATTCTCCATACAAGTGTGCCGCCGAGACATCCTGAATCTCCTTCACTATTCTACATACAAGTGTGCCGCCGAGATGTCCTGAATATCTTCCACTATTCTCCATACAAGTGTGCCGCCGAGACGTCCTGCATATCCTCCACTATTTTCCATACAAGTGTACCGCCGAGACGTCCTGAATATCCTCCACTATTCTCCATACAAGTGTGCCGCCGAGACGTCCTGAATCTCCTCCACTATTCTCCATACAAGTGTGCCGCCAAGACGTCCTGAATCTCTTCCACTATTCTCCATACAAGTGTGCTGCCGAGACGTCCTGAATATTCTCCACTATTCTCCATACAAGTGTGCCGCCGAGACATCCTGAATATCCTCCACTATTCTACATACAAGTGTGCCGCCGAGACGTCCTGAATCTCCTCCACTATTCTCCATACAAGTGTGCCGCCGAGACGTCCTGAATATCCTCCACTATTCTCCATACAAGTGTGCCGCCGAGACGTCCTGAATATCCTCCACTATTCTCCATACAAGTGTGCCACCGAGACGTCCTGAATATCCTCCACTATTCTCCATACAAGTGTGCCGCCGAGACGTCCTGAATATTCTCCACTATTCTCCATACAAGTGTGCCGCCGAGACGTCCTAAATATTCTCCACTATTCTCCATACAAGTGTGCCGCCGAGACGTCCTGAATATCCTCCACTATTCTCCATACAAGTGTGCCACCGAGATGTCCTGAATATCCTCCACTATTCTCCATACAAGTGTGCCACCGAGACGTCCTGAATCTCCTACACTATTCTCCATACAAGTGTGCCGCCGAGATGTCCTGAATATCCTCCACTATTCTCCATACAAGTGTGCCACCGAGACGTCCTGAATATTCTCCACTATTCTCCATACAAGTGTGCCGCCGAGACGTCCTGAATATCCTCCACTATTCTCCATACAAGTGTGCCGCCGAGACGTACTGAATATGCTCCACTATTCTCCATACAAGTGTGCCGCCGAGACGTCCTGAATATCCTCCACTATTCTACATACAAGTGTGTCACCGAGACGTCCTGAATATCCTCCACTATTCTACATACAAGTGTGCCGCCGAGACGTCCTGAATATCCTCCACTATTCTCCATACAAGTGTGCCGCCGAAACGTCCTGAATCTCCTCCACTATTCTCCATACAAGTGTGCCGCCGAGACGTCCTGAATATCCTCCACTATTCTCCATACAAGTGTGCCACCGAGACGTCCTGAATATTCTCCACTATTCTCCATACAAGTGTGCCACCGAGACATCCTGAATATTCTCCACTATTCTCCATACAAGTGTGCCGCCGAGACGTCCTGAATATCCTCCACTATTCTCCATACAAGTGTGCCACCGAGACGTCCTGAATATTCTCCACTATTCTCCATACAAGTGTGCCACCGAGACGTCCTGAATATCCTCCACTATTCTCCATACAAGTGTGCCGCCGAGACGTCCTGAATATCCTCCACTATTCTCCATACAAGTGTGTCACCGAGACGTCCTGAATATCCTCCACTATTCTACATGAAACTGCAGCATCTGGAGGAAAGTAATTGGGGCGAATTACTACTGCAATCACCAACTCAGAGGGACCCCAATACTGTAATAAAGGGGGGGGGGGACAACACCCAGCAGCAGAGAAGATTCCGGGTCTTCAGCCAAACACTGCATCTGGCAACTGCAAGAACATGAAGAATATCCAAACTAGAGAAGGAAACAAAATCACGTTTAATTTGAAGGTTTGAACAAAAATCTCTGATAGAAATTGTAGGAATTGTCACATTTCTTTACAAACACTCCACATTTTAGGAGGTCAAAAGTAATTGGACAAATAAACCAAACCCAAACAAAATATTTTTATTTTCAATATTTTGTTGCGAATCCTTTGGAGGCAATCACTGCCTTAAGTCTGGAACCCATGGACATCACCAAACGCTGGGTTTCCTCCTTCTTAATGCTTTGCCAGGCCTTTACAGCCGCAGCCTTCAGGTCTTGCTTGTTTGTGGGTCTTTCCGTCTTAAGTCTGGATTTGAGCAAGTGAAATGCATGCTCAATTGGGTTAAGATCTGGTGATTGACTTGGCCATTGCAGAATGTTCCACTTTTTTGCACTCATGAACTCCTGGGTAGCTTTGGCTGTATGCTTGGGGGTCATTGTCCATCTGTACTATGAAGCGCCGTCCGATCAACTTTGCGGCATTTGGCTGAATCTGGGCTGAAAGTATATCCCGGTACACTTCAGAATTCATCCGGCTACTCTTGTCTGCTGTTATGTCATCAATAAACACAAGTGACCCAGTGCCATTGATAGCCATGCATGCCCATGCCATCACGTTGCCTCCACCATGTTTTACAGAGGATGTGGTGTGCCTTGGATCATGTGCCGTTCCCTTTCTTCTCCACACTTTTTTCTTCCCATCATTCTGGTACAGGTTGATCTTTGTCTCATCTGTCCATAGAATACTTTTCCAGAACTGAGCTGGCTTCATGAGGTGTTTTTCAGCAAATGTAACTCTGGCCTGTCTATTTTTGGAATTGATGAATGGTTTGCATCTAGATGTGAACCCTTTGTATTTACTTTCATGGAGTCTTCTCTTTACTGTTGACTTAGAGACAGATACACCTACTTCACTGAGAGTGTTCTGGACTTCAGTTGATGTTGTCAACGGGTTCTTCTTCACCAAAGAAAGTATGCGGCGATCATCCACCACTGTTGTCATCCGTGGACGCCCAGGCCTTTTTGAGTTCCCAAGCTCACCAGTCAATTCCTTTTTTCTCAGAATGTGCCTGACTGTTGATTTTGCTACTCCAAGCATGTCTGCTATTTCTCTGATGGATTTTTTCTTTTTTTTCAGCCTCAGGATGTTCTGCTTCACCTCAATTGAGAGTTCCTTAGACCGCATGTTGTCTGGTCACAGCAACAGCTTCCAAATGCAAAACCACACACCTGTAATCAACCCCAGACCTTTTAACTACTTCATTGATTACAAGTTAACGAGGGAGATGCCTTCAGAGTTAATTGCAGCCCTTAGAGTCCCTTGTCCAATTACTTTTGGTCCCTTGAAAAAGAGGAGGCTATGCATTACAGAGCTATGATTCCTAAACCCTTTCTCCGATTTGGATGTGAAAACTCTCATATTGCAGCTGGGAGTGTGCACTTTCAGCCCATATTATATATAGAATTGTATTTCTGAACATGTTTTTGTAAACAGCTAAAATAACAAAAGTTGTGTCACTGTCCAAATATTTCTGGACCTAACTGTAATATCAACTCTGCGAACAGAAAACACGACAACAGCAGTGCCCCCCCCCCCCCCCCCACATACCCACCCTCATATACACCCAGTATACAGGACAGGAGAAGTGGTACTGTGCAGTGTATATATACAGAATAATACAGATACTGAGGATTACACCCAGTTTACAGGACAGGAGAAGTGGTACTGTGCAGTGTATATATACAGAATAATACAGGTACTGAGGATTACACCCAGTATACAGGACAGGAGAAGTGGTACTGTGCAGTGTATGTATACAGAATAATACAGATACTGAGGATTACACCCAGTATACAGGACAGGAGAAGTGGCACTGTGCAGTGCATATATACAGAATAATACAGATACTGAGGATTACACCCAGTATACAGGACAGGAGAAGTGGTACTGTGCAGTGTATATATACAGAATAATACAGATACTGAGGATTACACCCAGTATACAGGACAGGAGAAGTGGTACTGTGCAGTGTATATATACAGAATAATACAGATACTGAGGATTACACCCAGTATACAGGACAGGAGAAGTGGTACTGTGCACTGTATATATACAGAATAATACAGATACTGAGGATTACACCCAGTATACAGGACAGGAGAAGTGGTACTGTGCAGTGTATATATACAGAATAATACAGGTACTGAGGATTACACCCAGTATACAGGACAGGAGAAGTGGTACTGTGCAGTGTATGTATACAGAATAATACAGATACTGAGGATTACACCCAGTATACAGGACAGGAGAAGTGGTACTGTGCAGTGTATATATACAGAATAATACAGGTACTGAGGATTACACCCAGTATACAGGACAGGAGAAGTGGTACTGTGCAGTGTATATATACAGAATAATACAGGTACTGAGGATTACACCCAGTATACAGGACAGGAGAAGTGGTACTGTGCAGTGTATGTATACAGAATAATACAGATACTGAGGATTACACCCAGTATACAGGACAGGAGAAGTGGTACTGTGCAGTGTATATATACAGAATAATACAGGTACTGAGGATTACACCCAGTATACAGGACAGGAGAAGTGGCACTGTGCAGTGTATATATACAGAATAATACAGAGGATCACACCCAGTATACAGGACAGGAGAAGTGGTACTGTACAGTGTATATATACAGAATAATACAGATACTGAGGATTACACCCAGTATACAGGACAGGAGAAGTGGTACTGTGCAGTGTGTATATATACAGAATAATACAGATACTGAGGATTACACCCAGTATACAGGACAGGAGAAGTGGTACTGTGCAGTGTATATATACAGAATAATACAGATACTGAGGATTACACCCAGTATACAGGACAGGAGAAGTGGTACTGTGCAGTGTATATATACAGAATAATACAGATACTGAGGATTACACCCAGTATACAGGACAGGAGAAGTGGTACTGTGCAGTGTATATATACAGAATAATACAGGTACTGAGGATTACACCCAGTATACAGGACAGGAGAAGTGGTACTGTGCAGTGTATGTATACAGAATAATACAGATACTGAGGATTACACCCAGTATACAGGACAGGAGAAGTGGTACTGTGCAGTGTATATATACAGAATAATACAGGTACTGAGGATTACACCCAGTATACAGGACAGGAGAAGTGGCACTGTGCAGTGTATATATACAGAATAATACAGAGGATCACACCCAGTATACAGGACAGGAGAAGTGGTACTGTACAGTGTATATATACAGAATAATACAGATACTGAGGATTACACCCAGTATACAGGACAGGAGAAGTGGTACTGTGCAGTGTGTATATATACAGAATAATACAGATACTGAGGATTACACCCAGTATACAGGACAGGAGAAGTGGTACTGTGCAGTGTATATATACAGAATAATACAGATACTGAGGATTACACCCAGTATACAGGACAGGAGAAGTGGTACTGTGCAGTGTATATATACAGAATAATACAGGTACTGAGGATTACACCCAGTATACAGGACAGGAGAAGTGGTACTGTGCAGTGTATGTATACAGAATAATACAGATACTGAGGATTACACCCAGTATACAGGACAGGAGAAGTGGTACTGTGCAGTGTATATATACAGAATAATACAGGTACTGAGGATTACACCCAGTATACAGGACAGGAGAAGTGGTACTGTGCAGTGTATGTATACAGAATAATACAGATACTGAGGATTACACCCAGTATACAGGACAGGAGAAGTGGTACTGTGCAGTGTATATATACAGAATAATACAGGTACTGAGGATTACACCCAGTATACAGGACAGGAGAAGTGGCACTGTGCAGTGTATATATACAGAATAATACAGAGGATCACACCCAGTATACAGGACAGGAGAAGTGGTACTGTACAGTGTATATATACAGAATAATACAGATACTGAGGATTACACCCAGTATACAGGACAGGAGAAGTGGTACTGTGCAGTGTGTATATATACAGAATAATACAGATACTGAGGATTACACCCAGTATACAGGACAGGAGAAGTGGTACTGTGCAGTGTATATGTACAGAATAATACAGATACTGAGGATTACACCCAGTATACAGGACAGGAGGAGTGGTACTGTGCAGTGTATATACACAGAATAATACAGATACTGAGGATTACACCCAGTATACAGGACAGGAGAAGTGGTACTGTGCAGTGTATATATACAGAATAATACAGACACTGAGGATTACACCCAGTATACAGGACAGGAGAAGTGGTACTGTGCAGTGTATATATACAGAATAATACAGGTACTGAGGATTACACCCAGTATACAGGACAGGAGAAGTGGCACTGTGCAGTGTATATATACAGGATAATACAGATACTGAAGATTACACCCAGTATACAGGACAAGAGAAGTGGCACTGTGCAGTGTATATATACAGAATAATACAGATACTGAGGATTACACCCAGTATACAGGACAGGAGAAGTGGTACTGTGCAGTGTATATATACAGAATAATACAGACACTGAGGATTACACCCAGTATACAGGACAGGAGAAGTGGTACTGTGCAGTGTATATATACAGAATAATACAGATACTGAGGATTACACCCAGTATACAGAACAAGAGAAGTGGTACTGTGCAGTGTATATATACAGAATAATACAGGTACTGAGGATTACACCCAGTATACAGGACAGGAGAAGTGGCACTGTGCAGTGTATATATACAGAATAATACAGGTACTGAGGATTACACCCACTATACAGGACAGGAGAAGTGGCACTGTGCAGTGTATATATACAGGATAATACAGATACTGAAGATTACACCCAGTATACAGGACAGGAGAAGTGGCACTGTGCAGTGTATATATACAGAATAATACAGATACTGAGGATTACACCCAGTATACAGGACAGGAGAAGTGGTACTGTGCAGTGTATATATACAGAATAATACAGATACTGAGGATTACACCCAGTATACAGAACAAGAGAAGTGGTACTGTGCAGTGTATATATACAGAATAATACAGGTACTGAGGATTACACCCAGTATACAGGACAGGAGAAGTGGCACTGTGCAGTGTATATATACAGGATAATACAGATACTGAAGATTACACCCAGTATACAGGACAGGAGAAGTGGCACTGTGCAGTGTATATATACAGGATAATACAGATACTGAAGATTACACCCAGTATACAGGACAGGAGAAGTGGCACTGTGCAGTGTATATATACAGGATAATACAGATACTGAAGATTACACCCAGTATACAGGACAGGAGAAGTGGCACTGTGCAGTGTATATATACAGAATAATACAGACACTGAGGATTACACCCAGTATACAGGACAGGAGGAGTGGTACTGTGCAGTGTATATACACAGAATAATACAGATACTGAGGATTACACCCAGTATACAGGACAGGAGAAGTGGTACTGTGCAGTGTATATATACAGAATAATACAGACACTGAGGATTACACCCAGTATACAGGACAGGAGAAGTGGTACTGTGCAGTGTATATATACAGAATAATACAGATACTGAGGATTACACCCAGTATACAGAACAAGAGAAGTGGTACTGTGCAGTGTATATATACAGAATAATACAGATACTGAAGATTACACCCAGTATACAGGACAGGAGAAGTGGCACTGTGCAGTGTATATATACAGGATAATACAGATACTGAAGATTACACCCAGTATACAGGACAGGAGAAGTGGCACTGTGCAGTGTATATATACAGGATAATACAGATACTGAAGATTACACCCAGTATAAAGGACAGGAGAAGTGGCACTGTGCAGTGTATATATACAGAATAATACAGACACTGAGGATTACACCCAGTATACAGGACAGGAGGAGTGGTACTGTGCAGTGTATATACACAGAATAATACAGATACTGAGGATTACACCCAGTATACAGGACAGGAGAAGTGGTACTGTGCAGTGTATATATACAGAATAATACAGGTACTGAGGATTACACCCAGTATACAGGACAGGAGAAGTGGTACTGTGCAGTGTATATATACAGAATAATACAGATACTGAGGATTACACTCAGTATACAGGACAGGAGAAGTGGTACTGTGCAGTGTATATATACAGAATAATACAGATACTGAGGATTACACGCAGTATACAGGACAGGAGGAGTTGTACTGTGCAGTGTATATATACAGAATAATACAGACACTGAGGATTACACCCAGTATACAGGACAGGAGAAGTGGTACTGTGTAGTGTATATATAAGAATAATACAGGTACTGAGGATTACACTCAGTATACAGGACAGGAGAAGTGGTACTGTGCAGTGTATATATACAGAATAATACAGATACTGAGGATTACACCCAGTATACAGAACAAGAGAAGTGGTACTGTGCAGTGTATATATACAGAATAATACAGGTACTGAGGATTACACCCAGTATACAGGACAGGAGGAGTGGCACTGTGCAGTGTATATATACAGAATAATACAGGTACTGAGGATTACACCCAGTATACAGGACAGGAGAAGTGGCACTGTGCAGTGTATATATACAGGATAATACAGATACTGAAGATTACACCCAGTATACATGACTGATGGACTAGTGAATTGCGCTCCTGGTAATCTAATAAATAAGACACCACACACTGCGTGACATGGATTAAAATTTTGGCCACAGCAGCCCTTTATTTTAATAAGAAAAAACATCAATAAGAAAAAACAAGATTATCGGCCCAGAGATGTGGTTGTTATAAATCCCAGCCCCATATCCCCCTCCGCCGTGTACACCTAGCTCAAGGGGGAATCTGGGTATACCCCTTGATCATTTTCCTTGTGTCCGCTGAGCTCCTCCCCAGGGACCCATCTATTCCACTGTCCACTGAGCTCCTCCCCAGGGACCCATATTCCACTGTCCGCTGAGCTCTGGCCCAGGGACCCCATTAAAAACATAATTCTCCAACCAACAAAGAGGGGGTTTAAACAACCACATCCCGCCAAGACTCGCTCTTGTGACACCTTACAAGAGTGAGTTCCTCCACAACTTAATGGCTCGTTCTACTCCTTCTTGTATTCCCAACATCCATATATCAATGCCAATGTCATTAAGATGTACCTTATCATCTCTCCAAAAATGTTCCTTTGTATTTTCCAGCATCTGGTGACGTATGGCCACCCCTCCGTTTTCCAACACAAATTTTGTTATTTTTTTATTAACCTTTATCCTTGTATTATTGATGCGAGCCACTGATCGCGCTGTTCTCCACATTTGTCTAGCTACTATATCCGACCAGACCACCACTGTTTCTGGGTAAGACCTCCATAAATTCAACATATCAAGCTTTATGTTCCTAACTAAATGTCTTGATGTTCTTATTGCTAAATCATTACCACCTAAATGGATAAGTAAGACGCCCGGGGGGCGGTAGAACTCCACATGATACTGGATTTCTTTTAACAGCTGATGCCACTGCATTCCCCTCTTTCCTATCCATGTCACCCGTGCCAAGGAACTGGGCAACCCCAACTGTTTGCCATTAGGCCTGACTGCTGCACGTAAGGCCCCCCAAAAAACAAATGAATGTCCCATGATCCAAACCAGGCATTGCTGTTCAGCTAAAACAAAAAACAAAAACACAATTATCACACAATTGTCTAAATGAAGACACAACTACTATAAGATTACCACAATGTACACATATATATACATGTACGCCATTTATAATAAATGTAATCGAATGTAACTCTTAAATCTGCTCGATTCCCATCTCCCGATTTTTTTAACTATGTCAGGCCCTAAGCCCCATCTAGCAGCTTCTGTGGCTGCTCCTATCCTAAATGAGTGTGAAGTGAATGCATTTGGAGACTCTCCCAATATTGTCAGGCATTTTTTAAGAACTGCTGTGAATTGAAATTGTGACAATGACTTACAATCCTCATGAATTAGTAATGAACCTTGGATATTTGGCCTTCTTGAGACATAGTTTCTAAAACAGATGACCGGGCAGGCCCTGGACCCGCTTAAAGGAAACAATGTGATCCATTTTCCTCTACCCTGTTGATCAGTTTTTGACTTTGCCAGAAAACATTCTAATCTGTCTGTGTACTGATGCACGTCCTCGTCTTGTAGACCCCCACTTCTGGTGGAGCTACTCGCCACCAACTCGCTGATTCTAAAAGCGCCAAAAAAGGCCAGTGTGAATGCACAACTAAAGAGAAACACTTCAAAGGGACTGCTACAGACTCGGCCTAGTACACTCAGTATCTGCTGCAATAACTGGAAAGAAATCGGACGCCGTTTATCTCTGGTCTTCTTACAACTTTTTCTGTAACCCTTTAGGGCCTGCTTAACTAAAAAATGCTTTGTGTAATCAGTGAAGTCGTGCAACTTAAACCAAAAAGCTAATCCAGACATTTTACTATCAATACTGGACAATGAAGTACCGTCCACAAAGGCCCTGCTAATGTAAAATAACAACAAGGAAACATTGTCATGTAACCTGGCATCATGTCCCACTAGAGCACACAAGTTTTCCCATTCCCTCCATGCTGACTGGTACCTCTGCCATGTGCTTACACCCACAGACCGTTCTATCAGAGCGTATGCGGTGTCACTGGCAGTGACCACAGAAAATCCGGACACTTCTTGCCTTGTACCTCTGCCATCGGGGCTAACGAACGGAATCTGTCCCACTGAAAACGAGACAGAGCATCAGCCACAGAATTGCAAACACCGGGAACATGCACAGCTGTAATCTGACAATTTGACTTTAAACAGCGCAGCACTAGATGACGCAGCAACGTAACAACAGGCAGGGAAGAAGCTGATTGTTTGTTGATGACTTCTACAACTCCCAAGTTATCACAATGAAATCTCACTTTTCGGTTTTGGAAAATATTGTACCAAATTTCACAAGCAACCACTATGGGGAACAATTCAAGGAGTACTAAGTTTCGTGTTAACCCATTGTTTCTCCAACTCTCTGGCCACCTATCTGCACACCACTGTCCCGAACAATATGCACCAAAACCAGTTGATCCCGCTGCATCAGTGTGGATGTCTAGATCAAAATTTGAAACCGGTGGTCTGATCCACAATGACCTCCCATTAAACTCTATTAAGAACTGTTCCCATACCGCCAGATCGTCCTTTAATGTTCTAGCCAGCCGCACAAAGTGATGTGGAAAGGTTATGCCTGAGGTAGCTGCAGCTAGGCGCCTACAAAAAACTCTACCCATTGGAATAATGCGACACGCAAAGTTCATTTTCCCTAACAGCGATTGTAGATCCTTTAATCTGATCTTACGGTGAGATCTAGCTTCTCTGACTGCCTCCAGCAGATCACTGACCTTGTCATCCGGTAATCTGCACTCCATTGCTTCACTGTCAATCAAAATTCCTAAAAACTTGATAAGTGTAGACGGGCCTTCTGTTTTATCTGATGCTAACGGTACTCCAAAACACTTAAAAACCGACTGAATCGCTGCCAATAATGAAGCACAAACAAATGACTTTGGTGGACCAATACATAGGAAATCATCTAGATAATGCAGGACAGAACGCACGCCGGCTTCCTTCTTTACTACCCACTCCAAAAATGTGCTAAATGATTCAAACAAGGAGCATGAGATGGAGCAGCCCATCGGTAAACACAAGTCTACATAAAACATTCCCTGCCACTGACAACCCAAGAGATGGAAGCTTTCTGGATGGACTGGTAGGAGTCTAAAGGCAGCTTCAATGTCTGTTTTTGCCATTAAAGCTCCTCTGCCGTACTTCTGAACCCATGCAATCGCTGTATCAAATGAAGTATACGAGACTGTGCAAAGTTCCTGATCGATTCCATCATTAACTGAGCTTCCATGAGGGAAGGACAGATGATGGATCAGCCTAAACTTATTGGGTTCCTTCTTTGGGACCACCCCCAATGGAGAGACCCTTAAGTTTTCTATTGGCATTTTGGGGAATGGGCCTGCCATGCGGCCCAGGTCAATTTCTTTGTTTAGTTTTGTGGAGACAATGTGAGAATATGTATAAGCTGAAGCAAGGTTACGAGAACAGGTTAATGGGCCTGAAGTAGATGGGATCTTAAAACCTTCTGAGAAACCCTCCCCCAGCAATTGTGCTGCTTTTCTATCTGGGTACCTGCTTAGATAGCCCACCATCTCCCCGAGTCTAATTGGGGTTTCCCCCTTTTTGGTTAATCTCTGCTGTTGGGGTTTTATTTCGTTTAAAGCATTTTGATAGGCTATGGTTTCCACTACAGAAGCTGCATTCATGTTTGTACCTGCATGTGTTTCCGAATCTGCACTGGCTATCATTGAACTGCCAGCAGCAACCTTTTCTGTTTGCTGCCGACAATCCGATTGCTGATGATCTGCCGACATAGCCCTGAAAGGGCTGATTAACCCCACGTGGCGCTGTCATGAGACGCATCCATAAACTAATATCTTTGTGATCCCAACGAATCCCTTGGCGACCAGCCTTTCGTTGGCGAAACTGCTCATCATAGCGCAGCCATGCTAAACCTCCATACGCACGGTGCGCCTCCCCGATAGAATTCATGTAACAAAATAAGGCAGAGCAATGTTCAGGAGTTTTTTGGCCTATTACACTTGCTAATATGGCAAAGGCCTGGAACCAATTGCTAAATGTTTGGGGGATGAGACAATACCGTCTTTCTTGTTCCTCTCTTTTCCTCTCATCAAACCTTACTCTATCCAAGTTATATTTTTCTAAGGGCAATAATGAAAATATTTCCACATATTCGTCGGCCCAAATCTTCTCCCTAACCTCCTGTTTCAAATGAATTCCTAGAGGACCCTCAAAACATACATATAATTCTCCTTTTGCTGCATCAGATAATGGAACCCCTTGTGAAATTACTGCGTCCTCCTGTGTGTCTGGATCAGCACACGACTGACTTACCACCTCCGATGTCCGGCGACCATTCCCGCACCATGCAGCAATAGGAGAAGAAGTTATGGGTAAGCTAGACTGACTCAAAGCCTCCTTAACCCCTGACACTAATTGCTGTACTACTGAATTAAGATCCCATCCTACATTGCCGGGAACTGCACCCCCAACTGCGCCCACTGGACTTATTACAGGTGTTGTTACACTAGATATAGGACAAGAAAAAGTGTTCTCACCAATACCTGGCTGCGTCCTAGGTTGACCAGCCGTCCGTGACGTATTAGTTATAGTCTCTACAGCCCCTCCATTATTGAAGTGCTGCGTGCTGCTGCCCTCTAGTGGGGAGTCGTTATCTGTGTCATAGTCATTGTCTGGAATCTCTTCTGAGTCTTGTAGCTGTAGATTTCTTGCCGGACTCATATCCTGAGCCGGCCGAAGAAGTCTTTGTCTGGTTAAAGTACTTTTGCGCAGTTGTCTTTTTGGATTCCTGCCACTCCTCGTGTAATGAGAACCCGGATCCGGAAATGTTGTGTGTCCTAAGCCCGTCCCCCCGTGTTGGTTTATTTCCTGGGGTAAGGCCGTATGATGTCCTCTAGAATGATACAAAGTTTGTTGAGGAAGTTCTATGGATTCATGGTGGGCTGTGGTCACGTCAGTTGTAGCTTGTGTGGCTGCTTCTCTGGCTGGCACCTCAGTAGAGCTGGACTTTCTCCTTGCACTTCTTGGAGTCTCTCTGGTTAGATGGTCGGGCTCTTTTCTCTGTCCCTTGTTATTCTGGTTCTGTAGTTTCCTTCCTGGTTTGTAAGCAGGATCAGAGGCCGTGCTGCGCTTTGCTCTTTTCCTAGAGGTAACGGAAGGACTTATGATCCTATTGTGAGTCCTATTGGCCATTTCAGAAGTTAGTCTCTCAGGAGGTCTTGATCTTCTTAGAGTTTGATGTTCAGAAAGTTCAGAAGGGACAGATGCTGTATCCCGGGCATTCTTCAGCAATTCGTCTAGCTGGGCCTGAATCCATTCGGGCCTACATGTCAAAGCCGCGGCCTGAACGCTCTTCAGCAAGGCATCCATACTGCTTGTTCAGTCTTTAAGTCCAGGACAAAGGAATGACACCTTAACATGGGACCTATTTCTTATATGGCCCCTGCCCCCATCTCTCCTCCTGCTCGCCCACCACCACATTCCTTAGGTAAAAACCCCCATCCCTTACTCCTTAACCCTTTCCTGGATCTATCACTGCCTCAGTCATGTACGTTACGTCTATCTGCCTTCACTCTGCTGGACAGGAGAAGTGGCACTGTGCAGTGTATATATACAGGATAATACAGATACTGAAGATTACACCCAGTATACAGGACAGGAGAAGTGGTACTGTGCAGTGTATATATACAGTAGGAGTGGTACTGTGTAGTGTATATATACAGTAGGAGAGGTAGTGTGCAGTGTATATATACAGTAGGAGTGGTACTGTGTAGTGTATATATACAGTAGGAGAGGTAGTGTGCAGTGTATATATACAGTAGGAGTGGTACTGTGTAGTGTATATATACAGTAGGAGTGGTACTGTGCAGTGTATATATACAGAATAATACACATACTGAGGATTACACCCAGTATACAGGACAGGAGGAGTGGTACTGTGCAGTGTATATATACAGAATAATACACATACTGAGGATTACACCCAGTATACAGGACAGGAGAAGTGGTACTGTGCAGTGTATATATACAGAATAATACAGATACTGAGGATTACACCCAGTATACAGGACAGGAGAAGTGGTACTGTGCAGTATATATATACAGAATAATACACATACTGAGGATTACACCCAGTATACAGGACAGGAGAAGTGGTACTGTGCAGTGTATATATACAGGATAATACAGGTACTGAGGATTACACCCAGTATACAGGACAGCAGAAGTGGTACTGTGCAGTGTATATATACAGGATGATACAGATACTGAGGATTACATCCAGTATACAGGACAGGAGAAGTGGTACTGTGCAGTGTATATATACAGAATAATACAGATACTGAGGATTACACGCAGTATACAGGACAGGAGGAGTTGTACTGTGCAGTGTATATATACAGAATAATACAGACACTGAGGATTATACCCAGTATACAGGACAGGAGAAGTGGTACTGTGTAGTGTATATATAAGAATAATACAGGTACTGAGGATTACACTCAGTATACAGGACAGGAGAAGTGGTACTGTGCAGTGTATATATACAGAATAATACAGATACTGAGGATTACACCCAGTATACAGGACAGGAGAAGTGGCACTGTGCAGTGTATACATACAGAATAATACACATACTGAGGATTATACCCAGTATACAGGACAGGAGAAGTGGTACTGTGCAGTGTATGTATACAGAATAATACAGGTACTGAGGATCACACCCAGTATACAGGACAGGAGAAGTGGTACTGTGCAGTGTATATATACAGAATAATACAGGTACTGAGGATTACACACCGTATACAGGACAGGAGAAGTGGTACTGTGCAGTGTATATATACAGATACTGAGGAGTACACCCAGTATACAGGACAGGAGAAGTGGTACTGTGCAGTGTATATATACAGAATAATATAGGTACTGAGGATTACACCCAGTATACAGGACAGGAGACGTGGTACTGTGCAGTGTATATATACAGAATAATACAGGTACTGAGGATTACACCCAGTATACAGGACAGGAGGAGTGGTACTGTGCAGTGTATATATACAGGATAATACAGGTACTGAGGATTACACCCAGTATACAGGACAGGAGAAGTGGCACTGTGCAGTGTATATATACAGAATAATACAGATACTGAGGATTACACCCAGTATACAGGACAGGAGAAGTGGTACTGTGCAGTGTATATATACAGAATAATACAGGTACTGAGGATTACACCCAGTATACAGGACAGGAGGAGTGGTACTGTGCAGTGTATATATACAGAATAATACAGATACTGAGGATTACACCCAGTATACAGGACAGGAGAAGTGGTACTGTGCAGTGTATATATACAGAATAATACAGATACTGAGGATTACACCCAGTATACAGGACAGGAGAAGTGGTACTGTGCAGTGTATATATATACACAGAATAATACAGATACTGAGAATTACACCCAGTATACAGGACAGGAGAAGTGGTACTGTGCAGTGTATATATATAGAATAATACAGGTACTGAGGATCACACCCAGTATACAGGACAGGAGAAGTGGTACTGTGCAGTGTATATATACAGGATAATACAGATACTGAGGATTACACCCAGTATACAGGACAGGAGAAGTGGTACTGTGCAGTGTATATATACAGAATAATACAGATACTGAGGATTACACCCAGTATACAGGACAGGAGAAGTGGTACTGTGCAGTGTATATATACAGAATAATACAGATACTGAGGATTACACCCAGTATACAGGACAGGAGAAGTGGAACTGTGCAGTGTATATATACAGAATAATACAGATACTGAGGATTACACCCAGTATACAGGACAGGAGAAGTGGTACTGTGCAGTGTATATATACAGAATAATACAGATACTGAGGATTACACCCAGTATACATGACTGATGGACTAGTGAATTGCCGCTCCTGGAAACCTAATAAATAAGACACCACACACTGCGTGACATGGATTAAAATTTTGGCCACAGCAGCCCTTTATTTTTAATAAGAAAAAACATCAACAAGAAAAAACAAGATTATCGGCCCAGAGATGTGGTTGTTATAAATCCCAGCCCCATATCCCCCTCCGCCGTGTACACCTAGCTCAAGGGGGAATCTGGGTATACCCCTTGATCATTTTCCTTGTGTCCGCTGAGCTCCTCCCCAGGGACCCATCTATTCCACTGTCCACTGAGCTCCTCCCCAGGGACCCATATTCCACTGTCCGCTGAGCTCTGGCCCAGGGACCCCATTAAAAACATAATTCTCCAACCAACAAAGAGGGGGTTTAAACAACCACATCCCGCCGCCGCCAAATGCTGCTGTAACATACAATATTAAAATGTTAATACAATATTAATATGTTGATATGACATTGTCAATTTGGATACATTACTGATAACAATTGATACAATACGATACAATACTAATAATGTTGATAAAATACCGATGATGTTGAATACCAATAACATTGTTAGAATATTGACAGTGTTGCAAAGTCCTGATATTGATACATTTCCCTTCATTATAGGGAGGGTGGGTGGGACAACTGCTTGTTCAGTCTTTAAGTCCAGGACAAAGGAATGACACCTTAACATGGGACCTATTTCTTATATGGCCCCTGCCCCCATCTCTCCTCCTGCTCGCTCACCCCCACCACCACATTCCTTAGGTAAAACCCCCATCCCTTACTCCTTAACCCTTTCCTGGATCTATCACTGCCTCAGTCATGTACGTTACGGCTATCTGCCTTCACTCTGCTTGACTGATGGACTAGTGAATTGCCGCTCCTGGAAACCTAATAAATAAGACACCACACACTGCGTGACATGGATTAAAATTTTGGCCACAGCAGCCCTTTATTTTTAATAAGAAAAAACATCAACAAGAAAAAACAAGATTATCGGCCCAGAGATGTGGTTGTTATAAATCCCAGCCCCATATCCCCCTCCGCCGTGTACACCTAGCTCAAGGGGGAATCTGGGTATACCCCTTGATCATTTTCCTTGTGTCCGCTGAGCTCCTCCCCAGGGACCCATCTATTCCACTGTCCACTGAGCTCCTCCCCAGGGACCCATATTCCACTGTCCGCTGAGCTCTGGCCCAGGGACCCCATTAAAAACATAATTCTCCAACCAACAAAGAGGGGGTTTAAACAACCACATCCCGCCAAGACTCGCTCTTGTGACACCTTACAAGAGTGAGTTCCTCCACAACTTAATGGCTCGTTCTACTCCTTCTTGTATTCCCAACATCCATATATCAATGCCAATGTCATTAAGATGTACCTTATCATCTCTCCAAAATTGTTCCTTTGTATTTTCCAGCATCTGGTGACGTATGGCCACCCCTCCGTTTTCCAACACAAATTTTGTTATTTTTTTATTAACTTTTATCCTTGTATTATTGATGCGAGCCACTGATCGCGCTGTTCTCCACATTTGTCTAGCTACTATATCCGACCAGACCACCACTGTTTCTGGGTAAGACCTCCATAAATTCAACATATCAAGCTTTATGTTCCTAACTAAATGTCTTGATGTTCTTATTGCTAAATCATTACCACCTAAATGGATAAGTAAGACGCCCGGGGGGCGGTAGAACTCCACATGATACTGGATTTCTCTCAACAGCTGATGCCACTGCATCCCCCTCTTTCCTATCCATGTCACCCGTGCCAAGGAACTGGGCAACCCCAACTGTTTGCCATTAGGCCTGACTGCTGCACGTAAGGCCCCCCCAAAAACAATTGAATGTCCCATGATCCAAACCAGGCATTGCTGTTCAGCTAAAACAAAAAACAAAAACACAATTATCACACAATTGTCTAAATGAAGACACAACTACTATAAGATTGCCAAAATGTACACATATATATACATGTACGCCATTTATAATAAATGCAATCTAATGTAACTCTTAAATCTGCTCGATTCCCATCTCCCGATTTTTTTTTAACTATGTCAGGCTCTAAGCCCCATCTAGCAGCTTCTGTGGCTGCTCCTATCCTAAATGAGTGTGAAGTGAATGCATTTTGGAGACTCTCCCAATATTGTCAGGCATTTTTTAAGAACTGCTGTGAATTGAAATTGTGACAATGACTTACAATCCTCATGAATTGCTTAAAGGAAACAATGTGATCCATTTTCCTCTACCCTGTTGATCAGTTTTTGACTTTGCCAGAAAACATTCTAATCTGTCTGTGTACTGATGCACGTCCTCGGCTTGTAGACCCCCACTTCTGGTGGAGCTACTCGACACCAACTCGCTGATTCTCAAAAGCGCCAAAAAAAAGGCCAGTGTGAATGCACAACTAAAGGGAAACACTTCAAACGGACTGCTCCAGACTCAGCCTAGTACACTCAGTATCTGCTGCAATAACTGGAAAGAAATCGGACGCCGTTTATCTCTGGTCTTCTTACAACTTTTTCTGTAACCCTTTAGGGCCTGCTTAGCTAAAAAATGCTTTGTGTAATCAGTGAAGTCGTGCAACTTAAACCAAAAGCTAATCCAGACATTTTACTATCAATAGTGGACAATGAAGTACCATCCACAAAGGCCCTGCTAATGTAAAATAACAACAAGGAAACATTGTCATGTAACCTGGCATCATGTCCCACTAGCATCAGCCACAGAATTGCAAACACCGGGGACATGCACAGCTGTAATCTGACAATGTGACTTTACACAGCGCAGCACTAGATGACGCAGCAACGTAACAACAGGCAGGGAAGAAGCTGATTGTTTGTTGATGACTTCTACAACTCCCAAGTTATCACAATGAAATCTCACTTTTCGGTTTTGGAAAATATTGCACCAAATTTCACAAGCAACCACTATGGGGAACAATTCAAGGAGTACTAAGTTTCGTGTTAACCCATTGTTTCTCCAACTCTCTGGCCACCTATCTGCACACCACTGTCCAGAACAATATGCACCAAAACCAGTTGACCCCGCTGCATCAGTGTGGATGTCTAGATCAAAATTTGAAACCGGTGGTCTGATCCACAATGACCTCCCATTAAACTCCATTAAGAACTGTTCCCATACCGCCAGATCGTCCTTTAATGTTCTAGCCAGCCGCACAAAGTGATGTGGAAAGGTTATGCCTGAGGTAGCTGCAGCTAGGCGCCTACAAAAAACTCTACCCATTGGAATAATGCGACACGCAAAGTTCATTTTTCCTAACCGCGATTGTAGATCCTTTAATCTGATCTTACGGTGGGATCTAGCTTCTCTGACTGCCTCCAGCAGATCACTGACCTTGTCATCCGGTAATCTGCACTCCATTGCTTCACTGTCAATCAAAATTCCTAAAAACTTGATAAGTGTAGACAGGCCTTCTGTTTTATCTGATGCTAACGGTACTCCAAAACACTTAAAACCGACTGAATCGCTGCCAATAATGAAGCACAAACAAATGACTTTGGTGGACCAATACATAGGAAATCATCTAGATAATGCAGGACAGAACGCACGCCGGCTTCCTTCTTTACTACCCACTCTAAAAATGTGCTAAATGATTCAAACAAGGAGCATGAGATGGAGCAGCCCATCGGTAAACACAAGTCTACATAAAACCTTCCCTGCCACTGACAACCCAAGAGATGAAGCTTTCTGGATGGACTGGTAAGAGTCTAAAGGCAGCTTCAATGTCTGTTTTTGCCATTAAAGCTCCTCTGCCGTACTTCTGAACCCATGCAATCGCTGTATCAAATGAAGTATACGAGACTGTGCAAAGTTCCTGATCGATTCCATCATTAACTGAGCTTCCATGAGGGAAGGACAGATGATGGATCAGCCTAAACTTATTGGGTTCCTTCTTTGGGACCACCCCCAATGGAGAGACCCTTAAGTTTTCTATTGGCATTTTGGGGAATGGGCCTGCCATGCGGCCCAGGTCAATTTCTTTGTTTAGTTTTGTGGAGACAATGTGAGAATATGTATAAGCTGAAGCAAGGTTACGAGAACAGGTTAATGGGCCTGAAGTAGATGGGATCTTAAAACCTTCTGAGAAACCCTCCCCCGGCAATTGTGCTGCTTTTCTATCTGGGTACCTGCTTAGATAGCCCACCATCTCCCCGAGTCTAATTGGGGTTTCCCCCTTTTTGGTTAATCTCTGCTGTTGGGGTTTTATTTCGTGTAAAGCATTTTGATAGGCTATGGTTTCCACTACAGAAGCTGCATTCATGTCTGTACCTGCATGTGTTTCCGAATCTGCACTGGCTATCATTGAACTGCCAGCAGCAACCTTTTCTGTTTGCTGCCGACAATCGGCTTGCTGATGATCTGCCGACATAGCCCTGAAAGGGCTGATTAACCCCACGTGGCGCTGTCATGAGACGCATCCATAAACTAATATCTTTGTGATCCCAACGAATCCCTTGTCGACCAGCCTTTCGTTGGCGAAACTGCTCATCATAGCGCAGCCACGCTAAACCTCCATACACACGGTGCGCCTCCCCGATAGAATTCATGTAACAAAATAAGGCAGAGCAATGTTCAGGAGTTTTTTGGCCTATTACACTTGCTAATATGGCAAAGGCATGGAACCAATTGCTAAATGTTTGGGGGATGAGACAATACCGTCTTTCTTGTTCCTCTCTTTTCCTCTCATCAAACCTTACTCTATCCAAGTTATATTTTTCTAAGGGCAATAATGAAAATATTTCCACATATTCGTCGGCCCAAATCTTCTCCCTAACCTCCTGTTTCAAATGAATTCCTAGAGGACCCTCAAAACATACATATAATTCTCCTTTTGCTGCATCAGATAATGGAACCCCTTGTGAAATTACTGCATCCTCCTGTGTCTCTGGATCAGCACACGACTGACTTACCACCTCCGATGTCCGGCGACCATTCCCGCACCATGCAGCAATAGGAGAAGAGGTTATGGGTAAGCTAGACTGACTCAAAGCCTCCTTAACCCCGGACACTAATTGCTGTACTACTGAATTAAGATCCCATCCTACATTGCCGGGAACTGTACCCCTAACTGCGCCCACTGGATTCATTACAGGTGTTGTTACACTAGATATAGGACAAGAAAAAGTGTTCTCACCAATACCTGGCTGCGTCCTAGGTTGACCAGCCGTTCGTGACGTATTAGTTATAGTCTCTACAGCCCCTCCATTATTGAAGTGCTGCGTGCTGCTGCCCTCTAGTGGGGAGTCGTTATCTGTGTCATAGTCATTGTCTGGAATCTCTGCTGAGTCTTGTAGCTGTAGATTTATTGCCTGACTCACATCCTGAGCCGGCCGAAGAAGTCTTTGTCTGGTTAAAGTACTTTTGCGCAGTTGTCTTTTCGGATTCCTACCACTCCTCGTGTAATGAGAACCCGGATCCGGAAATGTTGTGTGTCCTAAGCCCATCCCCCCGTGGGGTGAGGCCGTATGATGTCCTCTAGAATGATGCAAAGATTGTTGAGGAAGTTCTAAGGATTCATGGTGGGCTGTGGTCACGTCAGTTGTAGCTTGTGTGGCTGCTTCTCTGGCTGGCACCTCAGTAGAGCTGGACTTTCTCCTTGCACTTCTTGGTGTCTCTCTGGTTAGATGGTCGGGCTCTTTTCTCTGTCCCTTGTTATTCTTGTACTGTAGTTTCCTTCCTGGTTTGTAAGCAGGATCAGAGGCCGTGCTGCGCTTTGCTCTTTTCCTAGAGGTAACGGAAGGACTTATGATCCTATTGTGAGTCCTATTGGCCATTTCAGAAGTTAGTCTCTCAGGAGGTCTTGATCTTCTTAGAGTTTGATGTTCAGAAAGTTCAGAAGGGGCAGATGCTGTATCCCGGGCACTCTTCAGCAATTCGTCTAGCTGGGCCTGAATCCATTCGGGCCTACATGTCAAAGCCGCGGCCTGAACGCTCTTCAGCAAGGCATCCACAACTGCTTGTTCAGTCTTTAAGTCCAGGACAAAGGAATGACACCTTAACATGGGACCTATTTCTTATATGGCCCCTGCCCCCATCTCTCCTCCTGCTCGCTCACCCCCACCACCACATTCCTTAGGTAAAACCCCCATCCCTTACTCCTTAACCCTTTCCTGGATCTATCACTGCCTCAGTCATGTACGTTACGGCTATCTGCCTTCACTCTGCTGGACAGGAGAAGTGGTACTGTGCAGTGTATATATACAGAATAATACAGGTACTGAGGATTACACCCAGTATACAGGACAGGAGGAGTGGTACTGTGCAGTGTATATATACAGAATAATACAGATACTGAGGATTACACCCAGTATACAGGACAGGAGAAGTGGTACTGTGCAGTGTATATATACAGTAGGAGTGGTACTGTGCAGTGTATATATACAGTAGGAGTGGTACTGTGCAGTGTATATATACAGTAGGAGTGGTACTGTGCAGTGTATATATACAGTAGGAGTGGTAGTGTGCAGTGTATATATACAGTAGGAGTGGTAGTGTGCAGTGTATATATACAGTAGGAGTGGTACTGTGCAGTGTATATATACAGTAGGAGTGGTACTGTGCAGTGTATATATACTGTAGGAGTGGCAGTGTGCAGTGTATATATACAGTAGGAGTGGTACTGTGCAGTGTATATATACAGTAGGAGTGGTACTGTGCAGTGTATATATACAGTAGGAGTGGTACTGTGCAGTGTATATATACAGTAGGAGTGGTACTGTGCAGTGTATATATACAGTAGGAGTGGTACTGTGCAGTGTATATATACAGTAGGAGTGGTACTGTGCAGTGTATATATACAGTAGGAGTGGTAGTGTGCAGTGTATATATACAGTAGGAGTGGTAGTGTGCAGTGTATATATACAGTAGGAGTGGTAGTGTGCAGTGTATATATACAGTAGGAGTGGTAGTGTGCAGTGTATATATACAGTAGGAGTGGTAGTGTGCAGTGTATATATACAGTAGGAGTGGTAGTGTGCAGTGTGTATATATACAGTAGGAGTGGTAGTGTGCAGTGTATATATACAGTAGGAGTGGTAGTGTGCAGTGTATATATACAGTAGGAGTGGTAGTGTGCAGTGTATATATACAGTAGGAGTGGTACTGTGCAGTGTATATATACAGTAGGAGTGGTAGTGTGCAGTGTATATATACAGTAGGAGTGGTAGTGTGCAGTGTATATATACAGTAGGAGTGGTAGTGTGCAGTGTATATATACAGTAGGAGTGGTAGTGTGCAGTGTATATATACAGTAGGAGTGGTACTGTGCAGTGTATATATACAGTAGGAGTGGTACTGTGCAGTGTATATATACAGTAGGAGTGGTAGTGTGCAGTGTATATATACAGTAGGAGTGGTAGTGTGCAGTGTATATATACAGTAGGAGTGGTAGTGTGCAGTGTATATATACAGTAGGAGTGGTACTGTGCAGTGTATATATACAGTAGGAGTGGTACTGTGCAGTGTATATATACAGTAGGAGTGGTACTGTGTAGTGTATATATACAGTAGGAGAGGTAGTGTGCAGTGTATATATACAGTAGGAGTGGTACTGTGTAGTGTATATATACAGTAGGAGAGGTAGTGTGCAGTGTATATATACAGTAGGAGTGGTACTGTGTAGTGTATATATACAGTAGGAGTGGTACTGTGCAGTGTATATATACAGTAGGAGTGGTAGTGTGCAGTGTATATATACAGTAGGAGTGGTAGTGTGCAGTGTATATATACAGTAGGAGTGGTAGTGTGCAGTGTATATATACAGTAGGAGTGGTAGTGTGCAGTGTATATATACAGTAGGAGTGGTAGTGTGCAGTGTATATATACAGTAGGAGTGGTAGTGTGCAGTGTATATATACAGTAGGAGTGGTAGTGTGCAGTGTATATATACAGTAGGAGTGGTAGTGTGCAGTGTATATATACAGTAGGAGTGGTACTGTGCAGTGTATATATACAGTAGGAGTGGTACTGTGCAGTGTATATATACAGTAGGAGTGGTAGTGTGCAGTGTATATATACAGTAGGAGTGGTAGTGTGCAGTGTATATATACAGTAGGAGTGGTACTGTGCAGTGTATATATACAGTAGGAGTGGTACTGTGCAGTGTATATATACAGTAGGAGTGGTAGTGTGCAGTGTATATATACAGTAGGAGTGGTAGTGTGCAGTGTATATATACAGTAGGAGTGGTACTGTGCAGTGTATATATACAGTAGGAGTGGTACTGTGCAGTGTATATATACAGTAGGAGTGGTACTGTGCAGTGTATATATACAGTAGGAGTGGTACTGTGCAGTGTATATATACAGTAGGAGTGGTACTGTGCAGTGTATATATAAAGTAGGAGTGGTACTGTGCAGTGTATATATAAAGTAGGAGTGGTACTGTGCAGTGTATATATACAGTAGGAGAGGTAGTGTGCAGTGTATATATACAGTAGGAGTGGTAGTGTGCAGTGTATATATACAGTAGGAGTGGTACTGTGCAGTGTATATATACAGTAGGAGTGGTACTGTGCAGTGTATATATACAGTAGGAGTGGTAGTGTGCAGTGTATATATACAGTAGGAGTGGTACTGTGCAGTGTATATATACAGTAGGAGTGGTACTGTGCAGTGTATATATACAGTAGGAGTGGTACTGTGCAGTGTATATATACAGTAGGAGAGGTAGTGTGCAGTGTATATATACAGTAGGAGTGGTACTGTGCAGTGTATATATACAGTAGGAGTGGTACTGTGCAGTGTATATATACAGTAGGAGTGGTACTGTGCAGTGTATATATACAGTAGGAGTGGTACTGTGCAGTGTATATATACAGTAGGAGTGGTAGTGTGCAGTGTATATATACAGTAGGAGTGGTACTGTGCAGTGTATATATACAGTAGGAGTGGTACTGTGCAGTGTATATATACAGTAGGAGTGGTACTGTGCAGTGTATATATACAGTAGGAGTGGTACTGTGCAGTGTATATATACAGTAGGAGTGGTAGTGTGCAGTGTATATATACAGTAGGAGAGGTAGTGTGCAGTGTATATATACAGTAGGAGTGGTACTGTGCAGTGTATATATACAGTAGGAGTGGTACTGTGCAGTGTATATATACAGTAGGAGTGGTACTGTGCAGTGTATATATACAGTAGGAGAGGTAGTGTGCAGTGTATATATACAGTAGGAGTGGTACTGTGCAGTGTATATATACAGTAGGAGTGGTAGTGTGCAGTGTATATATACAGTAGGAGTGGTAGTGTGCAGTGTATATATACAGTAGGAGTGGTAGTGTGCAGTGTATATATACAGTAGGAGTGGTACTGTGCAGTGTATATATACAGTAGGAGTGGTACTGTGCAGTGTATATATACAGTAGGAGTGGTACTGTGCAGTGTATATATACAGTAGGAGTGGTACTGTGCAGTGTATATATACAGTAGGAGAGGTAGTGTGCAGTGTATATATACAGTAGGAGTGGTACTGTGCAGTGTATATATACAGTAGGAGTGGTAGTGTGCAGTGTATATATACAGTAGGAGTGGTACTGTGCAGTGTATATATACAGTAGGAGTGGTACTGTGCAGTGTATATATACAGTAGGAGTGGTACTGTGCAGTGTATATATACAGTAGGAGTGGTACTGTGCAGTGTATATATACAGTAGGAGTGGTACTGTGCAGTGTATATATACAGTAGGAGTGGTAGTGTGCAGTGTATATATACAGTAGGAGAGGTACTGTGCAGTGTATATATACAGTAGGAGTGGTACTGTGCAGTGTATATATACAGTAGGAGTGGTACTGTGCAGTGTATATATACAGTAGGAGTGGTAGTGTGCAGTGTATATATACAGTAGGAGTGGTACTGTGCAGTGTATATATACAGTAGGAGAGGTAGTGTGCAGTGTATATATACAGTAGGAGTGGTACTGTGCAGTGTATATATACAGTAGGAGTGGTACTGTGCAGTGTATATATACAGTAGGAGTGGTACTGTGCAGTGTATATATACAGTAGGAGTGGTACTGTGCAGTGTATATATACAGTAGGAGTGGTAGTGTGCAGTGTATATATACAGTAGGAGTGGTAGTGTGCAGTGTATATATACAGTAGGAGTGGTACTGTGCAGTGTATATATACAGTAGGAGAGGTAGTGTGCAGTGTATATATACAGTAGGAGTGGTACTGTGCAGTGTATATATACAGTAGGAGTGGTACTGTGCAGTGTATATATACAGTAGGAGTGGTACTGTGCAGTGTATATATACAGTAGGAGTGGTACTGTGCAGTGTATATATACAGTAGGAGAGGTAGTGTGCAGTGTATATATACAGTAGGAGTGGTACTGTGCAGTGTATATATACAGTAGGAGTGGTACTGTGCAGTGTATATATACAGTAGGAGTGGTACTGTGCAGTGTATATATACAGTAGGAGTGGTACTGTGCAGTGTATATATACAGTAGGAGTGGTACTGTGCAGTGTATATATACAGTAGGAGAGGTAGTGTGCAGTGTATATATACAGTAGGAGTGGTACTGTGCAGTGTATATATACAGTAGGAGTGGTACTGTGCAGTGTATATATACCGTAGGAGTGGTACTGTGCAGTGTATATATACAGTAGGAGTGGTAGTGTGCAGTGTATATATACAGTAGGAGTGGTACTGTGCAGTGTATATATACAGTAGGAGAGGTAGTGTGCAGTGTATATATACAGTAGGAGTGGTACTGTGCAGTGTATATATACAGTAGGAGTGGTACTGTGCAGTGTATATATACAGTAGGAGTGGTACTGTGCAGTGTATATATACAGTAGGAGTGGTAGTGTGCAGTGTATATATACAGTAGGAGTGGTAGTGTGCAGTGTATATATACAGTAGGAGTGGTACTGTGCAGTGTATATATACAGTAGGAGAGGTAGTGTGCAGTGTATATATACAGTAGGAGTGGTACTGTGCAGTGTATATATACAGTAGGAGTGGTACTGTGCAGTGTATATATACAGTAGGAGTGGTACTGTGCAGTGTATATATACAGTAGGAGAGGTAGTGTGCAGTGTATATATACAGTAGGAGTGGTACTGTGCAGTGTATATATACAGTAGGAGTGGTACTGTGCAGTGTATATATACAGTAGGAGTGGTACTGTGCAGTGTATATATACAGTAGGAGTGGTACTGTGCAGTGTATATATACAGTAGGAGTGGTACTGTGCAGTGTATATATACAGTAGGAGTGGTACTGTGCAGTGTATATATACAGTAGGAGAGGTAGTGTGCAGTGTATATATACAGTAGGAGTGGTACTGTGCAGTGTATATATACAGTAGGAGTGGTACTGTGCAGTGTATATATACAGTAGGAGTGGTACTGTGCAGTGTATATATACAGTAGGAGTGGTACTGTGCAGTGTATATATACAGTAGGAGTGGTAGTGTGCCGGGGTGGACTTATTAGTGTAATCTGGCCGCAGAGGGGTGCAGGAGGTGATGTGAATTGGGCATTATGCGGCCCATGTGCGCTTCTTTCTCAGGCCCCTCTTCTCTTTGCTCCCGTTTATGGTGTCGTCTATACAATGTGTAACAGAAGCTTTGATTTTGCTCGTTGTCGTTTCTACTTTACACGATTCTTAGTGACCGGTGATGAATGGCTTCCGGTGTCGTCTTTTTCTTATTGTAATCTGGACCCTGCAGTACAATCTTTACTGTTAGTGATTATTGTCGGTGCTGACACATTACACTCTGAGCTGCTTTACATCCAGACCCTACATATCTTCACATATATATATATATATATATAGCATCGCTGACCTCTGCCCTTTATCTATGGACTGAGCTTTAAATCATTATTTTCCCCCCAGAACTATGAAATCTGTTGGCTTCCCCTCGGCGTGCAGCATAGAATGGGTTAATGGTTCGGTTTCCACGGCTGAGATTGTCGAGGTATCGGATTCCTCAGCACCTACAGAATATATATAGAGACGTGCGAATCACCTTGGAAACCACAATAAGAATCTTCCGCACTCCGGGATGGACATGAAGCTGCACAGTTCAACATCTCCTAAACTTTAGCGGAGACCAAGTCCTCAAACCTGCAACATCCGTCACCGCGGATCATAAATCAGCACAAACCTGGAGCCAATCCGTCCAAAAATATCACCAGGGCCCTAATGTGATGTAGTCAAGAGCCGGCATGTCTATCAATAGCGACTGAGCAGCCGGGATACCGGGGGATTAACCCTTCACATTACCAAGTGGGTGTGTATCTGGGGACCCTCATTGACCCTCTGCAACCCCCAAATCAGATGCTGAACCCCCCAAATAACAAAAAACTCTCACTAGTTCTATCTACAGCTTTGTTCTCCAAATTCATGGGGGTCCCATCCCCTGACCCATGAGACCCCCCTCCCTGTGGATGTTGTACCCTAGTTGAGCTAGCACCAATACATGTTTAATCAGTAACTCCAGGCTGGAGATTTTACAATCTCTTGTTGGCGGAAATGCAAGGGAATCAGTCTCCAGGTTTTTGCGCCCCCATCTGAGAGCAGCATAATGTAAGGGCAGAGACCCTGATTCCAGGAATGTGTCACTTACTGAGCTGTGTGCTGTCTCCTCTGCTGCAGATCCAGCAGTTATACAGAGCTCAGGAATATGCTGGACTACCTCCAGCAGCCAAGTAGTCCTGTAATGATAATCTCCTGCTGATTAATTGGTGATTTTTTCAGAACTACACTGCACAGCCCAGTTAGTGACACATCGCTGGAATCAGGGTCTCTGCCCCCAAAATTGTGCAGCTCTCAGATTAGGTGGAAAAACCTGGTGACAAATTCTGTTCAAGAAGAAAACTTAATAGTGAAGATGTCGTCTATTCTGGAGAAACAGTTTGTGTCTGATGTTATAGACAAAACGGCAAAATTATCCAATATGCTTAATATTGGGGTGTACTAATAAGGCAGGAAGCCGGATTTTAAAGTTTAAACCCCAGGGGTCATGAGAAAGGACTAAGAGGTATTCTGATGTGACACATTTATGGCATAAAGGCTGTATACAGCAGGTAGAGGGTTGACTTCAGGAGCACCCAGCTATCAGGAGAATGGGGCCCGGTGCTCGCTGGGGTCTTTCCTCATTGCAGAAGTTACATGGAGCAAGTCTGTGCTGCAAAAGCTGGAGGCCACACATAAAATACCGTGGGCCCTATGTGACCCCTGGCTGCAGCTCGTGGCCCCTGCACTAGAGGCCGTCATGTCAATGACCAGTCACCCGGCAGCGGAACTCCAGGAAGCGTCACTGAAGGTTATTACTGTGCAACACAAGGGTTAATGTCCACTAGAATAAAGTTACTCCGACCCATCCATAGCACAAAGCCCAAATCTGTTATAGGACTAACCCGAACAATAACCCACATACTAACCCCAAATCTAAACCTAGCCATAATCCCCAACATTAACCCCAAAACTAAACCTAGCGATAATCCCCAACATTAACCCCAAAACTAAACCTAGCCATAATCCCAAACATTAACCCCAAAACTAAGCCTAACGATAATCCCCAACATTAACCCCAAAACTAAACCTAGCCATAATCCCAAACATTAACCCAAAATCTAAACCTAGCGATAATCCCAAACATTAACCCCAAAACTAAACCTAGCCATAAACCCAAACATTAACCCCAAAACTAAACCTCACGATAATCCCCAACATTAACCCCAAAACTAAACCTAACGATAATCCCCAACATTAACCCCAAATCTAAACCTAGCCATAATCCCCAAACATTAACCCCAAAACTAAACCTAGCCATAATTTCAAACATTAACCCCAAAACTAAACCTAGCCATAATCCCCAACATTAACCCCAAAACTAAACCTAGCCATAATCCCCAACATTAACCCCAAAACTAAACCTAGCGATAATCCCCAACATTAACCCCAAAAATAAACCTAGCGATAATCCCAAACATTAACCCCAAAACTAAACCTAACGATAATCCCCAACATTAACCCCAAAACTAAACCTCACGATAATCCCCAACATTAACCCCAAAACTAAACCTAGCCATAATCCCAAACATTAACCCCAAAACTAAACCTAGCCATAAACCCAAACATTAACCCCAAAACTAAACCTAGCGATAATCCCCAACATTAACCCCAAATATAGCACTAACCCAACCACAGCACTATCCTCAATGATAAGACTAACCACAAATAGCCCAAATATTTGTCTAATGCTAACCCCAACACTAACCTCATAACACAAAACCCCCAAAACACAACACTGAGCCCCCATATATTTTCTATTACTAACCCTAATGTCACTGCTAATAACCCCAAATATCCAAACTGTAACCTCAATCCTAATCCCAGTCAGCCGCCTTTGTCCTAAACTGTGACACGAACTCCATCCCTAATACTAAAACCAATACTGACCCCCAAACCTAATAATAATCCTAACCCATCAACTCACCGGGACACAAAACGTAACCCGGCCCTCAGCCCAAAAGTAACCGCTAAACCCCTCCTGGCTCCTATTAATATCAGGCACCAGGCACAGAGCCCAATATACAGAGGGGGCGAAAATCACAAAGTAACAGGATATTTACATTGTAAAGTAATAATATTATGATAAACAATAACAAACATCTCCGCTACAATCCACGCTCATAGATACAATGTATCAGTCCCAGCAGGTGCAGCGGCCAGGTGTGTACAGGACGGAGGACAGACAGCGGCCAGGTGTGTACAGGACGGAGGACAGACAGCGGCCAGGTGTGTACAGGACGGAGGACAGACAGCGGCCAGGTGTGTACAGGACGGAGGACAGACAGCGGCCAGGTGTGTACAGGACGGAGGACAGACAGCGGCCAGGTGTGTACAGGACGGAGGACAGACAGCGGCCAGGTGTGTACAGGACGGAGGACAGACAGCGGCCAGGTGTGTACAGGACGGAGGACAGACAGCGGCCAGGTGTGTACAGGACGGAGGACAGACAGCGGCCAGGTGTGTACAGGACAGAGGACAGACAGCGGCCAGGTGTGTACAGGACGGAGGACAGACAGCGGCCAGGTGTGTACAGGACGGAGGACAGACAGCGGCCAGGTGTGTACAGGACGGAGGACAGACAGCGGCCAGGTGTGTACAGGACGGAGGACAGACAGCGGCCAGGTGTGTACAGGACGGAGGACAGACAGCGGCCAGGTGTGTACAGGACGGAGGACAGACAGCGGCCATGTGTGTACAGGACGGAGGACAGACAGCGGCCAGGTGTGTACAGGACTGAGGACAGACAGCGGCCAGGTGTGTACAGGACGGAGGACAGACAGCGGCCAGGTGTGTACAGGACGGAGGACAGACAGCGGCCAGGTGTGTACAGGACGGAGGACAGACAGCGGCCAGGTGTGTACAGGACGGAGGACAGACAGCGGCCAGGTGTGTACAGGACGGAGGACAGACAGCGGCCAGGTGTGTACAGGACGGAGGACAGACAGCGGCCAGGGGTGTACAGGACGGAGGACAGACAGCGGCCAGGTGTGTACAGGACGGAGGACAGACAGCGGCCAGGTGTGTACAGGACGGAGGACAGACAGCGGCCAGGGGTGTACAGGACGGAGGACAGACAGCGGCCAGGGGTGTACAGGACGGAGGACAGACAGCGGCCAGGTGTGTACAGGACGGAGGACAGACAGCGGCCAGGGGTGTACAGGACGGAGGACAGACAGCGGCCAGGGGTGTACAGGACGGAGGACAGACAGCGGCCAGGTGTGTACAGGACGGAGGACAGACAGCGGCCAGGTGTGTACAGGACGGAGGACAGACAGCGGCCAGGTGTGTACAGGACGGAGGACAGACAGCGGCCAGGTGTGTACAGGACGGAGGACAGACAGCGGCCAGGTGTGTACAGGACGGAGGACAGACAGCGGCCAGGTGTGTACAGGACGGAGGACAGACAGCGGCCAGGTGTGTACAGGACGGAGGACAGACAGCGGCCAGGTGTGTACAGGACGGAGGACAGACAGCGGCCAGGTGTGTACAGGACGGAGGACAGACAGCGGCCAGGTGTGTACAGGACGGAGGACAGACAGCGGCCAGGTGTGTACAGGACGGAGGACAGACAGCGGCCAGTTGTGTACAGGACGGAGGACAGACAGCGGCCAGGTGTGTACAGGACGGAGGACAGACAGCGGCCAGGTGTGTACAGGACGGAGGACAGACAGCGGCCAGGTGTGTACAGGACGGAGGACAGACAGCGGCACTCTCAGTGCTGGGAGGTAAAGAGGAGGACAGACAGCGGCACTCTCAGTGCTGGGAGGTAAAGAGGAGGACAGATACCTGTAGGGGATCCAGTCAGACTGGTACTTAGAAGTCATTGCTCCTCACAGTCAAGGGCCCGACCCTCCAGAGCAGGACAAGGCGTTCAGACCCCATGCAGACCTCGGCCATGAAGCCAGCAGCATCCTCTGGAGAGCAGGAGGCACCTGGGTCCTGGAGGAAGGTGAGCAGCGGTACAGGAGGAGCAGAGCTCAGTGCAGCACAGTGCAGGAGGAGCAGAGCTCAGTGCAGCACAGTGCAGGAGGAGCAGAGCTCAGTGCAGAAGGAGCAGAGCTCAGTGCAGCACAGTGCAGGAGGAGCAGAGCTCAGTGCAGCACAGTGCAGGAGGAGCAGAGCTCAGTGCAGGAGGAGCAGAGCTCAGTGCAGGAGGAGCAGAGCTCAGTGCAGCACAGTGCAGGAGGAGCAGAGCTCAGTGCAGCGCAGCAGGGTCTATCCCAGCAACAGCCTCATCCCGTCTCCAGCAATAAATGAGCAGCTCTCCCTCAGCAGAGACTGATGTATCCAGCACCGGGGTGGGAATGTCGCCGGTTGTCGCCGCTGAGGCCCCGGTGAAGCCGCTCATCTTTGTCCTGCTGCAGCATGGTGCTTCGTCCTCTTCACCTGCACAGCAGCAGCAGCAGAAGCATTGAGTGTGATCATTAATGAGCAGCTCCACAGCAGCAGACACAGCCCCCAGTGATGTCATCTGCCAGTCACCAGCTGACTGCAAAACCTGAGCTGGATCCGCGCTGTGCAGCCTGGAGAGCAGGAGGGGCACCGTGCACCCCCTTACACCAGACTGGGGGCCCCATCCGGATTCGGCTCTTATTCACCCCCGCCTCCACAATCCCAGATGTTTTCTATCACTCCCTATTTCTAACCCAAAGACCCTGCTGAGCAGAACTTCTCCGGAGCAGAATTCATGCAGTCAGGGATGACGTGGAAGGGGGGCACTTATTTTTGCAGGGTCATTGCAAGCTGTATAATATAAGTGGCGCTAATGTTCACACATCTGGAATAGTTCAGGGTCTTCTATCTGGGGGTTGAATACGTCTCCATTATTGTGGCCTCCAGATGTGCAGGTGACAGGTGGCAGCGAGGAGATGGCAGTGACCCTGAGAAGTGGCGGCACAGGACAAGTGGCAGCGAGGAGATGGTGGTGACCCCGAGAAGTGGCGGCACAGGACAGGTGGCAGCGAGGAGATGGCAGTGACCCCGAGAAGTGGCGGCACAGGACAGGTGGCAGCGAGGAGATGGTGGTGACCCCGAGAAGTGGCGGCACAGGACAGGTGGCAGCGAGGAGATGGTGGTGACCCTGAAAACTGGCAGCACAGGACAGGTGGCAGCGAGGAGATGGTGGTGACCCTGAAAACTGGCAGCAGAGGACAGGTGGCAGCGAGGAGATGGCAGTGACCTGAGAAGTGGCGGCACAGGACAGGTGGCAGCGAGGAGATGGTGGTGACCCCGAGAAGTGGCGGCACAGGACAGGTGGCAGCGAGGAGATGGTGGTGACCCTGAAAACTGGCAGCACAGGACAGGTGGCAGCGAGGAGATGGTGGTGACCCTGAAAACTGGCAGCAGAGGACAGGTGGCAGCGAGGAGATGGCAGTGACCTGAGAAGTGGCGGCACAGGACAGGTGGCAGCGAGGAGATGGTGGTGACCTGAGAAGTGGCGGCACAGGACAGGTGGCAGCGAGGAGATGGCAGTGACCTGAGAAGTGGCGGCACAGGACAGGTGGCAGCGAGGAGATGGTGGTGCCCTGAGAACTGGCAGCACAGGACAGGTGGCAGCGAGGAGATGGCAGTGACCTGAGAAGGGGCGGCACAGGACAGGTGGCAGCGAGGAGATGGTGGTGACCCTAAGAAGTGGCGGCACAGGACAGGTGGCAGCGAGGAGATGGTGGTGACCCTGAGAAGTGGCGGCACAGGACAGGTGGCAGCGAGGAGATGGTGGTGACCCTGAGAAGTGGCGGCACAGGACAGGTGGCAGCGAGGAGATGGCAGTGACCTGAGAAGTGGCGGCACAGGACAGGTGGCAGTGAGGAGATGGCAGTGACCTGAGAAGTGGCGGCACAGGACAGGTGGCAGCGAGGAGATGGTGGTGACCCTGAGAAGTGGCGGCACAGGACAGGTGGCAGCGAGGAGATGGTGGTGACCCTGAGAAGTGGCGGCACAGGACAGGTGGCAGCGAGGAGATGGTGGTGACCCTGAGAAGTGGCGGCACTGTGCAAGTAACAATTCCTCTGCTCCTGAATGAAGTGATAACTCGGGCTCCGCGTTGTCATGGAGATTCGTATTACGGAATCCTCATCATCACCGGACATCAGATGATCACTGTGAGATCGCTAATAATAACCCACCCCCATAGTAACACCCGAAACAGAAATAGAAGCATTATAAAAGGCGTTACACTATAGGTGTATTCCTCTGCAATATCATCCCCGGACCTCCCTGTAAAACATGAAATACCCCAGATATACCGGCCCCACAGAAGCCCTCTGGAGCATCAATCACTAAACGTTGCCATTAAAGAGCAGCAAACATCCAAAGAACTTACAAATTCCATGCAGATGTCTCCATTACACAGATTCAGGACCAAGACCCTAGTGCAAACCACAGGAGCCCCTGCAAGCCTGGACATTGGGAGGAGTCCCTGAATCTGACCGCTCTCTGGATTCCATAAATATCTATTTAATACTCATTTTCTTCTTGTAGCTTCACTTCCCAGATTCAAACTCAAAGTGAGGTCCAGTAATCTTTGACCAGAGACTGAATCTTTGTGATTTCAGCTCTGCAGGTCACTATTTTATATGTAAAATAAAACTGAGATAATTGAAGTGGAGACTTGCAGGATTAATTAAAAGGGTTGATTAAAAATCTCCTGTGAAACGTTTAGGAATTGAAGAAACGTTTCTACAAAGTCTCCTCAATTCAGAGACTCAAAAGTAACAAAGTGACTTTTTCGTAAATAGAATGTCTATTTTGAACCCTTTGTAGAGAATCCTTTGGAGCAATTACTGAAGTCTTTCGGCTATGGTCATCTCCACCTCTGGTCTCCTCCGGTGTGAGTTTTCTGGCCGTGGTTGTCTCCACTGCTGGTCTCCGTATGGTCATCTCCACCACTGGTCTCCGGTGTGAGGTTTCTGGCCATGGTTGTTTCCACCACTGGTCTCCTTGTGATCATCTCCACCGCTGGTCTCCTCCGGTGTGAGGTTTTTGGCCGTGGTGGTCTCCATCGCTGGTCTCCTCCGGTGTGAGGTTTCTGGCCGTGGTTGTCTCCACCGCTGGTCTCCTCCGGTGTGAGGTTTCTGGCTGTGGTTGTCTCCATCGCTGGTCCCTCCGGTGTGAGGATTTGGGCCATGGTTGTCTCCACCGCTGGTCTCCTCCGGTGTGAGATTTCTGGCCGTGGTTGTCTCCACTGCTGGTCTCCTCGTGATAATCTCCACCGCTGGTCTCCTCCGGTGTGAGGTTTCTGGCCGTGGTTGTTTCCACCACTGGTCTCCTTATGGTCATCTCCACATCTGGTCTCCTCCGGTGTGAGGATTTTGGCCGTGGTTGTCTCCACCGCTGGTCTTCTCTGGTGTGAGGTTTCTGGCCGTGGTTGTTTCCACCACTGGTCTCCTCGTGGTCATTTCCACCGCTGGTCTCCTCCGGTGTGAGGCTTCCGGCCGTGGTCATCTCCACCGCTGGTCTCCTCCGGTGTGAGGCTTCCGGCCGTGGTCGTCCCCATCGCTGGTCTCCTCCGGTATGAGGCTTCTGGCCGTGGTTGTCTCCACTGCTGGTCTCCTCCGGTGTGAGGTTTCTGCCCGTGGTTGTCTCCACCACTGGTCTCCTCTGGTGTGAGGCGTTTCCGGCCGTGCTTGTCCCCATCGCTGGTCTCCTCTGGTGTGAGGATTTGGGCCATGGTTGTCTCCACCGCTGGTCTTCTCCAGTGTGAGGTTTCTGGCCGTGGTTGTCTCCACTGCTGGTCTCCTCGTGGTCATCTCCTCCGTGGTCTCCTCCGGTGTGAGATTTCTGGCCGTGGTTGTCTCCACCGCTGGTCTCCTTATGGTCATCTCCACCTCTGGTCTCCACCGGTGTGAGGATTTTGGCCGTGGTTGTCTCCACCGCTGGTCTCCCCCGGTGTGAGGTTTCTGGCCGTGGTTGTCTCCACTGCTGGTCTCCTCATGGTCATCTCCACCGCTGGTCTCCTCTGGTGTGAGGCTTCCGGCCGTGGTCATCCCCATCGCTGGTCTCCTCCGGTGTGAGGCTTCCGGCCGTGGTTGTCTCCATCGCTGACCTCGTCCGGTGTGGGGTTTTGCCACCTTTACTGCAGTGACTTCAGTTGTTTCTGGGTCTCTCTAGAAGTTTTGTCTTAATCCTGTGAAGTGCAGCTCGATAGGGTGAGATCTGGTGAGGGCTCGGCCATTGCAGAATATTCCATTTCTTTTCCTTTTGCGGGATGTTTTGGGTCATCGTCCATTTGTCTGTGAAGCACAGTTTAATCATTGCTGCACTTGTTTGAATCTGAGCAGAAAGTCTCTCCAAGACTTCTGAATTCATCCGCCAGCTTCTGTCTTCAGTCACATCATCAATAACCACTAGTTTCCCAGGGCCATTGTTAGCCCTGCATGCCCGGCCAGCACACCGCCTCCATCATCAATAACCACTAGTGCCCCAGGGCCATTGTTAGCCTTGCATGCCCAGCCAGCACATCGCCTCCATCATCAATAACCACTAGTGCCCCAGGGCCATTGTTAGCCTTGCATGCCCAGCCAGCACATCGCCTCCATCATCAATAACCACTAGTGCCCCAGGGCCATGGTTAGCCCTGCATGCCCAGCCAGCACATCGCCTCCATCATCAATAACCACTAGTGCCCCAGGGCCATGGTTAGCCCTGCACGTCCAACCAGCACACCGCCTCCATCATCAATAACCACTAGTGCCCCAGGGCCATTGTTAGCCCTGCATGCCCGGCCAGCACATCACCTCCATCATCAATAACCACTACTGCCCCAGGGCCATTGTTAGCCTTGCATGCCCAGCCAGCACATCGCCTCTATCATCAATAACCACTAGTGCCCCTGGGCCATTGTTAGCCCTGCATGCCCAGCCAGCACATCGCCTCCATCATCAATAACCACTACTGCCCCAGGGCCATTGTTAGCCTTGCATGCCCAGCCAGCACATCGCCTCTATCATCAATAACCACTAGTGCCCCTGGGCCATTGTTAGCCCTGCATGCCCAGCCAGCACATCACCTCCATCATCAATAACCACTAGTGCCCCTGGGCCATTGTTAGCCCTGCATGCCCAGCCAGCACATCGCCTCCATCATCAATAACCACTAGTGCCCCTGGGCCATTGTTAACCTTGCATGCCCAGCCAGCACTCCGCCTCCATCATCAATACCCACTAGTGCCCCAGGGCCATTGTTAGCCCTGCATGCCCGGCCAGCACACTGCCTCCATCATAAATAACGACTAGTGCCTCAGGGCCATTGTTAGCCCTGCACGTCCAGCCAGCACACCGCCTCCATCATCAATAACCACTAGTGCCCCAGGGCCATTGTTAGCCCTGCACGTCCAACCAGCACACCGCCTCCATCATCAATAACCACTAGTGCCCCAGGGCCATTGTTAGCCCTGCACGTCCAACCAGCACACCGCCTCCATCATCAATAACCACTAGTGCCCCAGGGCCATTGTTAGCCCTGCATGCCCGGCCAGCACACTGCCTCCATCATAAATAACGACTAGTGCCTCAGGGCCATTGTTAGCCCTGCACGTCCAGCCAGCACATCACCTCCATCATCAATAACCACTAGTGCCCCAGGGCCATTGTTAGCCCTGCATGTCCAACCAGCACACCGCCTCCATCATCAATAACCACTAGTGCCTCAGGGCCATTGTTAGCCCTGCATGCCCGGCCAGCACACTGCCTCCATCATAAATAACGACTAGTGCCTCAGGGCCATTGTTAGCCCTGCACGTCCAGCCAGCACACCGCCTCCATCATCAATAACCACTAGTGCCCCAGGGCCATTGTTAGCCCTGCACGTCCAACCAGCACACCGCCTCCATCATCAATAACCACTAGTGCCTCAGGGCCATTGTTAGCCCTGCACGTCCAACCAGCACATCGCCTCCATCATCAATAACCACTAGTGCCCCAGGGCCATTGTTAGCCCTGCATGCCCAGCCAGCACATCGCCTCCATCATCAATAACCACTAGTGCCCCAGGGCCATTGTTAGCCTTGCATGCCCAGCCAGCACTCCGCCTCCATCATCAATAACCACTAGTGCCCCAGGGCCATTGTTAGCCCTGCACGTCCAACCAGCACACCGCCTCCATCATCAATAACCACTAGTGCCCCTGGGCCATTGTTAGCCTTGCATGCCCAGCCAGCACACCGCCTCCATCATCAATAACCACCAGTGCCCCAGGGCCATTGTTAGCCCTGCACGTCCAACCAGCACATCGCCTCCATCATCAATAACCACTAGTGCCCCAGGGCCATTGGGAGCCCTGCATGCCCAGCCAGCACATCGCCTCCATCATCAATAACCACTAGTGCCTCAGGGCCATTGGGAGCCCTGCATGCTCGGCCAGCACACCGCCTCCATCCTCAATAACCACTAGTGCCCCAGGGCCATTGTTAGCCCTGCATGCCCAGCCAGCACATCGCCTCCATCATCAATAACCACTAGTGCCCCAGGGCCATTGGGAGCCCTGCATGCCCGGCCAGCACACCGCCTCCATCATCAATAACCACTAGTGCCCCTGGGCCATTGTTAGCCCTGCATGCCCAGCCAGCACATCACCTCCATCATCAATAACCACTAGTGCCCCAGGGCCATTGGGAGCCCTGCATGCCCGGCCAGCACATCGCCTCCATCATCAATAACCACTAGTGCCCCAGGGCCATTGGGAGCCCTGCATGCCCGGCCAGCACACCGCCTCCATCATCAATAACCACTAGTGCCCCAGGGCCATTGGGAGCCCTGCACGTCCAGCCAGCACACCGCCTCCGCCATGTGTTACAGAGGAGGTGCTGTGCTCTGGATCAGGAGCCTCTCCAAGCCTTCTCCAGACTGTCCTCTTTCATCATTCAGGTCCAGGTTTATCTTAGTCTCCTCCGTCCTCTGCGGCTTTTCCAGAACTCGGCGGCTGCTTTAGATTTTTTTTGGTAAAGTCTAATTCAGTGTATTTTTCGCCTGACATTTCTGCTTTCTCTGATGAATTTGTTCTTTTTTCAGCCTAATGATGGTCAATTTCTTCTCCTCTGATCACATGTTGTGGGTTCACAGCAACAGCTCCAAATGCCAATGCCCCACCTGGAATCAGCTCCAGACCTTTTACCTGCCTAATAGATAAGATAACGATGGAATCACCCATGAGCCAATTAAAGAGATTCTGAGATAATTGTCCAATTATGTATTAGTCCATTGAAAAAGGGGCAGCGACATATTAAAGAGCTGAAATTCCTAAATCTTCCTTCAATTCGGATGTGAATCCCTCAAATTAAAGTTGAGAGTCATCACTTTATATTGATTGATTATAGAACTGGATCTGGAATGTGTTTTGGTAAACTGCTAAAATGACAAAACTTGTGTCACTGGGGTGCAATCATTTTTGTCACAATGTGACTGCAGGAAAGCGAGGGACAGAGTGTCCTATGCTATCCCTCACATTAGAGGACCCTAGGCTATCCGTAACTTCTGGATTACCCCTGATGGTGGAGATGCCGGAGTCCTGTGCCTTACTATTCTCCTGACCAGAACTAATCTGTCCCACTTCCCCAAAGAAGGAAGAAGCAGGAGTGTGATGGCAACACAGATAAAAACAGGGAAAAAACAAATCATACATACAGAAAAATCACAGGAACACACAGTAAGAGACTAGGGAGAAAAGTAAGAGCAGGAAGGCAGCAACAGAAGGACAACAAGGGTTAAGACCACGACTGCTCACAGCAATAGAATACTATAACCACCAGCCAGTTTAGATCACAACACCTCACTACACCAGTATAGAGGAGCTATAGCTGGCATTGAAGGAAATGCCCAGCCAGCATATATAGGAGGGGAGCAAACGTGACTGGCTCCCCCACAGCATGTGATTAAAGGAGATTAACAAGCAGACCAGCAGAGATTAACTCTTGTTAGCCTGCCTATGGACTACAAGTCTGCAGGTCGACACCAGAGGCATCCTGCACTGATCACAGACAGTAGAAAAGTTATCATGCAGAGCGCAAGAATGTGCAGTTTCCACAGATCCTGACACCACCTACGCCAGTCAGCAATGTTTGTAAAAACCTCCTCGTCACAGTACCTTTCCCTTTAAGAGGGACATCTGGACCTGTTTTTTCAGGATGAAGGAGATGCAGTCAGCATGGACATGAGAGGCTGGCCCCAAGTCCTCTCCTCGGCACCAGAACATCGCTGATGAACTAAATGCTGCAACGAACAGGGCACAAAATTGGAATTAATTTTTGAAACCTGAAACTCTAATGACCCAGCGACTAAAACCGCAGCGGAAGGTAAGGGAAGAGGGGCTCCAGAAGGCACATTTCTTTAACAGATACATGCAAAAAAACATTATGGATTTTGAATGATGACGGAAGTGTCAGGTGGAAAGCCGCAGGATTACTGACTGCGGTAATATTGTACGGACCAATAAACCGGGGTCCTAACTTCAATGAAGGTATTTCAAGTTCAATGTTTCTTGTAGAATAACCCCACCAGATCGCCCACGCACAGGTCCAGACCAGGCACACATCTACAGTCAGCCACACACAGGTCCGGACCAGGCACAGGTCTACAGTCACCCACACACAGGTCCGGACCAGGCACACGTCTACAGTCACCCACACACAGGTCCGGACCAGGCACAGGTCTACAGTCACCCACACACAGGTCCAGACCAGGCACACGTCTACAGTCAGCCACACACAGGTCCGGACCAGGCACACGTCTACAGTCAGCCACACACAGGTCCGGACCAGGCACACGTCTACAGTCACCCACACACAGGTCCGGACCAGGCACACGTCTACAGTCAGCCACACACAGGTCCGGACCAGGCACAGGTCTACAGTCAGCCACACACAGGTCCGGACCAGGCACACGTCTACAGTCACCCACACACAGGTCCGGACCAGACACACGTCTACAGTCACCCACACACAGGTCCGGACCAGGCACACGTCTACAGTCACCCACACACAGGTCCGGACCAGGCACACGTCTACAGTCACCCACACACAGGTCCGGACCAGGCACACGTCTACAGTAAGCCGCACACAGGTCCAGACCAGGCACACGTCTACAGTCACCCACACACAGGTCCGGACCAGGCACACGTCTACAGTCACCCACACACAGGTCCGGACCAGGCACACGTCTACAGTCACCCACACACAGGCCGGACCAGGCACACGTCTACAGTCAGCCGCACACAGGTCCAGACCAGGCACACGTCTACAGTCACCCGCACACAGGTCCGGACCAGGCACACGTCTACAGTCAGCCGCACACAGGTCCGGACCAGGCACACGTCTACAGTCACCCACACACAGGTCCGGACCAGACACACGTCTACAGTCACCCACACACAGGTCCGGACCAGGCACACGTCTACAGTCACCCACACACAGGTCCGGACCAGACACACGTCTACAGTCACCCACACACAGGTCCGGACCAGGCACACGTCTACAGTCACCCACACACAGGTCCGGACCAGGCACACGTCTACAGTCACCCGCACACAGGTCCGGACCAGGCACACGTCTACAGTCACCCACACACAGGTCCGGACCAGGCTCACGTCTACAGTCAGCCGCACACAGGTCCGGACCAGGCACACGTCTACAGTCACCCGCACTCAGGTCCGGACCAGGCACACGTCTACAGTCAGCCGCACACAGGTCCGGACCAGGCACACGTCTACAGTCACCCACACACAGGTCCGGACCAGGCACACGTCTACAGTCACCCACACACAGGTCCGGACCAGGCACACGTCTACAGTCACCCACACACAGGTCCGGACCAGGCACAGGTCTACAGTCAGAGGCACACAGCTCCGGACCAGGCACAGGTCTACAGTCGCCCACACACAGGTCCGGACCAGGCACAGGTCTACAGTCAGCCGCACACAGCTCCGGACCAGGCACAGGTCTACAGTCACCCACACACAGGTCCGGACCAGGCACACGTCTACAGTCACCCACACACAGGTCCAGACCAGGCACCCGCCTACAGTCACCCACACACAGGTCCGGACCAGGCACACGTCTACAGTCAGCCGCACACAGGTCCAGACCAGGCACACATCCATAGTCACCCACACACAGGTCCGGACCAGGCACAGGTCTACAGTCAGCCGCACACAGGTCCAGACAAGGCACAGGTCTACAGTCGCCCACACACAGGTCCGGACCAGGCACACGTCTACAGTCACCCACACACAGGTCCGGACCAGGCACACGTCTACAGTCACCCACACACAGGTCCGGACCAGGCACAGGTCTACAGTCAGAGGCACACAGCTCCGGACCAGGCACAGGTCTACAGTCGCCCACACACAGGTCCGGACCAGGCACAGGTCTACAGTCAGCCGCACACAGCTCCGGACCAGGCACAGGTCTACAGTCACCCACACACAGGTCCGGACCAGGCACACGTCTACAGTCACCCACACACAGGTCCAGACCAGGCACCCGCCTACAGTCACCCACACACAGGTCCGGACCAGGCACACGTCTACAGTCAGCCGCACACAGGTCCAGACCAGGCACACATCCATAGTCACCCACACACAGGTCCGGACCAGGCACAGGTCTACAGTCAGCCGCACACAGGTCCAGACAAGGCACAGGTCTACAGTCGCCCACACACAGGTCCGGACCAGGCACACGTCTACAGTCAGCCGCACACAGGTCCGGACCAGGCACACGTCTACAGTCAGCCGCACACAGGTCCGGACCAGGCACACGTCTACAGTCACCCACACACAGGTCCAGACAAGGCACAGGTCTACAGTCAGCCGCACACAGGTCCGGACCAGGCACAGGTCTACAGTCAGCCGCACACAGGTCCAGACAAGGCACAGGTCTACAGTCGCCCACACACAGGTCCGGACCAGGCACACGTCTACAGTCAGCCGCACACAGGTCCGGACCAGGCACAGGTCTACAGTCAGCCGCACACAGGTCCGGACCAGGCACAGGTCTACAGTCAGCCGCACACTGGTCCGGACCAGGCACACGTCTACAGTCACCCACACACAGGTCCGGACCAGGCACACGTCTACAGTCAGCCGCACGCTTATACTTAGAGCCCATGTAGATGAAAGTGCTGAGACCAATTGGTTCTCCACAGGTTCCCCTGAAGAGTGCCCCTCCTGAAATGTACAGAACTGGGGATGACGACCATAGACACAAAAAAAGGAGGAGATATACCAGAAGATTCATTGCCGCAAATACGGATGGCAAATTTGTCGAGAGGAAAGAACGAGGACCTCATTAGAGGGGACTCTGGAGTGTGACGATCTGACAAACACCTGAACAAGGTCTTAGCGTTAGGTAATGATAGTAAGGCGATAAATGTGTCATCTTACAAAACCTATCCACCACCACCAAAATGCCCGTATTACCAGCAGAAGGAAGATCCATAATAAAATCCATGGAATTGTCCGTCCAACGCTGACGAGGGACTCTCAAAGGCTGCAGACAACCTGACGGACGAGAGTGCGATGGCTTAGGTTGCACAGGCGGACACATAGGACACCACATCCCTCCGGACACTGGGCCTCCAAAAGCGACAGAGTACAAGGTCCAGAGCACCTTTCACCCCAGGGTGACGCCACCCCAGAACCCTACAGCAAAGATTCATGGGAACCATCGACTTGTTCACCGGATCCCCAGACGGTCCTCACCGTGAGCCTCAGCAACCTCAGACTCCACATCAGTACTGAGCGTCGACACCACCACTCCCTTCTGAAGGATGAGGACCGGTTCCTCACAAGGCCCCCCCCCCCCCCACCCAGAAAACACCTGGACAAAGCATCGGCCTTAATGTTTTTAGAACAAGGGCGATAAATTACAAAGAAATTAAACCTATTAAAAAACAACGACCACTGACGCGGTCTCGGTGTAAGGCGTTTAGCGGACTCAAGGTAAAGAAGGTTTTATGGTCAGTAATTACTGCACCTGTACGGTTTTGATGCGATTTTTTTTGTCAGGAGATGCAGATTTAGTGCAGGAATATCGTGTAAAATTTAAGCAGCAAATCTGCAGCTCTTGGCAAAAAAAAAAATGCTGCACAAAAACAGTTTTCACGCCATTTCAGTGCAATTTTCTGCTGGGAGACGCAAATTTGATGCAGTAATTCGATGTAGACATTTCAGCATCGAGTTTGCATCATCTGGCAGATGTGACAATTCTTGGCAGCTGCAAGCTGCTATTTTAAGGATGGGGGAAGCCCAATAATCATGGGTCTCCCCAGCCTGAGAATACCAGTCCTCAGCTGTCGGCTTGATCTCGGCTGTGTACCAAAATTGGGATGGGAGCCGCACGCTGTTTTTTTTTTTTTAATTATTTACTTAAATAATTTTTTAACAAAGCTGCATGTGGTTCCTCCTATTTTGATACACAGCAGGCTGCAGCCTGTAGCCGTAGGCTTTCTGTGCTGGTATCACAATATCGGGGACCTTACGACAATTTATTTTTACACCACTATAAAGATGCAGGCAGTGTGTCTGATTCCAAGCAGCGAGACGCTGTCACACAGGGTGGGGGCGCGGACTGACTGCAACCAATCACAGATGTCAGGCCGGCCGGTGGGTGGGGAAAGCAGTGAATATGTATGAGGGTAATGAGTGGCCCCGGAGGCAGTGTTACGACCGTACGGAGACTGGTAAGTATAATATACCTGCTCTAATCCCCCAAGCCCTGTCTACCACTATTTTAACACTAGAAGTCCCAGAAATTTCAAGCTCCATAGGGTTCCAATGGTAGAAATGTTAAATGACCCCTCTCTGGGACGTCTAGTGTTAAAGCACAATATTCAGGTCCCCATAGACTTATATAGGGATCAGCGTTCATGCAGATCTCCGCGATTAATTCCAATCCCAAACTGGGGTTTTTTTTGTTTGTTTTTTCTCTAAAATCCAGTTAGACCCGCTGACCCCGAATATCTGCGGGCTCGCCCCTCACTAGAAGAGATATATCAGGCTGTATCAATACAGGGAAAATCCAAACTCAGACACACTGCAAGCTCACAGAAACAAACTAAGAGTCTAAGGAGAAAAGCAAGAGCAGGAAGGCAGCAACAAAAGGGCAACAAGGATTAACACAACCGCTCACTATATAGGTAGAGTAATACCGTATAGTGAGCGGTTGTGTTAATAGAGTACTACAACCACCAGTAAGTCTGGATCATAACACCTCACCAGACCAGTATAGAGAAGCTATAGCTGGCATTAAAGGAAGTATCCAGCCAGCATATATAGGAGGGGAACGAATGTGCCTGGATGCCCCACAACATGTGACCAAATGAGACTAACAAGCAGCCCAGCAGGGATTAACTCTTGCTAGCCTGCCTGTGAACTACAAGTCTGCAGGTCGACACCCGAGTCTGCCTGCGCTGATGGCAGACATCAGAGAAGTTGTCAGGCAGACAGCCAGTATCTGTAGTCTCCACAGAGCTTGACGCCACCATGACAGTCGGACAATTGTTCTGCATTTAATTTATAATGGAAGTTGATACAAATGTATGAAATGTACAGAAAATGTTACAATGGTGATTAAATAACGAGGTCATCCCACGAATACACAGCCCCCATGTATCTCTGCGGGTATAGATGGGACGGATCTTTCCAGCATTTCTCATCACGTGCCCCTTTCTTGCCTCGATTGTTGAGGTTTTATGAGAACCGTAATATTTCCCGGTCGCTGTTTACACGGATCATCTCTCAGTCTCTCCGGACATCGGATATAGACAGGGAAATCCTTGGACAGACGACCTTAATATCAAAGGCGTGAATCCGAAAGTTCACCATCTCCCTGCAGACCAGAGAGGGAACAGAGTGAGAGGTCCGGGAGATATGGCCCGGAGCGGATATCTGCTGGCCGCGGATGGATAGGCTGTATACAAGGAACGTCCCCTCGGCTTCATCACCATCTGCTCTCTGGAAACTTCTCCTGTGCTGCACCTGCCATGTGGACCGGCTGTCGCCAGCTCTTGCGCTCCTTCCTACTGATATTAGTGTGCACCTGATGAACCCTCCACACTGATGTCCCTACGACGGTTGCACCTGCACCAGAGCTGAAATCAGGCTGATCCCGGCCATGTCTGTCCAGTATGTAACAAATATGGAGAGAAGGGCTGCCACCTCCCCTCTGTAGGAGTCAGGAGAATGGTAAAGGCACAAGGGGTCGACCTTCATCCTCTCCCCTCATGCCAGCCTATTACAAGCCTACAGTACATGGGCGCCTCTGGCCAGAATTTGCCATGACTAAGCCCTGATCGTATGGTCTTCTCTTAAAATTAGGACTCCGCTCATCTGTACATGTACATCTATCGAGCTGAGGGGCACACAACAGACAATGAGCAAGCCCGAGCTGAGGAGGACACGTCAGACGACAAGCGAGCATGAGCAGAGGAGGGCACGACAGACGACAAGCGAACCCAGCTAAGGAGGACACGACAGACGACAAGCGAGCCTGAGCGGAGGAGGACACAACAAACGACAAGCGAGCCTGAGCTGAGGAGGACACAACAAACAACAAGCGAGCCTGAGCTGAGGAGGAAACGACAGATGAGCGAGCCAGAGCGGAGGAGGACACGACAGACGACAACCGAGCATGAGCAGAGGAGGACACGACAGACGACAAGCAAGCATGAGCAGAGGAGGACACGACAGACGACAAGCGAACCCAGCTAAGGAGGACACAACAGACGACAAGCAAGCATGAGCAGAGGAGGGCACGACAGACGACAAGCGAACCCAGCTAAGGAGGACACGACAAGCGAGCCTGAGCGGAGGAGGACACAACAAACGACAAGCGAGCCTGAGCTGAGGAGGACACAACAAACAACAAGCGAGCCTGAGCGGAGGAGGACACAACAAACAACAAGCGAGCCTGAGCTGAGGAGGAAACGACAGATGAGCGAGCCAGAGCGGAGGAGGACACGACAGACGACAACCGAGCATGAGCAGAGGAGGACACGACAGACGACAAGCAAGCATGAGCAGAGGAGGACACGACAGACGACAAGCGAACCCAGCTAAGGAGGACACGACAGACGACAAGCGAGCCTGAGCGGAGGAGGACACAACAAACAACAAGCGAGCCTGAGCTGAGGAGGACACAACAAACAACAAGCGAGCCTGAGCTGAGGAGGAAACGACAGATGAGCGAGCCAGAGCGGAGGAGGACACGACAGACGACAAGCGAGCATGAGCAGAGGAGGACACGACAGACGACAAGCAAGCATGAGCAGAGGAGGACACGACAGACGACAAGCGAACCCAGCTAAGGAGGACACGACAGACGACAAGCGAGCCTGAGCTGAGGAGGACACGACAAACAACAAGCGAGCCTGAGCGGAGGAGGAAACGACAGATGAGCGAGCCAGAGCTGAGGAGGACACAACAGACGACAAGCGAGCCAGAGCTGAGGAGGACACAACAGACGACAAGCGAGCCAGAGCTGAGGAGGACACGACAGATGATGAGCGAACCCGAGTTGAGGACACGGCCGATGAGCGAGCCTGAGCTGGGGACAACACGGCAGATGAGCGAGCCCGAGCAGAAGAGGACATGACAGACGACGACCGAGCCAGAGCTGCTGTGCCCGCAGCAAATGGAATCAATATTTTGTTTGGTGCCTCGTACTCCACTTGTGCTGCATTATACTCAACACTCGGAGGAAAATTCATTATCACTGACCGCTTATGTGATTGTTGAGTAGCATCAACGGCTGAGAAAAGTAAAACGAATACATGAAAGCGGACTACATTATTATAGCAGATTCTACCGCAAATACGTGTGTGCCAATATAATAAATATCACCGAGCCCCCACCGTGCTTCACTGCAGATCTCACCGAGCCTCCGCCGTGCTTCACTGCAGATCTCACCGAGCCTCCGCCGTGCTTCACTGTAGACAGCACAGAGCCCCCGCCGTGCTTCACTGTAGTCAGCGCCAAGCCCCCGCCGTGCTTCACTGTAGACAGCACAGAGCCCCCGCCGTGTTTCACTGTAGACAGCACAGAGCCCCTGCCGTGCTTCACTGTGGACATCACAGAGCCCCCGCCGTGCTTCACTGTAGACAGCACAGAGCCCCCGCCGTGCTTCACTGTGGACATCACCGAGCCTCTGCCGTGCTTCACTGTAGACAGCACAGAGCCCCCGCCGTGCTTCACTGTAGACAGCACAGAGCCCCCGCCGTGCTTCACTGTGGACATCACCGAGCCTCTGCCGTGCTTCACTGTAGACAGCACAGAGCCCCCGCCGTGCTTCACTGTGACAGCACAGAGCCCCCGCCGTGCTTCACTGTGGACATCACCGAGCCTCTGCCGTGCTTCACTGTAGACAGCACAGAGCCCCCACCGTGCTTCACTGTAGACAGCACAGAGCCCCCGCCTTGGTTCACTGTAGACATCACCGAGCCTCCGCCGTGCTTCACTGTAGACAGCACAGAGCCCCCACCGTGCTTCACTGTAGACAGCACAGAGCCCCCACCGTGCTTCACTGTAGACAGCGCCGAGCCTCTGCCGTGCTTCACTGTAGACAGCACAGAGCCCCCGCCGTGCTTCACTGTAGACAGCACTGAGCCCCCGCCGTGCTTCACTGTAGACAGCACTGAGCCCCCGCCGTGCTTCACTGTAGACAGCACCGAGCACCCGCCGTCAGCCAAGTGTCATCTGCTGTTTTCTGATTCTCAGGCTTGTGAGGAGCAAAGGTGCGGAGAAGAGGGAGAGATTAATTTCTCCATCTTCTCTGTGGTCTTTCTCTGCGTGTGTCGGATGACATCCCTGTGTAAGGAGCCTTGTAAGCCATGTAATGTTACTCTGAGAAATTAGGAAATTTGCTTATTGCAAACCCCATAATAGTTTGTGAACTTTACTAATAATCTTAATTTGCAAAAGGAGGGAGGGAAATGAGAATGTTATCTGTATATGAAAAAAAGATGATGGGGTCCGGATATAATCAATGCTGCTCCAACTGCGGGAGATTGAGGTGAGACTCCTCCAGTCCTCTTTATCCTCCCTGCAGGCTGCACAGTGCAGGCTACAGGGGAGATACGCCCCCCAATGGACAAGGCAAGAATGACATGAAGCACATGAGCCCCAGACAGAACCAGCAGACCCCAATAAAGGTCAGTAACCCCGGGGGCAAAGTACCAGACTGCACAGCACCGGTCAGACAAGCAATTCCCTGCCCTGATACACTGTAACAAACTATAGACAAAAGAGACTTGTGCAGCAGAGAAACCTGGAAATACAACTGTAACAAAACCTCAGCTGTGAGACGTGGCAGAAAGCAGAGGTTGTTTCACTGACACTGGGGATGTTTGTTTATTTTTCATCATTTGCCATCAATTCCACAATCCAGTGTAATAAATCTGATTAATCACCGGGGACGCCTGTTTCCATGGCAACCACATTTTACTATCGATATTAATTCCTGGTTTGTCGCTCATGTTCAAGAAAATAAAGAAATTGTCGCTGCCCTCCCCCGACCGCAGCAATATCTCTCCAGAGTCAGCATTCATTTCCTGCGGCCGCTGTTATCAGCCAACATCTCTCATGCTCATTTCTTCTCTTACAGTCCATATCTAATAGTGTCACAAACCTGCGAGAAGGCGGAAAATGTGTAACATGAGGGATGATGGACAGGAACAGGCCCAAGAGCAAAGTCTGAAAACATCACTCATCATCAATCACCATCATCATCATCAATAATCATCATCATCAATAATCAATCACCATCATCATCATCAATAATCATCATCATCAATAATCATCAATCACCATCATCATCATCAATAATCAATATCATCATCAATAATCAATATCATCATCAATAATCAATCACCATCATCAGACGCAGCCCCCTACACCACAAAGCATAATCCATAACTACTAAATCTCAGGACGGAGAAGATCTGATCCCGAATTATTACATTAATCTAATTTAACTTAATAAATTAAGAACAGATTTAATAAAAAAAAAACAAAACAGAAAAGAGCAATCAGAGGAGAACATCAAGATCTAAGGATTGTAACAGAAAAAACACCAATAATAGAGAAAGATACAAAGTAACAAAAAATACAAAGAACAGAGGAAGATATTAACCCATAACATCCAGGAAAAGAATTACACCCAGTATACAGGACAGGAGAAGTGGCACTGTGCAGTGTATATATACAGAATAATACAGGTACTGAGGATTACACCCAGTATACAGGACAGGAGAAGTGGTACTGTGCAGTGTATATATACAGAATAATACAGACACTGAGGATTACACCCAGTATACAGGACAGGAGAAGTGGTACTGTGCAGTGTATATATACACAGAATAATACAGACACTGAGGATTACACCCAGTATACAGGACAGGAGAAGTGGTACTGTGCAGTGTATATATACAGAATAATACAGATACTGAGGATTACACCCAGTATACAGGACAGGAGAAGTGGCACTGTGCAGTGTATATATACAGAATAATACAGACACTGAGGATTACACCCAGTATACAGGACAGGAGAAGTGGCACTGTGCAGTGTATATATACAGAATAATACAGGTACTGAGGATTACACCCAGTATACAGGACAGGAGAAGTGGTACTGTGCAGTGTATATATACAGAATAATACAGATACTGAGGATTACACCCAGTATACAGGACAGGAGAAGTGGCACTGTGCAGTGTATATATACAGAATAATACAGACACTGAGGATTACACCCAGTATACAGGACAGGAGAAGTGGCACTGTGCAGTGTATATATACAGAATAATACAGGTACTGAGGATTACACCCAGTATACAGGACAGGAGAAGTGGTACTGTGCAGTGTATATATACAGAATAATACAGATACTGAGGATTACACCCAGTATACAGGACAGGAGAAGTGGCACTGTGCAGTGTATATATACAGAATAATACAGATACTGAGGATTACACCCAGTATACAGGACAGGAGAAGTGGTACTGTGCAGTGTATATATACAGAATAATACAGACACTGAGGATTACACCCAGTATACAGGACAGGAGAAGTGGTACTGTGCAGTGTATATATACAGAATAATACAGATACTGAGGATTACACCCAGTATACAGGACAGGAGAAGTGGTACTGTGCAGTGTATATATACAGAATAATACAGATACTGAGGATTACACCCAGTATACAGGACAGGAGAAGTGGTACTGTGCAGTGTATATATACAGAATAATACAGATACTGAGGATTACACCCAGTATACAGGACAGGAGAAGTGGTACTGTGCAGTGTATATATACAGAATAATACAGACACTGAGGATTATACCCAGTATACAGGACAGGAGAAGTGGTACTGTGCAGTGTATATATACAGAATAATACAGATACTGAGGATTATACCCAGTATACAGGACAGGAGAAGTGATACTGTGCAGTGTATATATACAGAATAATACAGGTACTGAGGATTACACCCAGTATACAGGACAGGAGAAGTGGTACTGTGCAGTGTATATATACAGAATAATACAGGTACTGAGGATTACACCCAGTATACAGGACAGGGGAAGTGGTACTGTGCAGTGTATATATACAGAATAATACAGATACTGAGGATTACACCCAGTATACAGGACAGGAGAAGTGGTACTCTGCAGTGTATATATACAGAATAATACAGACACTGAGGATTACACCCAGTATACAGGACAGGAGAAGTGGTACTGTGCAGTGTATATATACAGAATAATACAGACACTGAGGATTATACCCAGTATACAGGACAGGAGAAGTGGTACTGTGCAGTGTATATATACAGAATAATACAGATACTGAGGATTATACCCAGTATACAGGACAGGAGAAGTGATACTGTGCAGTGTATATATACAGAATAATACAGGTACTGAGGATTACACCCAGTATACAGGACAGGAGAAGTGGTACGGTGCAGTGTATATATACAGAATAATACAGATACTGAGGATTATACCCAGTATACAGGACAGGAGAAGTGGTACTGTGCAGTGTATATATACAGAATAATACAGATACTGAGGATTACACCCAGTATACAGGACAGGAGAAGTGGTACTGTGCAGTGTATATATACAGAATAATACAGATACTGAGGATTATACCCAGTATACAGGACAGGAGAAGTGATACTGTGCAGTGTATATATACAGAATAATACAGATACTGAGGATTACACCCAGTATACAGGACAGGAGAAGTGATACTGTGCAGTATATATATACAGAATAATTCAGATACTGAGGATTACACCCAGTATACAGGACAGGAGAAGTGATACTGTGCAGTGTATATATACAGAATAATACAGATACTGAGGATCACACCCAGTATACAGGACAGGAGAAGTGGTACTGTGCAGTGTATATATACAGAATAATACAGGTACTGAGGATTACACCCAGTATACAGGACAGGAGAAGTGGTACTGTGCAGTGTATATATACAGAATAATACAGGTACTGAGGAATACACCCAGTATACAGGACAAGAGAAGTGGTACTGTGCAGTGTATATATACAGAATAATTCAGATACTGAGGATTACACCCAGTATACAGGACAGGAGAAGTGATACTGTGCAGTGTATATATACAGAATAATACAGATACTGAGGATCACACCCAGTATACAGGACAGAAGTGGTACTGTGCAGTGTATATATACAGAATAATACACATACTGAAAATTACACCCAGTATACAGGACAGGAGAAGTGGTACTGTGCAGTGTATATATACAGAATAATACAGGTACTGAGGATTACACCCAGTATACAGGACAGGAGAAGTGGTACTGTGCAGTGTATATATACAGAATAATACAACTACTGAGGAATACACCCAGTATACAGGACAGGAGAAGTGGTACTGTGCAGTGTATATATACAGAATAATACACATACTGAGGATTACACCCAGTATACAGGACAGGAGGAGTGGTGCTGTGCAGTGTATATATACAGAATAATACAGATACTGAGGATTACACCCAGTATACAGGACAGGAGGAGTGGTACTGTGCAGTGTATATATACAGAATAATACACATACTGAGGATCACACCCAGTATACAGGACAGGAGAAGTGGTACTGTGCAGTGTATATATACAGAATAATACAGATACTGAGGATTACACCCAGTATACAGGACAGGAGGAGTGGTACTGTGCAGTGTATATATACAGAATAATACAGATACTGAGGATTACACCCAGTATACAGGACAGGAGGAGTGGTACTGTGCAGTGTATATATACAGAATAATACAGGTACTGAGGATTACACCCAGTATACAGGACAGGAGGAGTGGTACTGTGCAGTGTATATATACAGAATAATACACATACTGAGGATTACACCCAGTATACAGGACAGGAGATATGGTACTGTGCAGTGTATATATACAGAATAATACAGATACTGAGGATTACACCCAGTATACAGGACAGGAGAAGTGATACTGTGCAGTTTATATATACAGAATAATACAGATACTGAGGATTACACCCAGTATACAGGACAGGAGAAGTGGTACTGTGCAGTGTATATATACAGAATAATACACATACTGAGGATTACACCCAGTATACAGGACAGGAGGAGTGGTGCTGTGCAGTGTATATATACAGAATAATACAGATACTGAGGATTACACCCAGTATACAGGACAGGAGGAGTGGTACTGTGCAGTGTATATATACAGAATAATACACATACTGAAAATTACACCCAGTATACAGGACAGGAGGAGTGGCACTGTGCAGTGTATATATACAGAATAATACAGATACTGAGGATTACACCCAGTATACAGGACAGGAGAAGTGGTACTGTGCAGTGTATATATACAGAATAATACAGATACTGAGGATTACACCCAGTATACAGGACAGGAGAAGTGGTACTGTGCAGTGTATATATACAGAATAATACAGGTACTGAGGATTACACCCAGTATACAGGACAGGAGAAGTGGTACTGTGCAGTGTATATATACAGAATAATACAGCTACTGAGGAATACACCCAGTATACAGGACAGGAGAAGTGGTACTGTGCAGTGTATATATACAGAATAATACACATACTGAGGATTACACCCAGTATACAGGACAGGAGGAGTGGTGCTGTGCAGTGTATATATACAGAATAATACAGATACTGAGGATTACACCCAGTATACAGGACAGGAGAAGTGGTACTGTGCAGTGTATATATACAGAATAATACAGACACTGAGGATTACACCCAGTATACAGGACAGGAGAAGTGATACTGTGCAGTGTATATATACAGAATAATACAGATACTGAGGATTACACCCAGTATACAGGACAGGAGAAGTGGTACTGTGCAGTGTATATATACAGAATAATACAGACACTGAGGATTACACCCAGTATACAGGACAGGAGAAGTGGTACTGTGCAGTGTATATATACAGAATAATACATATACTGAGGATTACACCCAGTATACAGGACAGGAGAAGTGGTACTGTGCAGTGTATATATACAGAATAATACAGATACTGAGGATTACACCCAGTATACAGGACAGGAGAAGTGGTACTGTGCAGTGTATATATACAGAATAATACAGGTACTGAGGATTACACCCAGTATACAGGACAGGAGAAGTGGTACTGTGCAGTGTATATATACAGAATAATACAGATACTGAGGATTACACCCAGTATACAGGACAGGAGAAGTGGTACTGTGCAGTGTATAAATACAGAATAATACAGATACTGAGGATTACACCCAGTATACAGGACAGGAGAAGTGGTACTGTGCAGTGTATATATATATACAGAATAATACAGATACTGAGGATTACACCCAGTATACAGGACAGGAGAAGTGGTACTGTGCAGTGTGTATATATATATACATACACTCAGAATAATACAGATACTGAGGATTACACCCAGTATACAGGACAGGAGAAGTGGTACTGTGCAGTGTATATATACAGAATAATACAGATACTGAGGATTACACCCAGTATACAGGACAGGAGAAGTGGTACTGTGCAGTGTATATATACAGAATAATACAGATAATGAGGATTACACCCAGTATACAGGACAGGAGAAGTGGTACTGTGCAGTGTATATATACAGAATAATACACATACTGAGGATTACACCCAGTATACAGGAGAAGTGGTACTGTGCAGTGTATATATACAGAATAATACAGATACTGAGGATTACACCCAGTATACAGGACAGGAGAAGTGGTACTGTGCAGTGTATATATACAGAATAATACAGATACTGAGGATTACACCCAGTATACAGGACAGGAGAAGTGGTACTGTGCAGTGTATATATACAGAATAATACAGATAATGAGGATTACACCCAGTATACAGGACAGGAGAAGTGGTACTGTGCAGTGTATATATACAGAATAATACACATACTGAGGATTACACCCAGTATACAGGACAGGAGGAGTGGTACTGTGCAGTGTATATATACAGAATAATACAGGTACTGAGGATTACACCCAGTATACAGGACAGGAGAAGTGGTACTGTGCAGTGTATATATACAGAATAATACAGATAATGAGGATTACACCCAGTACACAGGACAGGAGAAGTGGTACTGTGCAGTGTATATATACAGAATAATACACATACTGAGGATTACACCCAGTATACAGGAGAAGTGGTACTGTGCAGTGTATATATACAGAATAATACAGATAATGAGGATTACACCCAGTATACAGGACAGGAGAAGTGGTACTGTGCAGTGTATATACACATATATCGATTCATCCCGTCCCCAGTTTTCTATTTACTTTGCGTTCTTTTCTATTCTAGTAATTGTTTTCGCAGACGTTTGGCCGATCGCTCGCTTCTCTCCTCTGTGTCCTCGTTATTTTGGGGGTTGAGCAAAAATCTGTCATTGCCAAAACTAAATTTCCTAGGAAACACATCCAGCAGGAGACGGTTGCACTGTGCTGGAGACGTCGCTGTTCTAGTATTACTGATAAGTTTGTGAATGCTTCAGAATTTTACATATTTTTGTATAACTTTGATGTAAAACGATACTAGATTTTTGCACACAATTTCTCGGATTTGATTAAGAACCAAATGAAACAACAGAGTAAGAAATATCAGATTCTGTTATTTTTTATGGAGTAAAATGTTCCCGTTTCAGGGTCTGCGGCTTTCTGATGATACAATGTGACGCCATCGTCTTGTGTGTGTAATCGATGTTTATAGATCAGAGATCCGGCCATTTCTCATCTGCACCACTCCTTTGTGCACGTGCATCGTACAAACAAATGAGAGACTGAGGTTCTCAAAAGAAATCCCTTATTCACATTCATCAGGAGGTAACAGGTGTGACGGGGTATGTGACAGAGCAGTAGGGGACGCCAGACCGATGAACAATCCAACAAGATTTAATGAGTCAGGGAGCATAAAACATGCAATATCCAAATGGTTCTTTAGAGTCCACACAAAGAAAACAGATCCGGGGCGCCACACAGAAATCCAATGCCAAGGAAAATGCAACAACAGTCTTTAGATGTGTTCCTTAAATCCGATAGCGTGGCTGAGACCACACAATCCCACGTGGCCACTGATCTCCACTCTGTGACAGTCCATACACAGGCTCTAGGATCCAGCCTCAGCTATAGTTCCTAGTCCTTGTCCAGCCAAGATCCAACCGACCTAACATGGGTCTCATTGGTTCTTCTCTCCTGGGATCAGCCCCTTAGGTGGGCACACCTCCGCCTAGACATTTGATACATGAATGGACTTTAGACTCCTGGCTCTGTTCTGTTTACCAAGTTGTGGATTGGAGAAGTCCCATGCTGAGAAGAACAAACCATCCCCACCAGTAGTACATACAGGACACTTAAGGAGAGATAGACTATTACACCATGAGCACAGGTGGGGGAGGGACACGCTGTTACAATCTCTTCCCCTCTCAATTTGTGTACGGACTAGTGACCTCAACAGGTCGCTTGTCAAGTACACGTAAACATGGTGGACCTGACTCAGGGCTCCTCCTGTCTGGACAATCCGTGTGCATTTTGGGTGTTGGCTCCAGGTTCTTTAGTGTATGATGAAGATGTAGGGTTGAATGTTCGGCTCCATCGTATCCTCCTTCACTTAAACTCTGCTTCCTGCACCCACAAATCGGCATTGTATATCTCCCACATCATTGCCCAGGAGAATGTCTGCAGGAAGGCCGCTCATCACACCGATTATGCATTGTTTTGCCCCAAAGCCATAATCCAGGGTCACACTCGCTCTTGGAATGTATCTCTGAGTACCTCCAGCCAATTCAATGGCAATTCCTGGTCCCTTTTGAATTGCTTCTGGTTGAATTACTCGGGGATCTGCGATGGTGAGAAAAGCCCCAGTGTCACGAAAGCCAACAACTTTTTGGCCATCCAGCACGACCTCCTGTAGATGTTTATGCTGAAGATCATAAGAACGCGTGGCTGTGGCTCGCACTCCATAGACTCCTGGTAGGGAAGTCAACATATCAGAGTCACTTGGCAAATCATCAGGGCCTGAATCCAGCTCTTCTCCTGCTGAGGGTGTCTGTAGATAATGGACAGGCAAAGGTGGTCTGCAGCTGTTCTGCCTCTGAACACCTGGACAGTGAGCTTGCAGAGACCAGGCTGCCCACATCGATAACATCTGCGCTGCATCTCACTCCGTCCAGTTTGCCTTCTGGAGAAGTAGGTAGGAGACTTTGGTGACTGATAGGGAGGTGCAGGTGCTGGAGGTGGTTGTCGATTTGGTGGATGACTCCACTGGATAGATGGGCATGTGGCCCGCAGATGTCCGGGATGTCCACAGCTATAACATCTTCGCTCTTCTACTTTCTCTCCTCGTCGCATTCCAGAAAATGTGGTCGAAACAACTGGAGGCACATACACACGGGTATCCACATGAGGTGGTGATCTAGGTCGAGGAACATTGGACACTGAAGGACAAGGAACCTCTGGTGTTGGGGAGCTGGTCATTTTTGCTCCCTCTGCTAGCAGCTTCTTCCATTGAGGCTTGATAGTGAGCACCTCATCAGCTAAAGCTGCAGCTTGTTCCATTGTCTCTGGTCTCCTCTCACGCACCCATTCCCGAATCTCAGTAGGGCACTTGGCATAAAACTGTTCTTTTAGGATGACCTGGAGGAAGGTCTCCCAAGTTAAGGCCCCCTCTCCCTCCAGCCAACGATGGCATACTTGTTTCAGTCTGTGGGCATACATCTTGAAAGACACTTCCCCATCACAGGCTAATGTATGGAACTGAGTCCTGTAAGTATCTGGGGTCACGGCATAATGTTCTAGAATGGTCTGTTTTATCTCCCCATACTCACAATTCCACTGAGGGTCCATAGCTCTATAGGCGTCAGCAGCTCCACCCTTCAAGAGGCCCACCAGTTGTCTGACTCGCTCTCTTTCTGGGACTTCCATTAATCGGCACTGATGCTCAAAGTCCTGCAAGAAGCCCTCAATGTCACCAGCAGCCTCATTAAATGGCTTAAAGTCCTTGCGGGACACTCTGGAGAATTCCCTCATAGTTGGTGCTGTGGTTAAAGTTTGTCTGGAGCCTCTAGCTGCTTCCACAGCAAATCTCCTCTCCAGCAATGCCCTCTCCTTAGCTCCGCGAATAGCCTCCCTCTTATCTTCTATGGTGGCCTCATCTCCAAGCAGTGCCATCTCCTCCTCATACCACACAACCCATTGACTTTTTTGGGTATTTACCTCCGGCTCCCGTCTTTCCTCCCCTTGCTGTGGAAATTGTTCCTCGGTGCCATCTTGCAGGCAAGCGTTTTCCAAAGCCTTAATTAGTTGCTCCTTAGAGAGTCCTTTGTAACCAACTCCTAATTCACGAGCCTTTGTTTGTAGGCTCACCACAGTCCAGTTCTTGTACTCTGAGGTTCTGATTCCAGATGTTAATGGGCCGTTGTCCTCCATTATTTCTGCACTGATCCTGCCGCTGCCAACCAGTTTGTGACGGGGTATGTGACAGAGCAGTAGGGGACGCCAGGCCAGGGAACAATCCAAGAAGATTTAATGAGGCACGGAGCATAAAACATCCAATATCCAAATGGTTCTTTAAAGTCCACAATGAGTCCACACAAAGAAGACAGATCCGGGGCGACACCCAGCAATCCGATGCCAAAGAAAATGCAACAACAGTCCTTAGATGTCTTCCTTAAATCCGATAGCGTGGCTGAGACAACACAATCCCATGTGGCCACTGATCTCCACTCTGTGACAGTCCATACACAGGCTCTAGGATCCAGCCTCAGCTATAGATCCTAGACCTTCTCCAGCCGAGATTAAACTAACTAACCTAACATGGGTCTCATTGTTCTTCTCTCTTGGGATCAGCCCCTAAGGTGGGCACACCGCCCCCTGGACATTTGATACATGAATTGACTTTGAATGTCCTGGCTCTGTTCTGTTTACCAAGTTGTGGTTGGAGAAGTCCCATGCTGAGAAGAACAAACAATCCCCCACCAGTAGTACATACAGGACAGTCAAGGAGAGACAGACTATTACACCATGAGCACAGGCGGGGGAGGGACACGCTGTTACAACAGGTCACAAAACCTGTTCTGTAACGTTTGGACACCGCAAATCTACAATCAAACCGTGCAGAAATGGAGGAGATTCAAGACCATTATTACCTTCCCCAGCAGCAGTGACAAGCAAAATCCAAGACAAAGGCGTCTGACAGTCTGCGAGGTCACAAAGGAACCCAAAGAACCGCTAAGCAACTAAAGGCCAATGTCACATTCGTTAGAGTTAGTGATCAGGTGTAATGATGGGCAAACCAGATGTGTAAAGTGAAGGATCCATACGAGACACCTAGTGTCTGTGCAAAGACCCCGAACACAGACTTCTCAGGGAATCCATGTTCAGGTTCGGACGCACGGATGAAAAAATACAAAAAAGAAAAATGGAAACATAACAGGAATTAAAGTAGGATAATTACAGTTAGTTTCCACGCGGCTGTTACACTGCTTCTGGGTCCACTCATTAAATCTCATGAATATTCACCATTTCCCTCTCCCACCCTCTGTGACAGCATCAGTGATTGGTTGTAGTCAAACAGCCAGTGCGCCGGCATCTGTGATTGGTTGCAGTCAGACTGCCAGTGTCTCATTGGTTGGCCTCACACTAGCTGTCTAGGTCCCCAAAGAGGAATGTAAGAATAAATAAAAATGTAATTAGAAAAAATGGTGTGGGGTCCCCCATATTTTGATACCCAGCGCAGATAAAGTGGACAGCTTGTGGCTGAAGCCCCCAGCCATGCTTATCTTGGCTGAGTATCATATGAGCAACACCACACGGCTTTATTTTAATTATTTAAATAAATTTAACAAAAAAAAAAAAAAAATGTGCGGTCCCCCCTAAATTTGATACCTAACCACGATAAAACAGACAGCTGGGGGCTGATTATTGGGCCCTCCCCAGCCTAAAAATAGCTGCATGCAGCCACCCCAGAATTGGCGGCAATCCTGGCTTATCCTGACTGCCTGGAGCAGTCACGATTGGGATAATATAAGAGGTAATGACAGCTGTGAATTGTAAAAAAAAAAAAAAAATTCACAGTTGCCACAACGCCCTGGATTAGTAATGGGTAGGGGTCTATGAGAGCCACCATTACTAATCGTGTAAGTAAAAATCAATAAACACAAAATTCAGATAAAAATCCTTTATGTAACCCCCCCCTTTTCTCCAATTTACTTTCTCCCCAAAACACCCCTGCAGGTCAGACGTACTCCAGACCACGATGTCCCACGCACGGATTTTACACCGTGTTTTTCCTGCCAAGAGAAGCAGAAACGTCTGCACTAAATAACCTGTGCACAGACCCTAGAGATCTACGTGCGCCGTGTGCGTCTCACAGCTGAAGATGCGTTACAGTTCCATCCATTGCATACAATCTTTTGTGAGCGATTCAGCAGGAGCCGGACACATTGTGGGAATATGAGCCACAGCGTTAACCCCTTCATGGGAGGCTGCACCCTCCGCAGCGCGGTCATACAGAGCCACCATTACCGTTCTGCGCCGTCCTGACACTCACGATGCCTCTGGATTTGGGGAGGGGGCGCTGAATCCAGAAAGGAGCCTGAAATCTGGATCCCTCCCCATGTGTTTAATTAGCGGCGCTCTGGTCTGTGCAGTTAAGCGCAGTGAACTTTAGCGCAGTCTCGCCGGACGAACGCGGTATAATTTCTCCAATTAAGGCGGCATTAATGTAATATTTAAGGCTGCACAGATAAGAGGACAGAAGAAGAAAAACATTTCCCTTCCGCCTGGACATGTTATTATTGGCACCGCCGGAGCTCTGGAGGGAAGTGATAACGAGGGGCACACCGTCTGCCGCAGCAGATTGCGGAAATATACACGCCGCGTCAGAAAGAAGACGATCCTGGTCCAGGAAAAACACTGTCACATCAGTGATGAGGACAGAGACACTAGAGGATACCCTGAAAGAGTAGCCACATCCCAGCTCTATGAAACCTCCAACCACAAGGACTACACCCTGCTGTACTATGACCAGACAGGACCCTGCACCATCAGAACCAGACATGAACCCTGCTGTACTATGACCAGACAGGACCCTGCACCACCAGGACCAGACATGAACCCTGCTCTACCATGACCAAACATGAACCCTGCACCACCAGGACCAGAAATGAAACCTATAACCACCAGGAACAGACATGAACCCTGCTCTACTATGACCAGACAGGACCCTACACCATCAGAACCAGACATGAACCCTGCTGTACTATGACCAGACAGGACCCTGCACCACCAGGACCAGACATGAACCCTGCTGTACTATGACCAGACAGGACCCTGCACCACCAGGACCAGACATGAACCCTGCTGTACTATGACCAGACAGGACCCTGCACCACCAGGACCAGACATGAACCCTGCTCTACCATGACCAAACATGAACCCTGCACCACCAGGACCAGAAATGAAACCTATAACCACCAGGACCAGACATGAACCCTGCTCTACCATGACCAAACATGAACCCTGCACCACCAGGACCAGATATGAAACCTACAACCACCAGACCCAGCCATGAACCTTGCTCTACCATGACCAAACAAGAACCCTGCACCACCAGGACCAGATATGAAACCTATAACCACCAGACCCAGCCATGAACCTTGCTCTACCATGACCAAACATGAACCCTGCACCACCAGAACCAGAAATGAAACCTACAACCACCAGACCCAGCCATGAACCTTGCTCTACCATGACCAGACATGAACCTACACCATAAGGACTAGACATGAACCTTGCTCTATCATGACCAGACAGGACCCTGCATCACCAGGACCAGACATGAGCCATGAGCCACCAGGACCAGACATGAAACCTCCAACCACAAGGACCAGACATGAACCCTGCACCACCAGGACCAGAAATGAAACCTATAACCACCAGGACCACCCATGAGCCCTGCACCACAAGGACCAACCATGAAACCACCAGGACCAGACATGAAGCCTCCAACCACCAGGACTACACATGAAACCTCCAACCACCAGGACTACATATGAACCCTGTGTTCACCTCGTCCTCTGGCGTTATTAATACCTCACTTTTATTAGGTATTAGTCACAATGAATGGTGTATATACCCTGCACTAACAGAGATGAAGCGGTGCCGGTCCATGTGGTCCTGGAGGTGCCGGTCCATGTGGTCCTGGTCCATGTGGTCCTGGTCCATGTGGTCCTGGTCCATGTGGTCCTGGAGGTGCCGGTGTATTTTCCACAAAGTGGATTTTATTCCATAGATCCCGGAATATTTCCACAATCGGAAGTTATATAAATTGTTCTTGTGCAGAGATAATTGTATAAGAGTATACAGACAGGACGGTCAGGGAGACACAGGAGTATACAGACAGGACGGTCAGGGAGACACAGGAGTATACAGACAGGACGGTCAGGGAGACACAGGAGTATACAGACAGGACGGTCAGAGAGACACAGGAGTATACAGACAGGACGGTCAGAGAGACACAGGAGTATACAGACAGGACGGTCAGAGAGACACAGGAGTATACAGACAGGACGGTCAGGGAGGATACAGGAGTATACAGACAGGACGGTCAGGGAGGATACAGAAGTATACAGACAGGACGGTCAGAGAGGATACAGGAGTATACAGACAGGACGGTCAGGGAGGATACAGGAGTATACAGACAGGACGGTCAGGGAGGATACAGGAGTATACAGACAGGACGGTCAGAGAGACACAGGAGTATACAGACAGGACGGTCAGAGAGACACAGGAGTATACAGACAGGACGGTCGGGGAGGATACAGGAGTATACAGACAGGACGGTCGGGGAGGATACAGGAGTATACAGACAGGACGGTCGGGGAGGATACAGGAGTATACAGACAGGACGGTCGGGGAGGATACAGGAGTATACAGACAGGACGGTCAGAGAGACACAGGAGTATACAGACAGGACGGTCAGAGACACAGGAGTATACAGACAGGACGGTCAGAGAGACACAGGAGTATACAGACAGGACGGTCAGAGACACAGGAGTATACAGACAGGACGGTCAGAGAGACACAGGAGTATACAGACAGGACGGTCAGGGAGACACAGGAGTATACAGACAGGACGGTCAGAGAGACACAGGAGTATACAGACAGGATGGTCAGGGAGGATACAGGAGTATACAGACAGGACGGTCAGAGAGACACAGGAGTATACAGACAGGACGGTCAGAGAGACACAGGAGTATACAGACAGGACGGTCAGAGAGACACAGGAGTATACAGACAGGACGGTCGGGGAGGATACAGGAGTATACAGACAGGACGGTCAGAGAGACACAGGAGTATACAGACAGGACGGTCAGAGACACAGGAGTATACAGACAGGACGGCCGGGGAGGATACAGGAGTATACAGACAGGACGGTCAGAGAGACACAGGAGTATACAGACAGGACGGTCAGAGAGACACAGGAGTATACAGACAGGACGGTCGGGGAGGATACAGGAGTATACAGACAGGACGGTCGGGGAGGATACAGGAGTATACAGACAGGACGGTCAGAGAGACACAGGAGTATACAGACAGGACGGTCAGAGACACAGGAGTATACAGACAGGACGGTCAGAGAGACACAGGAGTATACAGACAGGACGGTCAGAGACACAGGAGTATACAGACAGGACGGTCAGAGAGACACAGGAGTATACAGACAGGACGGTCAGAGAGACACAGGAATATACAGACAGGACGGTCAGAGAGACACAGGAGTATACAGACAGGACGGTCAGAGAGACACAGGAGTATACAGACAGGACGGTCAGAGAGACACAGGAGTATACAGACAGGACGGTCAGAGAGACACAGGAGTATACAGACAGGACGGTCAGAGAGACACAGGAGTATACAGACAGGACGGTCAGAGAGACACAGGAGTATACAGACAGGACGGTCAGAGAGACACAGGAGTATACAGACAGGACGGTCAGAGAGACAGAGGAATATACAGACAGGACGGTCAGAGAGACACAGGAGTATACAGACAGGACGGTCAGGGAGGATACAGGAGTATACAGACAGGACGGTCAGAGAGACACAGGAGTATACAGACAGGACGGTCAGAGACACAGGAGTATACAGACAGGACGGTCAGAGACACAGGAGTATACAGACAGGACGGTCAGAGACACAGGAGTATACAGACAGGACGGTCAGAGAGACACAGGAGTATACAGACAGGACGGTCAGAGAGACACAGGAGTATACAGACAGGACGGTCAGAGACACAGGAGTATACAGACAGGACGGTCAGACACACAGGAGTATACAGACAGGACGGTCAGAGAGACACAGGAGTATACAGACAGGACGGTCAGAGAGACACAGGAATATACAGACAGGACGGTCAGAGAGACACAGGAGTATACAGACAGGACGGTCAGAGAGACACAGGAGTATACAGACAGGACGGTCAGAGAGACACAGGAGTATACAGACAGGACGGTCAGAGACACATGAGTATACAGACAGGACGGTCAGAGAGACACAGGAATATACAGACAGGACGGTCAGAGACACAGGAGTATACAGACAGGACGGTCAGAGAGACACAGGAGTATACAGACAGGACGGTTAGAGAGACACAGGAGTATACAGACAGGACGGTCAGAGAGACACAGGAGTATACAGACAGGACGGTCAGAGAGACACAGGAGTATACAGACAGGACGGTCAGAGAGACACAGGAGTATACAGACAGGACGGTCAGAGAGACACAGGAGTATACAGACAGGACGGTCAGAGAGACACAGGAGTATACAGACAGGACGGTCAGAGAGACACAGGAATATACAGACAGGACGGTCAGAGAGACACAGGAGTATACAGACAGGACGGTCAGGGAGGATACAGGAGTATACAGACAGGACGGTCAGAGAGACACAGGAGTATACAGACAGGACGGTCAGGGAGACACAGGAGTATACAGACAGGACGGTCAGAGACACAGGAGTATACAGACAGGACGGTCAGACACACAGGAGTATACAGACAGGACGGTCAGAGAGACACAGGAGTATACAGACAGGACGGTCAGAGAGACACAGGAATATACAGACAGGACGGTCAGAGAGACACAGGAGTATACAGACAGGACGGTCAGAGAGACACAGGAGTATACAGACAGGACGCTCAGAGAGACACAGGAGTATACAGACAGGACGGTCAGAGAGACACAGGAGTATACAGACAGGACGGTCAGAGAGACACAGGAGTATACAGACAGGACGGTCAGAGAGACACAGGAGTATACAGACAGGACGGTCAGAGAGACACAGGAGTATACAGACAGGACGGTCAGAGAGACACAGGAGTATACAGACAGGACGGTCAGAGACACAGGAGTATACAGACAGGACGGTCAGAGACACAGGAGTATACAGACAGGACGGTCAGAGAGACACAGGAGTATACAGACAGGACGGTCAGAGAGACACAGGAATATACAGACAGGACGGTCAGAGAGACACAGGAGTATACAGACAGGACGGTCAGAGAGACACAGGAGTATACAGACAGGACGGTCAGAGACACAGGAGTATACAGACAGGACGGTCAGAGAGACACAGGAATATACAGACAGGACGGTCAGAGAGACACAGGAGTATACAGACAGGACGGTCAGAGAGACACAGGAGTATACAGACAGGACGGTCAGAGAGACACAGGAGTATACAGACAGGACGGTCAGAGAGACACAGGAGTATACAGACAGGACGGTCAGGGAGGATACAGGAGTATACAGACAGGACGCTCAGAGAGACACAGGAGTATACAGACAGGACGGTCAGAGAGACACAGGAGTATACAGACAGGACGGTCAGAGAGACACAGGAGTATACAGACAGGACGGTCAGAGAGACACAGGAGTATACAGACAGGACGGTCAGAGAGACACAGGAGTATACAGACAGGACGGTCAGAGAGACAGAGGAATATACAGACAGGACGGTCAGAGAGACACAGGAGTATACAGACAGGACGGTCAGGGAGGATACAGGAGTATACAGACAGGACGGTCAGAGAGACACAGGAGTATACAGACAGGACGGTCAGAGAGACACAGGAGTATACAGACAGGACGGTCAACGAGACACAGGAGTATACAGACAGGACGGTCAGAGACACAGGAGTATACAGACAGGACGGTCAGAGAGACACAGGAGTATACAGACAGGACGGTCAGGGAGGATACAGGAGTATACAGACAGGACGGTCAGAGAGACACAGGAGTATACAGACAGGACGGTCAGAGAGACACAGGAGTATACAGACAGGACGGTCAGAGACACAGGAGTATACAGACAGGACGGTCAGAGACACAGGAGTATACAGACAGGACGGTCAGAGAGACACAGGAATATACAGACAGGACGGTCAGAGAGACACAGGAGTATACAGACAGGACGGTCAGAGAGACACAGGAGTATACAGACAGGACGGTCAGAGAGACACAGGAGTATACAGACAGGACGGTCAGAGAGACACAGGAGTATACAGACAGGACGGTCAGAGACACAGGAGTATACAGACAGGACGGTCAGAGACACAGGAGTATACAGACAGGACGGTCAGAGACACAGGAGTATACAGACAGGACGGTCAGAGACACAGGAGTATACAGACAGGACGGTCAGGGAGGATACAGGAGTATACAGACAGGACGGTCAGAGATACAGGAGTATACAGACAGGACGGTCAGAGAGACACAGGAGTATACAGACAGGACGGTCAGAGACACAGGAGTATACAGACAGGACGGTCAGAGAGACACAGGAGTATACAGACAGGACGGTCAGAGAGACACAGGAGTATACAGACAGGACGGTCAGAGAGACACAGGAGTATACAGACAGGACGGCTGGGGAGGATACAGGAGTATACAGACAGGACGGTCAGAGAGACACAGGAGTATACAGACAGGACGGTCAGAGAGACACAGGAGTATACAGACAGGACGGTCAGAGAGACACAGGAGTATACAGACAGGACGGTCAGAGAGACACAGGAGTATACAGACAGGACGGTCAGAGACACAGGAGTATACAGAAAGGACGGTCAGAGAGACACAGGAGTATACAGACAGGACGCTCAGAGAGACACAGGAGTATACAGACAGGACGGTCAGAGAGACACAGGAGTATACAGACAGGACGGTCAGAGACACAGGAGTATACAGAAAGGACGGTCAGAGAGACACAGGAGTATACAGACAGGACGGTCAGAGAGACACAGGAGTATACAGACAGGACGCTCAGAGAGACACAGGAGTATACAGACAGGACGGTCAGAGAGACACAGGAGTATACAGACAGGACGGTCAGAGACACAGGAGTATACAGACAGGACGGTCAGGGAGGATACAGGAGTATACAGACAGGACGGTCAGAGATACAGGAGTATACAGACAGGACGGTCAGAGAGACACAGGAGTATACAGACAGGACGGTCAGAGACACAGGAGTATACAGACAGGACGGTCAGAGAGACACAGGAGTATACAGACAGGACGGTCAGAGAGACACAGGAGTATACAGACAGGACGGTCAGAGAGACACAGGAGTATACAGACAGGACGGTCAGAGAGACACAGGAGTATACAGACAGGACGGTCAGAGAGACACAGGAGTATACAGACAGGACGGTCAGAGAGACACAGGAGTATACAGACAGGACGGTCAGAGAGACACAGGAGTATACAGACAGGATGGTCAGGGAGACACAGGAGTATACAGACAGGACGGTCGGGGAGGATACAGGAGTATACAGACAGGACGGTCGGGGAGGATACAGGAGTATACAGACAGGACGGTCGGGGAGGATACAGGAGTATACAGACAGGACGGTCAGAGAGACACAGGAGTATACAGACAGGACGGCCGGGGAGGATACAGGAGTATACAGACAGGACGGTCAGAGACACAGGAGTATACAGACAGGACGGCCGGGGAGGATACAGGCGTATACAGACAGGACGGTCAGAGAGACACAGGAGTATACAGACAGGACGCTCAGAGAGACACAGGAGTATACAGACAGGACGGTCAGAGACACAGGAGTATACAGACAGGACGGTCAGAGAGACACAGGAGTATACAGACAGGACGCTCAGAGAGACACAGGAGTATACAGACAGGACGGTCAGAGACACAGGAGTATACAGACAGGACGGTCAGGGAGGATACAGGAGTATACAGACAGGACGGTCAGAGACACAGGAGTATACAGACAGGACGGTCAGAGAGACACAGGAGTATACAGACAGGACGGTCAGAGATACAGGAGTATACAGACAGGACGGTCAGAGAGACACAGGAGTATACAGACAGGATGGTCAGAGATACAGGAGTATACAGACAGGACGGTCAGAGATACAGGAGTATACAGACAGGACGGTCAGAGAGACACAGGAGTATACAGACAGGACGGTCAGAGAGACACAGGAGTATACAGACAGGACGGTCAGAGACACAGGAGTATACAGACAGGACGGTCAGAGAGACACAGGAGTATACAGACAGGACGGTCAGGGAGGATACAGGAGTATACAGACAGGACGGTCAGAGAGACACAGGAGTATACAGACAGGACGGTCGGGGAGGATACAGGAGTATACAGACAGGACGGCCGGGGAGGATACAGGAGTATACAGACAGGACGGCCGGGGAGGATACAGGAGTATACAGACAGGACAGCGGCCATCATTGCATTAATAAGCCCCCTGCACCGCGTTTCTCGCTGCCCTCCAGAGCGCCCAGTGAAGTAGGGGTTAATCCCGGTTGTGGGTCGGTAGCCGGAGGCTCGCACCATGGAGTCCAGAGCTCTGCTCATAGAGGCCATAATGACCATTTCCCAGCAGCTGTCACTCCACGGACAGACACAAGGTGGCGGCAGAGGGTAAGGTTTACAGAAGGAATGACGCCAGAGGTTTCCATGGAGACTGGAAGCCATGGCTCCTCTCCTCACTCCCCGGAGACTGGAGGATCAAACCCAACAAGTCATCCACAGCGAACCAGGACATTGTACTGATGAAAGCAAGAAAACTGATGGGAAACATTCATCCACAAACTGGGGAGAGACTGAACCCAAAGTGTGATAAGAAGTCAGTGAGCGGCGGTGGAGGAAGGCTCATGGTTTGGGAAATGTTTTCTGCAGCAGGAGTTGGAGCTCTCATACAGATACATGGCAGAGTGATACAAGTGTGGATCAGAACCTTCTTCACAACACGCGGATCCTTACTTGTGTCCATCACTTAAACAGCCAGCAGTTTTCATGCAGGACAATGCCCCCTGTCACACAGCAAAATGGGGAGAGCAGCTCCTGGAAACAATGAAATGGCCACAGCCCAGAGTCCTGATCTAAACCCAATAGAAAACCTCTCGAAAATCATTGGAGACAAAGTTATGGCTGAGAAACCACAAAAGTCAAATAACTGTGGAAGAGACTGGAAGAAGAGTGGACCAAAATCCCCCCAGAGCAGTGTGAGGGACTAGTGATGTCCTGTGGAAGAGACTGGAAGAAGAGTGGGCCAAAATCCCCCCAGAGCAGTGTGAGGAACTAGTGATGTCCTGTGGAAGAGACTGGAGGAAGAGTGGGCCAAAATCCCCCCAGAGCAGTGTGAGAGACTAGTGATGTCCTGTGGAAGAGACTGGAAGAAGAGTGGGCCAAAATCCCCCCAGAGCAGTGTGAGGGACTAGTGATGTCCTGTGGAGAGACTGGAATAAGAGTGGGCCAAAATCCCCCCAGAGCAGTGTGAGGAACTAGTGATGTCCTGTGGAGAGACTGGAAGAAGAGTGGACCAAAATCCCCCCAGAGCAGTGTGAGGAACTAGTGATGTCCTGTGGAGAGACTGGAAGAAGAGTGGACCAAAATCCCCCCAGAGCAGTGTGAGGAACTAGTGATGTCCTGTGGAGAGACTGGAAGAAGAGTGGACCAAAATCCCCCCAGAGCAGTGTGAGGGACTAGTGATGTCCTGTGGAAGAGACTGAAAGAAGAGTGGGCCAAAATCCCCCCAGAGCAGTGTGAGAGACTAGTGATGTCCTGTGGAGAGACTGGAAGAAGAGTGGGGAAAAATCCCCCCAGAGCAGTGTAAGGGACTAGTGATGTCCTGTGGAAGAGACTGAAAGAAGAGTGGGCCAAAATCCCCCCAGAGCAGTGTGAGGGACTAGTGATGTCCTGAGGAAGAGACTGGAAGAAGAGTGGACCAAAATCCCCCCAGAGCAGTGTGAGGGACTAGTGATGTCCTGTGGAGAGACTGGAAGAAAAGTGGGCCAAAATCCCCCCAGAGCAGTGTGAGGGACTAGTGATGTCCTGTGGAAGAGACTGGAAGAAGAGTGGACCAAAATCCCCCCAGAGCAGTGTGAGGACCAGTGATGGCCTGTGAAAGAGACTGGAAGAAGAGTGGACCAAAATCCTCCCAGAGCAGTTTGAGGACCAGTGATGTCCTGTGGAATAGACTGGAAGAAGAGTGGGCCAAAATCCCCCCAGAGCAGTGCGAGAGGCTAGTGATGTCCTGTGGAAGAGACTGGAAGAAGAGTGGGCCAAAATCCCCCCAGAGCAGTGTGAGAGGCTAGTGATGTCCTGTGGAAGAGACCGGAAGAAGAGTGGACCAAAATCCCACCAGAGCAGTGTGAGATACTAGTGATGTCCTCTGGAAGAGACTGGAAGAAGAGTGGGCCAAAATCCCCCCCAGAGCAGTGTGAGAGACTAGTGATGTCCTGTGGAAGAGACTGGAAGAAGAGTGGACCAAAATCCCCCCAGAGCAGTGTGACGACCAGTGATGTCCTGTGGAAGAGACTGGAAGAAGAGTGGGCCAAAATCCCCCCAGAGCAGTGTGAGGGACTAGTGATGTCCTGTGGAAGAGACTGGAAGAAGAGTGGGCCAAAATCCCCCCAGAGCAGTGCGAGAGGCTAGTGATGTCCTGTGGAAGAGACTGGAAGAAGAGTGGGCCAAAATCCCCCCAGAGCAGTGCGAGAGGCTAGTGATGTCCTGTGGAAGAGACCGGAAGAAGAGTGGACCAAAATCCCACCAGAGCAGTGTGAGATACTAGTGATGTCCTCTGGAAGAGACTGGAAGAAGAGTGGGCCAAAATCCCCCCCAGAGCAGTGTGAGAGACTAGTGATGTCCTGTGGAAGAGACTGGAAGAAGAGTGGACCAAAATCCTCCCAGAGCAGTGTGAGAGGCTAGTGATGTCCTGTGGAAGAGACTGGAAGAAGAGTGGGCCAAAATCCCCCCAGAGCAGTGTGAGGGACTAGTGATGTCCTGTGGAGGAGACTGGAAGAAGAGTGGGCCAAAATCCCCCCAGAGCAGTGTGAGAGACTAGTGATGTCCTGTGGAAGAAACTGCAAGAAGAGTGGTCCAAAATCCCCCCAGAGCAGTGTGAGAGACTAGTGATGTCCTGTGGAAGAGACTGGAAGAAGAGTGGACCAAAATCCCCCCAGAGCAGTGTGAGAGACTAGTGATGTCCTGTGGAGGAGACTGGAAGAAGAGTGGGCCAAAATCCCCCCAGAGCAGTGTGAGGGACTAGTGATGTCCTGTGGAAGAGACTGGAAGAAGAGTGGGCCAAAATCCCCCCAGAGCAGTGTGAGGGACTAGTGGTGTCCTGTGGAGGAGACTGGAAGAAGAGTGGGCCAAAATCCCCCCAGAGCAGTGTGAGGGACTACTGATGTCCTGTGGAAGAGACTGGAAGAAGAGTGGACCAAAATCCCCCCAGAGCAGTGTGAGAGACCAGTGATGTCCTCTGGAAGAAGAGTGGGCCAAAATCCTCCCAGAGCAGTGTGAGAGGCTAGTGATGTCCTGTGGAAGAAACTGCAAGAAGAGTGGGCCAAAATCCCCCCAGAGCAGTGTGAGGGACTAGTGATGTCCTGTGGAAGAGACTGGAAGAAGAGTGGGCCAAAATCCCCCCAGAGCAGTGTGAGGGACTAGAGATGTCCTGAGGAAGAGACTGGAAGAAGAGTGGGCCAAAATCCCCCCAGAGCAGTGTGAGAGACTAGTTATGTCCTGTGGAAGAGACTGGAAAAAGAGAGTGGGCCAAAATCCCCCCAGAGCAGTGTGAGGGACTAGTTATGTCCTGTGGAAGAGACTGGAAGAAGAGTGGGCCAAAATCCCCCCAGAGCAGTGTGAGGGACTAGTGATGTCCTGTGGAAGAGGCTGGAAGAAGAGTGGGCCAAAATCCCCCAGAGCAGTGTGAGAGACTAGTGATGTCCTGTGGAAGAGACTGGAAGAAGAGTGGGCCAAAATCCCCCCAGAGCAGTGTGAGGGACTAGTGATGTCCTGTGGAAGAGACTGGAAGAAGAGTGGGCCAAAATCCCCCCAGAGCAGTGTGAGAGACTAGTGATGTCCTGTGGAAGAGACTGGAAGAAGAGTGGGCCAAAATCCTCCCAGAGCAGTGTGAGGGACTAGTGATGTCCTGTGGAAGAGACTGGAAGAAGAGTGGGCCAAAATCCCCCCAGAGCAGTGTGAGAGGCTAGTGATGTCCTGTGGAGGAGACTGGAAGAAGAGTGGACCAAAATCCCCCCAGAGCAGTGTGAGAGACTAGTGATGTCCTGTGGAAGAGACTGGAAGAAGAGTGGGCCAAAATCCTCCCAGAGCAGTGTGAGGGACTAGTGATGTCCTGTGGAGGAGACTGGAAGAAGAGTGGGCCAAAATCCCCCCAGAGCAGTGTGAGAGACTAGTGATGTCCTGTGGAGGAGACTGGAAGAAGAGTGGGCCAAAATCCTCCCAGAGCAGTGTGAGGGACTAGTGATGTCCTGTGGAAGAGACTGGAAGAAGAGTGGATCAAAATCCCCCCAGAGCAGTGTGAGACTAGTGATGTCCTGTGGAAGAGACTGGAAGAAGAGTGGGCCAAAATCCCCCCAGAGCAGTGTGAGAGACTAGTGATGTCCTGTGGAAGAGACTGGAAGAAGAGTGGACCAAAATCCCCCCAGAGCAGTGTGAGGGACTAGTGATGTCCTGTGGAGGAGACTGGAAGAAGAGTGGGCCAAAATCCCCCCAGAGCAGTGTGAGAGACTAGTGATGTCCTGTGGAAGAGACTAGAAGAAGAGTGGACCAAAATCCCCCCAGAGCAGTGTGAGAGGCTAGTGATGTCCTGTGGAAGAGACTGGAAGAAGAGTGGACCAAAATCCCCCCAGAGCAGTGTGAGAGACTAGTGGTGTCCTGTGGAGGAGACTGGAAGAAGAGTGGGCCAAAATCCCCCCAGAGCAGTGTGATAGACTAGTGATGTCCTGTGGAAGAGACTGGAAGAAGAGTGGGCCAAAATCCTCCCAGAGCAGTGTGAGGGACTAGTGATGTCCTGTGGAGGAGACTGGAAGAAGAGTGGGCCAAAATCCCCCCAGAGCAGTGTGAGAGACTAGTGATGTCCTGTGGAAGAGACTGGAAGAAGAGTGGGCCAAAATCCCCCCAGAGCAATGTGAGAGACTAGTGATGTCCTGTGGAAGAGATTGGAAGAAGAGTGGGCCAAAATCCCCCCAGAGCAGTGTGAGAGACTAGTGATGTCCTGTGGAAGAGACTAGAAGAAGAGTGGACCAAAATCCCCCCAGAGCAGTGTGAGGGACTAGTGATGTCCTGTGGAAGAGACTAGAAGAAGAGTGGACCAAAATCCCCCCAGAGCAGTGTGAGAGACTAGTGATGTCCTGTGGCTGCAGATGAAGTCATTCACAGCGACGGCCGGTGACGTCCTACTGATTGTGACTGTTGTCACCTGCAGAACATTTACTGATCATCTCTCTACAGTCACTGCTGCTCTCTAATTATCAGCAGAATTAGGCCTGTTTCACACGACAGTGATTCTGGTATGTGCTAGTTTTTATACGTACCAGAATCATGGACATATGCAGACCCATTATATTCAATGGGTCTGCGCGCACACCAGTGATTTTTCCACTAACCGTGCCTTCGTGCGGCGTACACGCGTGTCCGTGATTGCCGCACGGAGACAAGTCCGTTTTTTTCTCTGGCATCACTGATGTCCCACGGACCACACTATGGTGGATCCGTGAAACACGTACCAGAAAAAAACGTAAATATAAAATAAAAAAAACAACATTTTCAACTCACCTTTCCGACGCTGTGTTCTACCTCTGCTCTCCGCAGCTTCCTGGCCGGCTCATACATATTCATGAATGCAGCCAGAGCCGACCCAGAAGTAGCTGCAGAGAGCGGTGGGCGGTCGCTGCAGAGCTGACGAGTTCAGCACCATGGAGAGCAGGAACGGGAAAGGTGAGCATATGTGCAATCACAGAGGGACATACAGTGCTGGCCAAAAGTATTGGCACCCCTGCAATTCTGTCAGAGAATACGCAGTTTCTTCTTGAAGATGATTGCAATCACAAATTCTTTTGTATTCTCTTCATTTAATTTGTCTTCAATGGAAAAAAAAAAAATTGTCATAAAGCCAAATTGGATATAATTCCACCCCAAACATAAAAAAGGGGGTGGACAGAAGTATTGGCGCTGTGTGAATAATCCTGTGCTGCTTCTGTAATTTGTGTAATAACAGCGCCTGTAACTTACCTGTGGCACCTAACAGCTGCTGGCAATAATAAATCACACTGGCAGCAGGTGACATGGATTAAAGTTGCCTCAGCCTCTGTCCTGTGTCCTTGTGTGCACCACATTGAGCATGGAGAAAAGAAAGAAGACCAAAGAACTGTCTGAGCACTTGAGACTCCAAATTATGAGGAAGCATGAGCAATCCCAAGGCTACAAGTCCATCTCCAAAGACCTGAACGTTCCTGCGTCTACGGTGCACAGTGTCATCAAGAAGTGTAAAGCCCATGGCACTGTGGTAACCTCCCTAGATGTGGAAGGAAAAGAAATATTGACGAGAGATTTCAACACAAGATTGTGCGGATGGTGGATAAAGAACCTCGACCAACATCCAAACAAGTTCAAGCTGCCCTGCAGTCCGAGGGTGCAACAGTGTCACCCCGTACTATCCATCAGCGTCTGAATGAAAAGCGACTGTATGGTAGGATACCCAGGAAGACCCCACTTCTTACCCCGAGACATAAAAAAAGACAGGCTGGAGTTTGCCAAAACTTACCTGAGAAAGCCTAAAACGTTTTGGAAGAATGTTCTCTGGTCAGATGAGACAAAAGTAGAGCTTTTTGGGAAAAGCCATCAACATAATTTACAGGAAAAAAAAGAGGCATTCAAAGAAAAGAACACGGTCCCTACAGTTATACATGGCGGAGGTTCCCTAATGTTTTGGGGTTGCTTTGCTGCCTCTGGCACTGGACTGCTTGACCGTGTGCATGGCATTATGAAGTCTGGAGACTACCAACAAATTTTGCAGCATAATGTAGGGCCCAGTGTGAGAAAGCTGGGTCTCCATCAGAGGTCATGGGTCTTCCAGCAGGACAATGACCCAAAACACACTTCAAAAAGCACTAGAAAATGGTTTGATAGAAAGCACTGGAGACTACTAAAGTGGCCAGCAATGAGTCCAGACCTGAACCCCATAGAAGACCTGTGGAGAGATCTCAAAGTGGCAGCTTGGAGAAAGCCCCCTTCAAATCTCAGGGACCTGGAGCAGTTTGCCAAAGAAGAATGGTGCGCCCCTTACCCTGCTCTAGTGACATGGTGTACCCCTTACCCTGCTCTAGTGGCACGGTGTGCCCCTTACCCTGCTCTAGTGACATGGTGCGCCCCTTACCCTGCTCTAGTGGCACGGTGCGCCCCTTACCCTGCTCTAGTGACACGGTGTACCCCTTACCCTGCTCTAGTGACACGGTGTACCCCTTACCCTGCTCAAGTGGCACGGTGCGCCCCTTACCCTGCTCTAGTGGCATGGTGCGCCCCTTACCCTGCTCTAGTGGCACGGTCCACCCCTTACCCTGCTCTAGTGGCATGGTGCACCCCTTACTCTGCTCTAGTGGCACGGTCCACCCCTTACCCTGTTCTAGTGGCACGGTGCACCCCTTACCCTGCTCTAGTGGCACGGTGCGCCCCTTACCCTGCTCTAGTGGCACGGTGCACCCCTTACCCTGCACTAGTGGCATGGTGCACCCCTTACCCTGCTCTAGTGGCACGGTGCTCCCCTTACCCCGCTCTAGTGGCATGCTGCACCCCTTACCCTGCTCTAGTGGCATGGTGCACCCCTTACTCTGCTCTAGTGGCATGGTGCGCCCCTTACCCTGCTCTAGTGGCACGGTGCGCCCCTTACCCTGCTCTAGTGGCACGGTGCGCCCCTTACCCTGCTCTAGTGGCACGGTGCGCCCCTTACCCTGCTCTAGTGGCATGGTGCGCCCCTTACCCTGCTCTAGTGGCACGGTGCACCCCTTACCCTGCTCTAGTGGCATGGTGCACCCCTTACTCTGCTCTAGTGGCATGGTGCGCCCCTTACCCTGCTCTAGTGGCATGGTGCGCCCCTTACCCTGCTCTAGTGGCACGGTGCGCCCCTTACCCTGCTCTAGTGGCACGGTGCGCCCCTTACCCTGCTCTAGTGGCATGGTGCGCCCCTTACCCTGCTCTAGTGGCATGGTGCACCCCTTACTCTGCTCTAGTGGCATGGTGCACCCCTTACCCTGCTCTAGTGGCATGGTGCGCCCCTTACCCTGCTCTAGTGGCATGGTGCGCCCCTTACCCTGCTCTAGTGGCACGGTGCACCCCTTACCCTGCTCTAGTGGCATGGTGCACCCCTTACTCTGCTCTAGTGGCATGGTGCGCCCCTTACCCTGCTCTAGTGGCATGGTGCGCCCCTTACCCTGCTCTAGTGGCACGGTGCGCCCCTTACCCTGCTCTAGTGGCACGGTGCGCCCCTTACCCTGCTCTAGTGGCACGGTGCGCCCCTTACCCTGCTCTAGTGGCACGGTGCACCCCTTACCCTGCTCTAGTGGCACGGTGCGCCCCTTACCCTGCTCTAGTGGCATGGTGCGCCCCTTACCCTGCTCTAGTGGCATGGTGCACCCCTTACTCTGCTCTAGTGGCATGGTGCACCCCTTACCCTGCTCTAGTGGCATGGTGCGCCCCTTACCCTGCTCTAGTGGCATGGTGCGCCCCTTACCCTGCTCTAGTGGCATGGTGCGCCCCTTACTCTGCTCTAGTGGCATGGTGCCCCCTTACCCTGCTCTAGTGGCACGGTGCACCCCTTACCCTGCTCTAGAGCAGATCTCCATGGAGGAATGGGCACAGACCCCCAACAGTGTGTGCCAACCTTGTGAAGACAGAAAACGTCTGACCTCTGTCATTGCCAACAAAGGATAGAACAAAATATTGAGATGAACTTTTGTTATTGACCAAATACTTATTTCCCTCCAGAATTGGCAAAAAAAAAAAATCTTCCAAATCAGAGGCGGGGATTTTCTGGATTTTCTGGATTTTGTCTCCTAGTTGTGGTCTCCTCTGATGTCAGTTACAGGCCGACGTCATCTTTATACGGGGGAGACCTGCACAATTGGGGGCTGAATAGTGACTTTTTTCCCCACTTTACATCAATATTTGTTTTTACAAAGTTTCGAAAGCGATGAATGAAGCCGCTTTGTTCTAAGCTCCTGCGTCCACAGCTCCACTGCAGAGTCATGTGTCTCCATGGTTACAGACAACGTACGCAGGACATAAAAAAACAACAAAAAATAAACAAGAACCTGCAGCCAATCAGATCATCAGAAAGATGAAAACAATAGTTGTCTCCAGCACATTCCAAAAACTTAGAGACTATAGGTCCCCGGCCCCGTGCTCAGGGGCCAATCTGCCCCCGTCACCTGGATGCTGACAAACGCCAGCACACAAAGGGTTACACAGCTGAGACTGGAAACATTGTATCTAGATACAAATATTTACTGATAATTCTGCATTAGGGGCGTTCCTGGCGGAGCGGGGGCTTATAATGTAACTATAGCGGGGTCTTCACTTGTGGCAGAGGGGCTCCAGCACCTATAGATACAGTCCCTGCACCCCAGGAGCTGACACTCGTTACAAGCACCGATCACCCCGGATCTTAGAATCGTCCTCATCTCGCCTAACCTTTATCTTCCTCCGCGCTCGCTCTGAGTGGGAGAAAACGTGAATCCTTTATTCCTTGTTTCCGTAGCAACACGTCCTCAGCGAGCAGGTAAAAGACACACAATGGACTGGAGTAATGAAAGACTGGAAACACGCGGAACGCGGAGACGAGGAAAAGACTGGAAACACGCGGAACGCGGAGACGAGGAAAAGAAAGACTGGAAACATGCGGAACGCGGAGACGAGGAAAAGAAAGACTGGAAACACGCGGAACGCGGAGACGAGGAAAAGAAAGACTGGAAACACGCGGAACGCGGAGACGAGGAAAAGAAAGACTGGAAACACGCGGAACGCGGAGACGAGGAAAAGACTGGAAACACGCGGAACGCAAAGACGAGGGAAAGCATGGAAACATGCGGAACGCGGAGACGAGGAAAAGAAAGACTGGAAACACGCGGAGACGAGGAAAAGAAAGACTGGAAACACGCGGAACGCGGAGACGAGGAAAAGAAAGACTGGAAACACGCGGAACGCGGAGACGAGGAAAAGACTGGAAACACGCGGAACGCAAAGACGAGGGAAAGCATGGAAACATGCGGAACGCGGAGACTAGGAAAAGAAAGACTGGAAACACGCGGAGACGAGGAAAAGAAAGACTGGAAACACGCGGAACGCGGAGACGAGGAAAAGAAAGACTGGAAACACGCGGAACGCGGAGACGAGGAAAAGAAAGACTGGAAACACGCGGAACGCGGAGACGAGGAAAAGAAAGACTGGAAACACGCGGAACGCGGAGACGAGGAAAAGACTGGAAACACGCGGAACGCAAAGACGAGGGAAAGCATGGAAACATGCGGAACGCGGAGACGAGGAAAAGAAAGACTGGAAACACGCGGAGACGAGGAAAAGAAAGACTGGAAACACGCGGAACGCGGAGACGAGGAAAATAAAGACTGGAAATACGCGGAACGCAGAGACGAGGAAAAGACTGGAAACACGCGGAACGCGGAGACGAGGAAAAGAAAGACTGGAAACACGCGGAACGCGGAGACGAGGAAAAGACTGGAAACACGCGGAACGCGGAGACGAGGAAAAGACTGGAAACAGGCGGAACGCGGAGACGAGGAAAAGAAAGACTGCAAACACGCGGAACGCGGAGACGAGGAAAAGACTGGAAACACGCGGAACGCGGAGACTAGGAAAAGACTGGAAACACGCGGAACGCGGAGACGAGGAAAAGACTGGAAACACGCGGAATGCGGAGACGAGGAAAAGCCTGGAAACACGCGGAACGTGGAGATGAGGAAAAGACTAGAAACACGCGGAACGCGGAGACGAGGAAAAGCCTGGAAACACGCGGAACGCGGAGACGAGGAAAAGCCTGGAAACACGCGGAACGCGGAGACGAGGAAAAGCCTGGAAACACGCGGAACGCGGAGACGAGGAAAAGCCTGGAAACACGCGGAACGTGGAGATGAGGAAAAGACTAGAAACACACGGAACGCGGAGACGAGGAAAAGCCTGGAAACACGCGGAACGTGGAGATTAGGAAAAGACTAGTAACTCGCAGAACGCGGAGACGAGGAAAAGACTAGAAACACGCGGAACGTGGAGATGAGGAAAAGACTAGTAACTCGCAGAACGCGGAGACGAGGAAAAGCCTGGAAACAGGTTGAACGCGGAGGCGACTGAGAACAGGTAGAGCGAGAAGACGACTGGAAAAAGACTGGAAACACGCGGAAACAACGAGAAGACTGGAGAGGGGCGGAATGGATGATCAGTCCTTGGAAAATCTAACCAGTATGGTGTCACCGGACTAGCACTTTAAATTTTGAAATCTTACAATGTAATCTTCTGTTACTGGCAGAGGATTTCTCACATTATAGAAACAATCAGCAGTGTCACTGCAGCTCTGGAGGTGACTGGAGGATAACACACTAACAGCAGAATAGTGACTGCAGCTCTGGAGGTGACTGGAGGATAACACACTAACAGCAGAATAGTGAGTGCAGCTCTGGAGGTGACTAAAGGATAAGACATTGAGATAGATGTGAATCTGTCCCCATCAGGGTTTGTTGTTGTGTTCTCTGTTTACATCAGATGAGGAATTGTTACAATGTATCAGGGTGAAGAGTCCTGTGAGAATCTGTGTCCTCTGCCGGTGATACAGTGGCCGCACACACCGGGCGCCATTCATCACTGGCTGGAAACTCTTCCACGTGGCACGCAATTGAGGGATTTTGTGCAAAATTAAAACCGATCTTTATTTCTTGGCCCTTTCTGGCGACATTGCAGCGACTCGTCCTGATAAAACCCCTCAGGAGGGAGGAGATCGGCCACATCCAGAACCTCGCAAGTGATGAAATGTGAGAAAACATCTGGAATCTGCAACCGAAGCGTGAAGATAAAACCAGACGCTAAAGATGGCGCAAAACACGAGAATAAAGCGCAAAGAAAACCGGGAAAACAGAAGAAAATTAGACAAAACCGGCAGAAACGCCCCAATGACCGGATCACAACCCGCGGTCCAGGCCGACACCGCGCCGGTCACATCTCCGGTATGACGCGATCACGGTGTCAGCAGCAGAGCCCACGACACCGGGACCCCAGAGCCGCTCCTCAGCCCCTTATTAGCCCCCCCACCCCGGTGCAGGTCGGGGTCAGTCACTGCGGGGCCCCTGTAATGATGCAGTCTATTCCTATAGGGGTGGGGGGCGAGGAGAGGGCTCTGCTATATTTAGCACTGTGCAGCCTCGGGGGGAAATTACGAGTCCATTGTTAGTAATAAAAGCCGTCGTCTGATATCAGAGGATCTGACTTCATTCACGTGGAATCCAGGGATCAGCCGCAATCCAGGGATCAGCCGCAATCCAGGGATCAGCCGCAATCCAGGGATCTGCTGGAGATTCCGAGAAACCAAAGCAAGAAGCCATGGACGCGGCACCGAGGAGAACCACAGAACCGCACCGTGTGAGCGGGGGCCACCAGTGTGCGAAGGGTTAATACATGGTATCAGAAAGGAAAACAAAGATAAAAAGGGTCTGCAGAGAGCGGAGGACCCCCAGAGACAAGGACAGGAGACTCTAATATATCTCTGTATACAGGGAGCTCCCCCTAGTGGTGGCTGCAGACAGGATCTTATCATGTATCTCTGTATACAGGAAGCTCCCCCTAGTGGTGGCTGCAGACAGGATCTTATCATGTATCTCTGTATACAGGGAGCTCCCCCTAGTGGTGGCTGCAGACAGGATCTTATCATGTATCTCTGTATACAGGGAGCTCCCCCTAGTGGTGGCTGCAGACAGGATCTTATCATGTATCTCTGTATACAGGGAGCTCCCCCTAGTGGTGACTGCAGACAGGATCTTATCATGTATCTCTGTATACAGGGAGCTCCCCCTAGTGGTGGCTGCAGACAGGATCTTATCATGTATCTCTGTATACAGGGAGCTCCCCCTAGTGGTGGCTGCAGACAGGATGTTATCATGTATCTCTGTATACAGGGAGCTCCCCCTAGTGGTGGCTGCAGACAGGATCTTATCATGTATCTCTGTATACAGGGAGCTCCCTCTAGTGGTGACTGCAGACAGGATCTTATCATGTATCTCTGTATACAGGGAGCTCCCCCTAGTGGTGACTGCAGACAGGATCTTATCATGTATCTCTGTATACAGGGAGCTCCCCCTAGTGGTGGCTGCAGACAGGATCTTATCATGTATCTCTGTATACAGGGAGCTCCCCCTAGTGGTGGCTGCAGACAGGATCTTATCATGTATCTCTGTATACAGGGAGCTCCCTCTAGTGGTGACTGCAGACAGGATCTTATCATGTATCTCTGTATACAGGGAGCTCCCCCTAGTGGTGACTGCAGAAAGGATCTTATCATGTATCTCTGTATACAGGGAGCTCCCCCTAGTGGTGGCTGCAGACAGAATCTTATCATGTATCTCTGTATACAGGGAGCTCCCTCTAGTGGTGGCTACAGACAGGATCTTATCATGTATCTCTGTATACAGGGAGCTCCCTCTAGTGGTGGCTACAGACAGGATCTTATCATGTATCTCTGTATACAGGGAGATTCCTCTAGTGGTGGCTGCAGACAGGATCTTATCATGTATCTCTGTATACAGGGAGCTCCCCCTAGTGGTGGCTGCAGACAGGATCTTATCATGTATCTCTGTATACAGGGAGCTCCCCCTAGTGGTGGCTGCAGACAGGATCTTATCATGTATCTCTGTATACAGGAAGCTCCTCCTAGTGGTGGCTGCAGACAGGATCTTATCATGTATCTCTGTATACAGGGAGCTCCCCCTAGTGGTGGCTGCAGACAGGATCTTATGTATCTCTGTATACAGGGAGCTCCCCCTAGTGGTGGCTGCAGACAGGATCTTATGTATCTCTGTATACAGAGAGCTCCCCCTAGTGGTGACTGCAGACAGGGTCTTATCATGTATCTCTGTATACAGGGAGCTCCCTCTAGTGGTGACTGCAGTCAGAATCTTATCATGTATCTCTGTATACAGGGAGCTCCCCCTAGTGGTGGCTGCAGACAAGAGCTTATCATGTATCTCTGTATACAGGGAGATCCCCCTAGTGGTGACTGCAGACAGGATCTTATGTATCTCTGTATACAGGGAGCTCCCCCTAGTGGTGGCTGCAGACAGGATCTTATCATGTATCTCTGTATACAGGGAGCTCCCCCTAGTGGTGACTGCAGACAGGGTCTTATCATGTATCTCTGTATACAGGGAGCTCCCCCTAGTGGTGGCTGCAGACAGGATCTTATCATGTATCTCTGTATACAGGGAGCTCCCCCTAGTGGTTACTGCATAAAGGGTCTTATCATGTATCTCTGTATACAGGGAGCTCCCTCTAGTGGTGGCTGCAGACAGGAGCTTATCATGTATCTCTGTATACAGGGAGCTCCCCCTAGTGTTGGCTGCAGACAGGATCTTATCATGTATCTCTGTATACAGGGAGCTCCCCCTAGTGGTGTCTGCAGACAGGATCTTATCATGTATCTCTGTATACAGGGAGCTCCCCCTAGTGGTGTCTGCAGACAGGATCTTATCATGTATCTCTGTATACAGGGAGCTCCCCCTAGTGGTGTCTGCAGACAGGATCTTATCATGTATCTCTGTATACAGGGAGCTCCCCCTAGTGGTGTCTGCAGACAGGATCTTATCATGTATCTCTGTATACAGGGAGCTTCCCCTAGTGGTGGCTGCAGTCAGAATCTTATCATGTATCTCTGTATACAGGGCGCTCCCCCTAGTGGTGGCTGCAGACAAAATTATCGTGTATCTCTGTATACAGGGAGATCCCCCTAGTGGTGACTGCAGACAGGATCTTATGTATCTCTGTATACAGGGAGCTCCCCCTAGTGGTGGCTGCAGACAGGATCTTATGTATCTCTGTATACAGGGAGCTCCCTCTAGTGGTGACTGCAGACAGGGTCTTATCATGTATCTCTGTATACAGGGAGCTCCCTCTAGTGGTGACTGCAGACAGGATCTTATCATGTATCTCTGTATACAGGGAGCTCCCCCTAGTGGTGGCTGCAGACAAGAGCTTATCATGTATCTCTGTATACAGGGAGATCCCCCTAGTGGTGACTGCAGACAGGATGTTATGTATCTCTGTATACAGGGAGCTCCCCCTAGTGGTGGCTGCAGACAGGATCTTATGTATCTCTGTATACAGGGAGCTCCCCCTAGTGGTGACTGCAGACAGGGTCTTATCATGTATCTCTGTATACAGGGAGCTCCCTCTAGTGGTGACTGCAGACAGGATCTTATCATGTATCTCTGTATACAGGGAGCTCCCCCTAGTGGTGGCTGCAGACAAGAGCTTATCATGTATCTCTGTATACAGGGAGATCCCCCTAGTGGTGACTGCAGACAGGATCTTATGTATCTCTGTATACAGGGAGCTCCCCTAGTGGTGGCTGCAGACAGGATCTTATCATGTATCTCTGTATACAGGGAGCTCCCCCTAGTGGTGACTGCAGACAGGGTCTTATCATGTATCTCTGTATACAGGGAGCTCCCCCTAGTGGTGGCTGCAGACAGGATCTTATCATGTATCTCTGTATACAGGGAGCTCCCCCTAGTGGTGGCTGCAGACAGGATCTTATCATGTATCTCTGTATACAGGGAGCTCCCCCTAGTGGTGACTGCAGACAGGATCTTATCATGTATCTCTGTATACAGGGAGCTCCCCCTAGTGTTGGCTGCAGACAGGATCTTATCATGTATCTCTGTATACAGGGAGCTCCCCCTAGTGTTGGCTGCAGACAGGATCTTATCATGTATCTCTGTATACAGGGAGCTCCCCTAGTGTTGGCTGCAGACAGGATCTTATCATGTATCTCTGTATACAGGGAGCTCCCCCTAGTGTTGGCTGCAGACAGGATCTTATCATGTATCTCTGTATACAGGGAGCTCCCCCTAGTGGTGGCTGCAGGCAGGATCTTATCATGTATCTCTGTATACAGGGAGCTCCCCCTAGTGGTGGCTGCAGACAGGATCCTATCATGTATCTCTGTATACAGGGAGCTCCCCCTAGTGGTGACTGCAGACAGGATCTTATCATGTATCTCTGTATACAGGGAGCTCCCCCTAGTGGTGACTGCAGACAGGGTCTTATCATGTATCTCTGTATACAGGGAGCTCCCCCTAGTGGTGGCTGCAGACAGGATCTTATCATGTATCTCTGTATACAGGGAGCTCCCCCTAGTGGTGACTGCAGACAGGATCTTCTCATGTGTCTCTGTATACAGGGAGCTCCCCCTAGTGGTGGCTGCAGACAGGACCTTATCATGTATCTCTGTATACAGGGAGCTCCCCCTAGTGGTGGCTGCAGACAGGATCTTATCATGTATCTCTGTATACAGGGAGCTCCCCCTAGTGGTGTCTGCAGACAGGATCTTATCATGTATCTCTGTATACAGGGAGCTCCCCCTAGTGGTGACTGCAGACAGGACCTTATCATGTATCTCTGTATACAGGGAGCTCCCCCTAGTGGTGGCTGCAGACAGGACCTTATGTATCTCTGTATACAGGGAGCTGCTCCTAGTGGTGGCTGCAGACAAGAGCTTATCATGTATCTCTGTATACAGGGAGCTCCCCCTAGTGGTGGCTGCAGACAGGATCTTATCATGTATCTCTGTATACAGGGAGCTCCCTCTAGTGGTGGCTGCAGACAGGATCTTATGTATCTCTGTATACAGGGAGCTCCCCCTAGTGGTGGCTGCAGACAGGATCTTATCATGTATCTCTGTATACAGGGAGCTCCCCATAGTGGTGACTGCAGACAGGAGCTTATCATGTATCTCTGTATACAGGGAGCTCCCCCTAGTGGTGGCTGCAGACAGAATCTTATCATGTATCTCTGTATACAGGGAGCTCCCCCTAGTGGTGGCTGCAGACAGGATCTTATGTATCTCTGTATACAGGGAGCTCCCCCTAGTGGTGGCTGCAGACAGGAGCTTATCATGTATCTCTGTATACAGGGAGCTCCCCCTAGGGGTGACTGCAGACAGGATCTTATCATGTATCTCTGTATACAGAGAGCTCCCCCTAGTGGTGACTGCAGAGAGGATTTTATCATGTATCTCTGTATACAGGGAGCTCCCCCTAGTGGTGGCTGCAGACAGAATATTATCATGTATCTCTGTATACAGGGAGCTCCCCCTAGTGGTGGCTGCAGACAGGATCTTATCATGTGTCTCTGTATACAGGGAGCTCCCCCTAGTGGTGGCTGCAGACAGGATCTTATCATGTGTCTCTGTATACAGGGAGCTCCCCCTAGTGGTGGCTGCAGACAGGATCTTATCATGTATCTCTGTATACAGGGAGCTCCCCCTAGTGGTGGCTGCAGACAGGAGCTTATCATGTATCTCTGTATACAGGGAGCTTTCCCTAGTGGTGGCTGCAGACAGGATCTTATCATGTATCTCTGTATACAAGCAGCTCCCCCTAGTGGTGCCTGCAGACAGGATCTTATCATGTATCTCTGTATACAGGGAGCGCCCCCTAGTGGTGACTGCAGACAGGATCTTATCATGTATCTCTGTATACAGGGAGCTCCCCCTAGTGGTGGCTGCAGACAGGATCTTATCATGTATCTCTGTATACAGGGAGCTCCCCCTAGTGGTGGCTGCAGACAGGATCTTATCATGTATCTCTGTATACAGGGAGCTCCCCCTAGTGGTGACTGCAGACAGGATCTTATCATGTATCTCTGTATACAGAGAGCTCCCCCTAGTGGTGGCTGCAGACAGGATCTTATCATTTATCTCTGTATACAGGGAGCTCCCCCTAGTGGTGGCTGCAGACAGGATCTTATCATGTATCTCTGTATACAGGGAGCTCCCCCTAGTGGTGACTGCAGACAGGAGCTTATTATGTATCTCTGTATACAGGGAGCTTCCCCTAGTGGTGGCTGCAGAGAGGATCTTATCATGTATCTCTGTATACAGGGAGCTCCCCCTAGTGGTGGCTGCAGACAGGAGCTTATTATGTATCTCTGTATACAGGGATCTCCCCCTAGTGGTGGCTGCAGACAGGATCTTATCATGTATCTCTGTATACAGGGAGCTCCCCCTAGTGGTGACTGCAGACAGGATCTTATCATGTATCTCTGTATACAGAGAGCTCCCCCTAGTGGTGGCTGCAGACAGGATCTTATCATGTATCTCTGTATACAGGGAGCTCCCCCTAGTGGTGGCTGCAGAGAGGATCTTATCATGTATCTCTGTATACAGGGAGCTCCCCCTAGTGGTGGCTGCAGACAGTAGCTTATTATGTATCTCTGTATACAGGGAGCTTCCCCTAGTGGTGGCTGCAGAGAGGATCTTATCATGTATCTCTGTATACAGGGAGCTCCCCCTAGTGGTGGCTGCAGACAGGAGCTTATTATGTATCTCTGTATACAGGGATCTCCCCCTAGTGGTGGCTGCAGACAGGAGCTTATTATGTATCTCTGTATACAGGGAGCTCCCCCTAGTGGTGGCTGCAGACAGGATCTTATCATGTGTCTCTGTATACAGGGAGCTCCCCCTAGTGGTGGCTGCAGACAGGATCTTATCATGTATCTCTGTATACAGGGAGCTCCCCCTAGTGGTGGCTGCAGACAGGATCTTATCATGTATCTCTGTATACAGGGAGCTCCCCCTAGTGACTGCAGCTCTGGAGGTGACTGGAGAAGATATAATGTAACAGCAGAATAGTGAGTGCAGCTCTGGAGGTGAGTGGCCATGATCAGTAGTATATTTCGGGGTGATATCAGTGCTGGGTATTAGCGGGGCGGTTGTATTGTACGGGGGTCGCGGAGCCTCTGTTGAGCACCAGTTTTTTCGGAGCTCGGTCTCATGGATGGGAGAAAACTTTAATATTCATCTTTGTGGGGATTTCACAAGACAAATCCTTAGCAACAAGAGCGACACTGATCTCCCGGAGCCGAGCGATGCGCGGCCGGATATTGATTCCCTATCACAGCATCGCGGACGCACGGAGACTTGTTGCCACCAGACCCATAGTAACAGAGCGGGGGGCACAGGAACACCGGACTAAAGCCCCCGACGAGACGGCCGTCAGCCGAGAGATCATTGAGCCAAGAGCCTGACTCCACTATACACAGGACTGCTCTGCAGGCGCTGTGCTCGCTTATATACAGTGCTGTGCTCAGAAGGCGCTGTGCTCGCTTATATACAGTGCTGTGCTCAGAAGGCGCTGTGCTCGCTTATATACAGTGCTGTGCTCAGAAGGCGCTGTGCTCGCTTATATACAGTGCTCTGCTCAGAAGGCGCTGTGCTCGCTTATATACAGTGCTCTGCTCAGAAGGCGCTGTGCTCGCTTATATACAGTGCTCTGCTCAGAAGGCGCTGTGCTCGCTTATATACAGTGCTCTGCTCAGAAGGCGCTGTGCTCGCTTATATACAGTGCTCTGCAGGCGCTGTGCTCGCTTATATACAGTGCTGTGCTCAGAAGGCGCTGTGCTCGCTTATATACAGTGCTCTGCTCAGAAGGCGCTGTGCTCGCTTATATACAGTGCTGTGCTCTGCAGGCGCTGTGCTCGCTTATATACAGTGCTCTGCAGGCGCTGTGCTCGCTTATATACAGTGCTCTGCAGGCGCTGTGCTCGCTTATATACAGTGCTGTGCTCTGCAGGCGCTGTGCTCGCTTATATACAGTGCTCTGCAGGCGCTGTGCTCGCTTATATACAGTGCTGTGCTCAGAAGGCGCTGTGCTCGCTTATATACAGTGCTCTGCTCAGAAGGCGCTGTGCTCGCTTATATACAGTGCTCTGCTCAGAAGGCGCTGTGCTTGCTTATATACAGTGCTCTGCTCAGAAGGCGCTGTGCTCGCTTATATACAGTGCTCTGCTCAGAAGGCGCTGTGCTCGCTTATATACAGTGCTCTGCTCAGAAGGCGCTGTGCTCGCTTATATACAGTGCTCTGCAGGCGCTGTGCTCGCTTATATACAGTGCTGTGCTCGCTTATATACAGTGCTGTGCTCAGAAGGCGCTGTGCTCGCTTATATACAGTGCTGTGCTCAGAAGGCGCTGTGCTCGCTTATATACAGTGCTGTGCTCAGAAGGCGCTGTGCTCGCTTATATACAGTGCTCTGCTCAGAAGGCGCTGTGCTCGCTTATATACAGTGCTGTGCTCAGAAGGCGCTGTGCTCGCTTATATACAGTGCTCTGCAGGCGCTGTGCTCGCTTATATACAGTGCTCTGCTCTGCAGGCGCTGTGCTCGCTTATATACAGTGCTGTGCTCTGCAGGCGCTGTGCTCGCTTATATACAGTGCTCTGCAGGCGCTGTGCTCGCTTATATACAGTGCTGTGCTCAGAAGGCGCTGTGCTCGCTTATATACAGTGCTCTGCTCAGAAGGCGCTGTGCTCGCTTATATACAGTGCTCTGCTCAGAAGGCGCTGTGCTCGCTTATATACAGTGCTCTGCAGGCGCTGTGCTCGCTTATATAGTGCTGTGCTCAGAAGGCGCTGTGCTCGTTTATATACAGTGCTGTGCTCAGAAGGCGCTGTGCTCGCTTATATACAGTGCTGTGCTCAGAAGGCGCTGTGCTCGTTTATATACAGTGCTGTGCTCAGAAGGCGCTGTGCTCGCTTATATACAGTGCTGTCTTATATACAGTGCTCTGCTCAGAAGGCGCTGTGCTCGCTTATATACAGTGCTGTGCTCAGAAGGCGCTCTGCTCGCTTATGTACAGTGCTGTGCTCAGAAGGCGCTGTGCTCGCTTATATACAGTGTTGTGCTCAGAAGGCGCTGTGCTCGCTTATATACAGTGCTGTGCTCAGAAGGCGCTGTGCTCGCTTATATACAGTGCTGTGCTCAGAAGGCGCTGTGCTCGCTTATATACAGTGCTGTGCTCAGAAGGCGCTGTGCTCGCTTATATACAGTGCTGTGCTCAGAAGGCGCTGTGCTTGCTTATATACAGTGCTGTGCTCAGAAGGCGTTGTGCTCGCTTATATACAGTGCTCTGCTCAGAAGGCGCTGTGCTCGCTTATATACAGTGCTCTGCTCAGAAGGCGCTGTGCTCGCTTATATACAGTGCTGTGCTCAGAAGGCGCTGTGCTCGCTTACAGTGCTGTGCTCAGAAGGTGCTCTGCTCGCTTATATACAGTGCTCTGCTCAGAAGGCGCTCTGCTCGCTTATATACAGTGCTGTGCTCAGAAGGCGCTGTGCTCGCTTATATACAGTGCTGTGCTCAGAAGGTGCTCTGCTCGCTTATATACAGTGCTCTGCTCAGAAGGCGCTCTGCTCGCTTATATACAGTGCTGTGCTCAGAAGGCGCTCTGCTCGCTTATATACAGTGCTGTGCTCAGAAGGCGCTGTGCTCTCTTATATACAGTGCTGTGCTCAGAAGGCGCTGTGCTCGCTTATATACAGTGCTGTGCTCAGAAGGCGCTGTGCTCGCTTATATACAGTGCTGTGCTCAGAAGGCGCTGTGCTCGCTTATTTAGAGTGTTGTGCTCAGAAGGTGCTGTGCTCGCTTATATACAGTGCTGCTCTCAGAAGGCGCTGTGCTCGCTTATATACAGTGCTGTGCTCAGCGGCAGCGCACATGATCTGCTCGCTTACAGAGTGTTGTCCTCAGCACACGCTTTGCTCACTCCTAGTGCTGTGCTCAGCGGCAGCATGCGCTCTGCTCGCTCATATACAGTGCTGTCCTCAGAAGCAGAGCACGTTCTGCTCGCTCATATAAAGTGCTGTGCTCAGCAGTATTGGGCACTCTGCTCGCTCCTATAGAGTGCTGTGCTCAGTGGCAGCGCGCGCTCTGCTCGCTCCTATAGAGTGCTGTGCTCAGTGGTATTGGACGCTCTGCTCGCTCCTATAGAGCGCTGTGCTCAGTGGCAGCGCGCGCTCTGCTCGCTCATATTTCTTGCCTTAGATAAATGATTTATCTCCAATATAAAATGATTCATCACCAAACGCATCAATGATTCATCGCCGTCTGAATGCCGCGCCGGTTATAGGAGAAGTCCGCGTGTCTCCAGCCGGACGCACGGGAGCCAGATACGTGCGCGCCGCTCCCCGTATACATATATATACATATATACCTGCTCAGATCAACAGGAAACCAGATCAGCAACATTGTCATGCAGCCCCTATTTGTGACACATTGTAACCGGCTCCATTAACCCCTGGTGCGCCGGAGGCAGCTAATCAGAAGCAGAATGCACGGTACCTGTCGTAGCTCCACCTGCTGTAGCACATGGCTCGGGTGCTGCTGACCCCCTCCATCCTCAGGTGGGCGCTGGGCAGGGGTCCGGGCTCGGGGCTGGCACCTCCAGTCCGGGAAGTAGCAGCACATAGAGATTCACCCAGGCTCATTCACTTGGGTCTCACAATCTGCGGAATGTACCACTGTCAGTGTGAGGAGGGGGGAGCAGCGAGACCCCCGGCAGCAGCGGTGTCAGTGCGCTGCTGCAGCTCCAGAGTGATGGAGGATCTGGCGAGGACGCTCCTGTATCTACATCCTGACATCAGCGTCCCTCCGAGCCTCATACATCTAATCCTGCGAGTGCAGCGCCGGCCGCGGGAGACGGAGCCTCATTACTGAGGAGCTGGAAAATCTGCTCCATCTGCAGAGCATTACCGGCTCTGGTGTGCACCGCCACATAACGAGCTGCACTGAGCACCGCTCCCCCAACCTCCGCCGCTACCCCCAACCTCCGCTGCTACCTCCCAACCTCCGCCGCTACCCCCCAACCTCCGCCGCTACCCCCCAACCTCCGCCGCTACCTCCCAACCTCCGCCGCTACCCCCCAACCTCCGCTGCTACCCCCAACCTCCACTGCTACCTCCGCCACTACCCCCCAACCTCCGCCGCTACCCACCAACCTCCGCCGCTACCCCCCCAACCTCCGCCGCTACCTCCCAACCTCCGCCGCTACCCCCCCAACCTCCGCCGCTACCCCCAACCTCCACTGCTACCTCCGCCACTACCCCCCAACCTCCGCCGCTACCTCCGCCGCTACCCCCCCAACCTCCGCCGCTACCCCCCAACCTCCGCTGCTACCTCCGCCGCTGCCCCCCAACCTCCGCCGCTACCCCCCAACCTCCGCCGCTACCCCCAACCTCCGCCGCTACCCCCCAACCTCCGCTGCTACCTCCGCCGCTACCCCCCAACCTCCGCTGCTACCCACCAACCTCCGCCGCTACCCCCCAACCTCCGCCGCTACCCCCCAACCTCCGCCGCTACCTCCGCCGCTACCCCCCAACCTCCGCCACTACCCCCCAACCTCCGCCACTACCCCCAACCTCCGCCGCTACCCCCCAACCTCCGCCGCTACCCCCCAACCTCCGCCGCTACCTCCGCCGCTACCCCCCAACCTCCGCCGCTACCCCCCAACCTCCGCCACTACCCCCCAACCTCCGCCGCTACCCCCCAACCTCCGCCCCAACCTCCGCCACTACCCCCCAACCTCCACTGCTACCTCCGCCGCTACCCCCAACCTCCGCCGCTACCCCCCAACCTCCGCCGCTACCCCCCAACCTCCGCCGCTACCCCCCAACCTCCGCCGCTACCCCCCCAACCTCCGCCGCTACCCCGCAACCTCCGCCGCTACCCCGCAACCTCCGCCCGACACCACTACCCCCCCAACCTCTGCCCGACACCACTACCCCCATCCTCCACTGCTACCCCCCATCCTCTGCCCGACACTTCTACCTCCATCGTGCACGAATACAGTGTACAACTTCATATGCCCCTATGTACAAGAATATAACTACTATAATACTGCCCCCTATATACAAGAATATAACTACTATAATACTGCCCCCTATATACAAGAATATAACTACTATAATACTGCCCCTATATACAAGAATATAACTATAATACTGCCCCTATGTACAAGAATATAACTATATAATACTGCCCCCTATGTACAAGAATATAACTACTATAATACTGCTCCTATATACAAGAATATAACTACTATAATACTACCCCCTATATACAAGAATATAACTACTATAATACTGCTCCTATATACAAGAATATATCTACTATAAATACTGCTCCCTATATACAAGAATATAACTACTATAATACTGCCCCTATATACAAGAATATAACTACTATAATACTGCCCCTATATACAGGAATATAGCTACTATAATACTGCCCCCTATGTACAAGAATATAACTACTATAATACTGCCCCTATGTACAAGAATATAACTACTATAATACTGCCCCTATATACAGGAATATAACTACTATAATACTGCCCCTATATACAGGAATATAACTACTATAATACTGCTCCTATATACAAGAATATAACTACTATAATACTGCTCCTATATACAAGAATATAACTACTATAATACTGCCCCCTATATACAAGAATATAACTACTATAATACTGCCCCTATGTACAAGAATATAACTACTATAATACTGCCCCTATGTACAAGAATATAGCTACTATAATACTGCCCCCTATGTACAAGAATATAACTACTATAATACTGCCCCTATGTACAAGAATATAACTATATAATACTGCCCCCTATGTACAGGACTATATCTATATAATACTGCCCCTATGTACAAGAATATAACTACTATAATACTGACCCCTATGTACAAGAATATAATTACTATAATACTGCCCCTATGTACAAGAATATATCTACTATAATACTGCTCCTATGTACAAGAATATAACTACTATAATACTGCCCATTTGTACAGGAATATAACTACTATAATACTGCCCCCTAAGTACAAGAATATAACTACTATAATACTGCCCCTATGCACAAGAATATAACTACTATAATACTGCCCTATATACAAGAATATAACTACTATAATACTGCCCCTATGTACAAGAATATAACTACTATAATACTGCCCCTATATACAGGAATATAGCTACTATAATACTGCCCCCTATGTACAAGAATATAACTACTATAATACTGCCCCTATGTACAAGAATATAACTACTATAATACTGCCCCTATATACAGGAATATAACTACTATAATACTGCCCCTATATACAGGAATATAACTACTATAATACTGCTCCTATATACAAGAATATAACTACTATAATACTGCTCCTATATACAAGAATATAACTTACTATAATACTGCCCCCCTATATACAAGAATATAACTACTATAATACTGCCCCTATGTACAAGAATATAACTACTATAATACTGCCCCTATGTACAAGAATATAGCTACTATAATACTGCCCCCTATGTACAAGAATATAACTACTATAATACTGCCCCTATGTACAAGAATATAACTATATAATACTGCCCCCTATGTACAGGACTATATCTATATAATACTGCCCCTATGTACAAGAATATAACTACTATAATACTGACCCCTATGTACAAGAATATAATTACTATAATACTGCCCCTATGTACAAGAATATATCTACTATAATACTGCTCCTATGTACAAGAATATAACTACTATAATACTGCCCATTTGTACAGGAATATAACTACTATAATACTGCCCCCTAAGTACAAGAATATAACTACTATAATACTGCCCCTATGCACAAGAATATAACTACTATAATACTGCCCCTATATACAAGAATATAACTACTATAATACTGCCCCTATGTACAAGAATATAACTACTATAATACTGCCCCTATATACAGGAATATAACTACTATAATACTGCACCTATATACAAGACTATAACCACTATAATACCGCCCCCTCTGTACAGGAATATCACTACAATCTCAGCTCCGCAACCTCCACCGCTACCCCCAACCTCTGCCCGACACCACTACCCCCATCCTCCACTGCTACCCCCCCATCCTCTGCCCGACACTTCTACCTCCATCGTGCACTAATACAGTGTACAGCTTCATATGCCCCTATGTACAAGAATATAACTACTATAATACTGCCCTATGTACAAGAATATATCTGCTATAATACTGCTCCTATATACAAGAATATAACTACTATAATACTGCTCCCTATATACAAGAATATAACTACTATAATACTGCCCCTATGTACAAGAATATATCTACTATAATACTGCTCCTATATACAAGAATATAACTACTATAATACTGCTCCCTATATAGAAGAAAATAACTACTATAATACTGCTCCTATGTACAAGAATATAACTACTATAATACTGCTCCTATGTACAAGACTATAACTACTATAATACTGCCCCTATATACAAGAATATAACTACTATAATACTGCCCCTATATACAAGAATATAACTACTATAATACTGCCCCTATGTACAAGAATATAACTACTATAATACTGCTCCTATATACAAGAATATAACTACTATAATACTGCCCCTATGTACAAGAATATAACTACTATAATACTGCCCCTATGTACAAGAATATAACTACTATAATACTGCCCCTATGTACAAGAATATAACTACTATAATACTGCTCCCTATGTACAAGAATATAACTACTATAATACTGCTCCTATATACAAGAATATAACTGCTATAATACTGCCCCTATGTACAAGAATATAACTACTATAATACTGCCTCCTTTATACAAGAATATAACTACTATAATACTGCCTCCTTTATACAAGAATATAACTACTATAATACTGCCTCCTTTATACAAGAATATAACCACTATAATACTACCCCTATGTACAAGAATATAACTACTATAATACTGCCCCTATATACAAGAATATAACTACTATAATACTGCCCCCTATATACAAGAATATAACTACTATAATACTGCTCCCTATGTACAAGAATATAACTACTATAATACTGCCCCCTATGTACAAGAATATAACTACTATAATACTGCCCCTATATACAAGAATATAACTACTATAATACTGCCCCCTATATACAAGAATATAACTACTATAATACTGCCCCTATATACAAGAATATAACTACTATAATACTGCCCCCTATATACAAGAATATAACTACTATAATACTGCCCCTATATACAAGAATATAACTACTATAATACTGCCCCCTATGTTTAAGAATATAACTACTATAATACTGCCCCTATATACAAGAATATAACTACTATAATACTGCTCCCTATGTACAAGAATATAACTACTATAATACTGCCCCTATATACAAGAATATAACTACTATAATACTGCCCCCTATATACAAGAATATAACTACTATAATACTGCTCCTATATACAAGAATATAACTACTATAATACTGCCCCCTATATACAAGAATATAACTGCTATAATACTGCCCCTATGTACAAGAATATAACTACTATAATACTGCCCCTATATACAAGACTATAACCACTATAATACCGCCCCCTCTGTACAGGAATATCACTACAATCTCAGCTCCCGTTCATAGTTGGCCGCTGTATACAACGTGCAGAGATCCAGGATGCGGTGATCCGGGAATCTGTTACCTCCATATTTTACACTCAGATTTCGGCCATTTTTTCCTTTTCATGTGATAAATGTCCTCATTCAGAAGTGGACGGCAGCGACTTCTCAGAACAGTGTGGACGGAAGTAACGACAGACCGGAACAGTAAGTGATACTACTGAAAGGCACCGGAGGGTGAATGTTCAGCGCGGTCACATGACAGTGTATGAGGAGTGAGAGAGGCAGAGTCTCCGGAGCGCAGAGGGTCGGAGGTCACTGAGCTGTGAACTGCGGCGAAAAATTGTGGAGGAATTTCAGAAAATGTTCTTCAATGTGAAATGACTTTGACTATCCCAGACGTACAGCGCATGACGTCACAGCCCGCGAGTGTGGCGAGTCCATGTGCACAAGGGACAAGGGCCACCGTACTGGAGGCCCATTATCTCCAGGCACTCCGCTGTGCGGCATTAAATACACACACGATTCGGCTGTGCAAATTACTACATGGGCTCAGGAAAACTTCCAAAAATCAGTATGTGATCACAAGTGACCAGGTGATCCACAAAGCAAGTGACCGCTACATCATGTCCAAAAGAAGCCATAGATCACCACACTCCAGAAACAATGCGTCTCCTCTGGGCCAAAGCTCAAATGGAAAACTGCTCAGAGGTCAGGAGGTGAGGAACCATCCAGCTGGCTATCGAAGAGGGGGGGGGCGTCCAGCTGGCTATCGAAGAGGGGGGGGCCGTCCAGCTGGCTATCGAAGAGGGGGGGGCCGTCCAGCTGGCTATCGAAGAGGGGGGGGCCGTCCAGCTGGCTATCGAAGAGGGGGGGGCCGTCCAGCTGGCTATCGAAGAGGGGGGGGCCGTCCAGCTGGCTATCGAAGAGGGGGGGGGCGTCCAGCTGGCTATCGAAGAGGGGGGGGCCGTCCAGCTGGCTATCGAAGAGGGGGGGCCGTCCAGCTGGCTATCGAAGAGGGGGGGCCGTCCAGCTGGCTATCGAAGAGGGGGGGGCCGTCCAGCTGGCTATCGAAGAGGGGGGGGGCCGTCCAGCTGGCTATCGAAGAGGGGGGGCCGTCCAGCTGGCTATGGAAGAGGGGGACCGTCCAGCTGGCTATCGAAGAGGGGGGACCGTCCAGCTGGCCATCGAAGAGGGGGGACCGTCCAGCTGGCCATCGAAGAGGGGGGACCGTCCAGCTGGCCATCGAAGAGGGGGGACCGTCCAGCTGGCCATCGAAGAGGGGGGACCGTCCAGCTGGCTATCGAAGAGGGGGACCGTCCAGCTGGCTATCGAAGAGGGGGGGCCGTCCAGCTGGCTATCGAAGAGGGGGGGGGGCCGTCCAGCTGGCTATCGAAGAGGGGGGGGCCGTCCAGCTGGCTATCAAAGAGGGGGACCGTCCAGCTGGCTATCGAAGAGGGGGGACCGTCCAGCTGGCTATCGAAGAGGGGGGACCGTCCAGCTGGCTATCGAAGAGGGGGGGACCGTCCAGCTGGCCATCGAAGAGGGGGGACCGTCCAGCTGGCCATCGAAGAGGGGGGACCGTCCAGCTGGCCATCGAAGAGGGGGGACCGTCCAGCTGGCCATAGAAGAGGGGGGGGGCCGTCCAGCTGGCCATCGAAGAGGGGGACCGTCCAGCTGGCTATCGAAGAGGGGGGACCGTCCAGCTGGCTATCGAAGAGGGGGGGGGGGGCCGTCCAGCTGGCTATCGAAGAGGGGGGACCGTCCAGCTGGCTATCGAAGAGGGGGGGGGCCGTCCAGCTGGCTATCGAAGAGGGGGGGGCCGTCCAGCTGGCTATCGAAGAGGGGGGGGGCGTCCAGCTGGCTATCGAAGAGGGGGGGGGCGTCCAGCTGGCTATCGAAGAGGGGGGGGGCCGTCCAGCTGGCTATCGAAGAGGGGGGGGCCGTCCAGCTGGCTATCGAAGAGGGGGGGGGGCCGTCCAGCTGGCTATCGAAGAGGGGGGGCCGTCCAGCTGGCTATCGAAGAGGGGGGGCCGTCCAGCTGGCTATCGAAGAGGGGGACCGTCCAGCTGGCCATCGAAGAGGGGGGACCGTCCAGCTGGCCATCGAAGAGGGGGGGACCGTCCAGCTGGCCATCGAAGAGGGGGGACCGTCCAGCTGGCCATCGAAGAGGGGGGACCGTCCAGCTGGCTATCGAAGAGGGGGACCGTCCAGCTGGCTATCGAAGAGGGGGACCGTCCAGCTGGCTATCGAAGAGGGGGGGCCGTCCAGCTGGCTATCGAAGAGGGGGGGGCCGTCCAGCTGGCTATCGAAGAGGGGGGGGCCGTCCAGCTGGCTATCAAAGAGGGGGACCGTCCAGCTGGCTATCGAAGAGGGGGGACCGTCCAGCTGGCTATCGAAGAGGGGGGACCGTCCAGCTGGCTATCGAAGAGGGGGGACCGTCCAGCTGGCCATCGAAGAGGGGGGACCGTCCAGCTGGCCATCGAAGAGGGGGGACCGTCCAGCTGGCCATCGAAGAGGGGGGGACCGTCCAGCTGGCCATAGAAGAGGGGGGGGGCCGTCCAGCTGGCCATCGAAGAGGGGGGACCGTCCAGCTGGCTATCGAAGAGGGGGGACCGTCCAGCTGGCTATCGAAGAGGGGGGGGGGGGGCGTCCAGCTGGCTATCGAAGAGGGGGGGACCGTCCAGCTGGCTATCGAAGAGGGGGGGGGCCGTCCAGCTGGCTATCGAAGAGGGGGGGGCCGTCCAGCTGGCTATCGAAGAGGGGGGGGCCGTCCAGCTGGCTATCGAAGAGGGGGGGGGCGTCCAGCTGGCTATCGAGGAGGGGGACCGTCCAGCTGGCTATCGAAGAGGGGGGGGCCGTTCAGCTGGCTATCGAAGAGGGGGGGGGGGGCGTCCAGCTGGCCATCGAAGAGGGGGACCGTCTAGCTGGCCATCGAAGAGGGGGACCATGCAGCTGGTTATCAAAGTTGGATGGTCCAGCTTATTTTTGAGGTCAAGGATAACCCGCAGTACCATGGTAAACCACATTCTGCATCCATCGCGACATGTTTCTGCAAAACAAGATTTCCGGGAGGTACCGGCCACCTGCAGTCCAGAGCGATCACAATAAGAAACATTTACAAAAAAATCCAGCAAAGACCCCAAACTGTGGAGCAGCGAGAACCTGACAGGCACCAATGGGACAATGCTCCTCTCCCAAAACGTCAGCGACTGTCGCTTCACTTCCCCAATATTTACAGATGTAAGAAGAGGGGACGCTACACAATGGTGGCCACGGCCCAGAAACCACTGCTCCGAGACGTGTCACCGCCAGCAGTATCTATGAGGCCATTACTCTAATGAAATGGAAAATGTCGCCTCCGGCTCCGTCCTGTGATAAAATATGAGACATCCCCAGATCATTGATGCTGCTTTTCTGCACATTTCACACAGAGGCCAAATGTGTGAGAATTGGGGTTATGTGTAATACCGCTCCTGTATAGAAGAATGCAACTGCTATAATACGCTGCAGAAATCCCGGCACCTCCGGCCTCGGCTGCGATCACTGAGGTCATTAATGGTCGTCTGTGGAAGGTTCTGCTGAACGCACTTGAGGAAATAATTCTGCTGACGGACTGATGGCCCGTGGTCGCTGCACCTCTGGAGTGGTACCCGTGGCTGCTGCATCTCCAGATTTGTTGCCTGTGTCAGCAGCGTCCCTGGACTCATCGCCTGTGGCTGCAGCGTCTATGCACTTGTCTCCCGTGGCCCCGGCATCCCTGGACGTGTCTCCCATGGCCCCTGCAGCCTGGTCTCGTCTCCCGTGGCCCCAGCATCCCTGGTCTAGTCTCCTGTGGCCCCTGCATCCTGGTCTCGTCTCCCATGGCCCCTGCATCCCTAGTCTCATCTCCCGTAGCCCCGGCATCCCTGGACGTGTCTCCCATGGCCCCTGCATCCCTGGTCTAGTCTCCTGTAGCCCCTGCGTCCTGGTATCGTCTCCCGTGGCCCCGGCATCCCTGGACGTGTCTCCCATGGCCCCTGCATCCCTGGTCTAGTCTCCTGTGGCCCCTGCATCCTGGTCTCGTCTCCCGTGGCCCCTGCATCCTGGTCTAGTCTCCTGTAGCCCCTGCATCCTGGTCTCGTCTCCCGTGGCCCCGGCATCCCTAGTCTCATCTCCCGTAGCCCCGGCATCCCTGGACGTGTCTCCCATGGCCCCTGCATCCCTGATCTAGTCTCCTGTGGCCCCTGCAGCCTGGTCTCGTCTCCCGTGGCCCCGGCATCCCTGGTCTAGTCTCCTGTGGCCCCTGCATCCTGGTCTCGTCTCCCATGGCTCCTGCATCCCTAGTCTCATCTCCCGTAGCCCCGACATCCCTGGACGTGTCTCCTGTGGCCCCTGCATCCCTAGTCTCATCTCCCGTAGCCCCGGCATCCCTGGACGTGTCTCCCATGGCCCCTGCATCCCTGGTCTAGTCTCCTGTAGCCCCTGCGTCCTGGTCTCGTCTCCCGTGGCCCCGGCATCCCTGGACGTGTCTCCTGTGGCCCCTGCATCCCTAGTCTCATCTCCCGTAGCCCCGGCATCCCTGGACGTGTCTCCCATGGCCCCTGCATCCCTGGTCTAGTCTCCTGTAGCCCCTGCATCCTGGTCTCGTCTCCCGTGGCCCCGGCATCCCTGGACGTGTCTCCCATGGCCCCTGCATCCCTGGTCTAGTCTCCTGTGGCCCCTGCATCCTGGTCTCGTCTCCCGTAGCCCCGGCATCCCTGGTCTAGTCTCCTGTGGCCCCGGCTTCCCTGGACGTGTCTCCCGTAGCCCCGGCATCCCTGGACGTGTCTCCCATGGGCCCTGCATCCCTGGTCTAGTCTCCTGTAGCCCCTGCGTCCTGGTCTCGTCTCCCGTGGCCCCGGCATCCCTGGACGTGTCTCCCGTGTCCGTGGACTTGTCTACAGCGTGCACATCGGTGACGTCATTGGTCACACAGGAGCTGCCAGGAGAGGATCTTGATGATTTGTACATTCGGTGGCAGACCCTTCTGCAGATGACCATTAATGACCTCAGTGCTGGCGGCCGAGGCCGGAGGTGCCGGGACTTCTGCACGAGGCTCTCACTCCAGCCTGGATGATTCCGAGAGGTTCTGGTTTTCCTTTTTGCAGTATTTGCAGCGTGGCCTCCATTCTGGGGTCTCCATTATCCGTGGCGGTGGTCTTACAACGCACATACTGAGGAGCGTGTCCTCGGATCACAGTTTAGGTGAGACATTGCATCGTGCACATTCCGCGTGGATTCGTGGGGCTGTATTTGTGCTGACACCTGTGTGCTGCGGCTATGGACGGCACTATGTGGCGGTAGTATTGGGGCAGATCTTTGGTGCATACAGTGGTGAACCCCATTTATTAGGTGACTGTCACGTCCAGTGGTTCGGCTGTGATCAGTGACCGGCACGTGGCGTCATACACGGCGCTGGTGACCGGCCGCTCGCTGCATGTGACAATTAGATTCTCCGCAGAATGTGAGATGCCGCCCCGGGCCGAGCGCACGTACCTCTGTTCCCATAGAAACAGCTGCACGCCTGATGGGAGCAGATGAGCGAGCACTCGGGGGTCCGCCCCTCCCCCGATAACACCCAACACTAATTACATGACCTCTTCATCCCCAACAGCAGAACTCACAGGAGCGTCCACGGCCCCTCACGGGATTATACGTGCCCCGAATATTACAGGTCCAGAGGGGAGAGAGGGACGTGGGCACAGCTGCTGCAGAACATCTTCTGGAGAGAGCACATTATACTGACCGGAGTATATTAGAAGCAGATCCACCTGCAATTGTGTAGAGAAGTGTCAAGGGGCCGAGCGCCAACCATAGCGAAGCTGCGACCAGGCCTGACAACATGGCGGCACAGGAGGCGGCAGACCACAGCCAGGTCACCCCGCCTTACATATGAGCAGCGAGGCCCCTGTAAAGATGGAAGTAGACCCCGCCGTTATACAAGGAGCAGTAACCAGGGGCTGCTGATAAGTCTCTGGCTTTACCCAGAAAGACACGAGCTCTGATGATGAAGCTTTCCATTTCTCCCACACTCTCCACTGATGACGTCACACTTCTTACATCATATTCCAAGTTCTGTAAGAACAGCAAAATGAAGGATTGTGCCTCACACCGGCATCCGCAGCAGCCATGGCATCAGAAATGGGGTGACATTTGGTCCCTTGAGGTGTTTCTTCAGGTTTGGATACAGATGATAGTCGGAGGGAGCTAGATCTGGTGAATAAGGTGGGTGGTCACCAGCTGGAAGCCCGGCTCTGCCAGTTTTGCCGTGGTCACTTGTGCGGTGTGAGCGGAGGCGTTGTCTTGCAGGAACAAGATTCCTTTGGACAGCTTACAGCGCATTTTGGCCTTCAGAGCTGCCTTCAATTGGTCCAGAACTCCAGTGTAATACCTTGCATTGATGGTGGAACCCTTTTGAAGGTAGTTCACTAGCAGCACACCCTCCTTATCCCAGGACACAGATGCCATCACCTTAGTTTTGCACCCTGAGCTTCTTTGGACGAGGAGAACCCCTGGGCCTCCACTCTTTTGACTGCTCCTTGTTTTCAGGGTCATAAATCCAGGTGTCATCCATAGTGACCGGTCGCTCCAGGAAGTTCTTATCAGTCCGGAAACACTGACAAATGGAGCAGGAAGTTGTCACTCGCTGCTTCTCTGATCTGTGGTCAGACATTTGGGGTCCCACTTTGCAGAAGCTTCCTCATGTCCAAATGTTCATGGATAATGACACAAACACGATCCCGGGAAATCCCCATGATGTCTGCTATTGCTTTAGCTGAAATTGGTGGATTCTCCAGTGTGAGGTTGTGCGCAGCATCGACGATCTCTGGAACAACAACCACTCTCGGGCGTCCAGGACGTTCCTCATCATTGGGGCTGGAGTCGCCCGTGTTACATTCAGAAACCCAGATCTTACCTGTGGAATATGAAGGGCATTGATCCCCCAATGTCTCCGACATATCACCATGAATATCCTCCGCGGACTTTCCCTGCAGAAACAAGAATTTTATCCTCCTCTACGCTCAGTGGCTCTGAATATCGCATTAGACGCCGCCATCTTGTTTTCCCGCCTGTGTAGAATACTGTTGCCATAAGCAACAAGCACAAAATATTGAAAACATATTAGACGCATAAGGCTTTCATGTAATGTTACATTCGCTACCATAGAAACAAAAAAGATCATAAAGCCAAAGACTTATCAGCAGCCCCTCATAGAAGAATGCTGACTGCCCTACACAACTCATACCGCGGGTATCATCTGTGGCCCAGTCACGTGGCAGATGCCCGGCTCTCGCACAGACGCCCGGGTGTCAGGACGTCTCTGTCACATCATGAATGACACGAAGAAACCACAGAACCAACTCTAAGTGCCCGCAGGCAATCATACGGCGGCCGAGAGTCCGACACAGACCCGTTATGTTGTAGGACTCACTGTCACGGGGCGAGGATGCGGTGCGAGGGGCCGCGGTGCGAGGGCGCAGGCAGTAGTGCGAGGGCGCAGGTGGCAGTGCAAGGGGGCCGCGGTGTGAGGGCACAGGTAGCAATTTAAGGGGGCCGCGGTGTGAGGGCACAGGTAGCAATTTAAGGGGGCCACGGTGTGAGGGCGCAGGTGGCAATGCAAGGGGACCACGGTGTGAGGGGCCGCGGTGCGAGGGCGCAGGTGGCAGTGCAAGGGGGCCACGGTGTGAGGGCGCAGGTGGCAATGCAAGGGGGCCACTGTGCGAGGGGCCACGTTGTGAGGGAGCAGGTGGCAGTGCAAGGGGGCCACGGTGTGAGGGCGCAGGCGGCGGTGTGAGGGGCTGTGGTGCGAGGGCGCAGGTGGCAGTGCAAGGGGGCCACGGTGCGAGGGGCCGCGGTGTGAGGGCACAGGTGGCGGTGCGAGGGGCTGTGGTGCGAGGGCACAGGTGTCAGTGTGAGGGGCTGTGGTGCGAGGGCACAGGTGTCAGTGCGAGGGGCCGCGGTGCGAGGGTGCAGGCAGCAGTTGCTGTTTAGAGATGTTTCCCCTGATTTGGTAATACTTATAAACAAACACCGCGGCTGCTGCAGATTGGCCCCTGGGGGCCCCGGCCCAGGAGACCGGTGTAATAATAGTGCAGAAGCCTGTGCGGCCGCAGCAAGAAAACAAAACGCTACAGAGATATGAGCGAGATCTCAGAGTGCAGACACCGAACGGAAAAAAATCATCTACTACATCCGGACATGGAGGGTCCGTCACAGCGCAGCCGGGGCCGCCGAGGGTCCGTCACAGCGCAGCAGGGGTCCGCCGAGGGTCCGTCACAGCGCAGTAGGAGGCCGCCGAGGGTCCGTCACAGCGCAGCAGGGGGTGGACCAGGGTCCGTCACAGCGCAGCAGGGGCCGCCGAGGGTCCGTCACAGCGCAGCAGGGGCCGCCGAGGGTCCGTCACAGCGCAGCAGGGGGCCGCCGAGGGTCCGTCACAGCGCAGCAGGGGGCCGCCGAGGGTCCGTCACAGCGCAGCAGGGGGCCGCCGAGGGTCCGTCACAGCGCAGCAGGGGGCCGCCGAGGGTCCGTCACAGCGCAGCAGGGGGCCGCCGAGGGTCCGTCACAGCGCAGCAGGGGGCCGCCGAGGGTCCGTCACAGCGCAGCAGGGGGCCGCCGAGGGTCCGTCACAGCGCAGCAGGGGGCCGCCGAGGGTCCGTCACAGCGCAGCAGGGGGCCGCCGAGGGTCCGTCACAGCGCAGCAGGAGCCACCGAGGGTCTGTGTTCCTAGGAAAACCAGCCCCCGTTCCCCAGCACTGGAAAGCCCCTTTAAGCTTTAGTTGCAGGAGTGTGTACTGCACCTTTAAGCCTCTAGTATTGGAGGCCGACGCAGGAGGCGGTGGAAATCGCGGAGCGGCGTCACTCCAGCATGTATCTAGTAAACTTTATTATTTTCAGAATTTGGCAACGGATAAGACGCTCACCGCCCGCGTACAACGCCGTATTCACGCTCGTTCCTCCAGGGTCAGAGTTCAGATCAGGCACTTGGTTTCTTGGCCGCCATCTTTTTGGCCTCTGCGCCGGGCGGCTCTAGGGCGAGTGACATCACAGTCGCGGCTGAGCGGAGGGCTGCTACATTACCGCTAGGAAGAGACGAAAATAATGAGACGCAGAAAAGCCGCGGTGCCCCTCCCCCAACAACGCATCAACCACGGACCCGCCCCCTGCGCCAATCCCAACACAGACATGTAACACCGCCGCCGCCATCTTCAAAATAAAGGACACTTAAAAATGGAGTCTTGTCAGAAAAATCGGATCCTGAAATTAAAAAAGGGAAAAGTAAAATGTTCCCAGTTCATATCGGGAAAGTGGCGTGGACGTGGTGCACGCAGCGTCCGTGCCGCCAGACCACACCGCCACCGCACCGGCAGCACCACTGAAAAGAGAACAATCCGATTTCTGGGGGTGAATTTCCGGGGAGACCTGCTCTCTCCTGGGTGGGTGCGGAGCTCGGAGGAGCCGTCCAGTGTCCGGGGTCTCATTGACTAAGGTCATCCTGGTGACGCACTGAGATAGCGGAGACCGGGCCCCGACATCCGCACCGGGCGCCGCCAACCGTCCTAGACCACCGCGCAGTGACAGCCTTTCTTGTCCTTCTCCTTCCGCGTCGGCTCCGGAGATGGAGGACAATCCTGATCCTGAAACCTCCTGCGGAGAGAGGGAAAGAAGTGTGAATGACGGGGGGTGGTCTCCACAGCCGGGAGAATGACGGGGGGGGGGGGTGGTCTCCACAGCCGGGAGAATGACGGGGGGGGGGGGTCGCCTCCACAGCCGGGAGAATGACGGGGGGGGGGGTCGTCTCCACAGCCGGGAGAATGACGGGGGGGGGGGTCGTCTCCACAGCCGGGAGAATGACGGGGGGGGGGGGGTCGTCTCCACAGCCGGGAGAATGACAGGGGGGGGGTCGTCTCCACAGCCGGGAGAATGACAGGGGGGGGTCGTCTCCACAGCCGGGAGAATGACAGGGGGGGGTCGTCTCCACAGCCGGGAGAATGACGGGGGGGGGGTCGTCTCCACAGCCGGGAGAATGACGGGGGGGGGTCGTCTCCACAGCCGGGAGAATGACAGGGGGGGGGTCGTCTCCACAGCCGGGAGAATGACAGGGGGGGGGGTCGTCTCCACAGCCGGGAGAATGACAGGGGGGGGGGGTCGTCTCCACAGCCGGGAGAATGACAGGGGGGGGGGGGGGTCGTCTCCACAGCCGGGAGAATGACAGGGGGGGGGGTCGTCTCCACAGCCGGGAGAATGACAGGGGGGGGTCGTCTCCACAGCCGGGAGAATGACAGGGGGGGGTCGTCTCCACAGCCGGGAGAATGACAGGGGGGGGGGGTCGTCTCCACAGCCGGGAGAATGACAGGGGGGGGGGGGGCGTCTCCACAGCCGGGAGAATGACAGGGGGGGGGGTCATCTCCACAGCCGGGAGAATGACAGGGGGGGGGTCGTCTCCACAGCCGGGAGAATGACAGGGGGGGGGGTCGTCTCCACAGCCGGGAGAATGACAGGGGGTCGTCTCCACAGCCGGGAGAATGACGGGGGGGGGGGGGGGGTCGTCTCCACAGCCGGGAGAATGACGGGGGGGGGGGGTCGTCTCCACAGCCGGGAGAATGACGGGGGGGGGGGGTCGTCTCCACAGCCGGGAGAATGACGGGGGGTCGTCTCCACAGACTGGAGCTACTGAGAGATTCCCGATATGAAAAAAATCTACAGCTTGTGGCTGTTTTCAGGACCTCTGCTTGCTGTCAGTCCTGGTTCCTTCTCTTTGCCGTCAGGCGCCCCTCTTTGCCGTCAGGCGCCCCTCTTTGCCGTCAGGCGCCCCTCTTTGCCGTCAGGCGCCCCTCTTTGCCGTCAGGCGCCCCTCTTTGCCGTCAGGCGCCCCTCTTTGCCGTCAGGCGCCCCTCTTTGCCGTCAGGCGCCCCTCTTTGCCGTCAGTGACCAGTTACCTTGTGAATTACATCCTGAACGTTTCACAGTTGAGTGTTTGCTTCTGCTGCATCGGTGCAGAGAACCCTCTGAGGTCACCCTGCTGACAATAGCGTAGGTGTGTGACCGCAGCGGGTTTCATTGGGGCCGGAGTTGGGCGGCTCAGTGCGCAGACTCTGATCCATCAGTCCGGTCAATACTCGGTGCTCGCCCGTCTGTTACCTTGTGGGTCCATCGGTCCGGTCAATAATCGGTGCTCGCCCGTCTCTTACCTTGTGGGTCCATCGGTCCGGTCAATAATCGGTGCTCGCCCGTCTCTTACCTTGTGGGTCCATCGGTCCGGTCAATAATTGGTGCTCGCCCGTCTCTTACCTTGTGGGTCCATCGGTCCGGTCAATAATTGGTGCTCGCCCGTCTCTTACCTTGTGGGTCCATCGGTCCGGTCAATACTCGGTGCTCGCCCGTCTCTTCCCTCGTGAGTCCATCGGTCCGGTCAATACTCGGTGCTCGCCCGTCTGTTACCTTGTGGGTCCATTGGTCTGGTCAATACTCAGTGCTCGCCCGTCTGTTACCTTGTGGGTCCGGTCAATAATTGGTGCTCGCCCGTCTCTTACCTTGTGGGTCCGGTCAATAATTGGTGCTCGCCCGTCTGTTACCTTGTGGGTCCGGTCAATAATCGGTGTTCGCCCGTCTCTTACCTTGTGGGTCCGGTCAATAATCGGTGCTCGCCCGTCTGTTACCTTGTGGGTCCGGTCAATAATTGGTGCTCGCCCGTCTCTTACCTTGTGGGTCCGGTTAATACTCGGTGCTCGCCCGTCTCTTACCTTGGGGGTCCATCTGTCCGGTCAATACTCGGTGCTCGCCCGTCTGTTACCTCGTGTGTTTCCCAGCGCGGCACAACGTTACTGTGAGTCGCACTGAAGTGATCACCTCGCATCAGACCGGGCCAATAATCTGTGCCGGGGACCCCAGAAGAGACCCACGGGGTCCTGTCCAGAGACTACTGAGCGGCCATGATGGATCGGAGTCTGAGAATCCATCACCGGCTCTGACAGGTCCGATCCATCATGGCCGCCCTGAACCATCTCAGAAGGAGCTTTAGCCTTTGACTGCATTTCCATCTGGTGACAGCAGGCAGAGGTCTTGAAAGTGGTGCAGAAGGCACGGGGCCGGCATGTGCCAGAGCGTTCGGAGCGTGCATGACACAGAGATGAAGCGCCGTGCACAGTGGTGTGATGCCGCCGCTCGTCTCTGCTCTCACCTCACTACTCGCACTAATTCATGAAATGCTTGATCCACATTCATCCGGATTTTCGCCGATGCCTCCATGTACGTCAGCTTCAGCTGCCGCGCCAACTGGTGCCCTTCCTCCTGCGTTACCTGCCGAGAACAAGAGATCTGTAACCGCACCGGCCACAAGCAAGCGCCAATCCCTGCCCCCCAGAGCTCCGGCCACGGCGGACCCCAATCACCACCAGGCCCCGTCTACACCGGGGGCAGCAGGGTCTGTTACCTGCAGAGCAATTACACCACTGGCTGATCACCGCTCCTAGGAACGCTGCCCGACCATTCAGCAAAGCGCACGCTCGTCGGGTGAAAGGATTTATGTGTGAGCTTAAAAGTCATCGTTCTCAGCAACGCATCGTCCTGTGCACACGAGCCGCTCTACACAACCCAGCTATGTATACAGAATAAGGGGGGCTCCGGTAACAAGGACCCCTGTAATAGTCACACCACCCTGTGGAAGACCCCCTGGGGAAATACAGGGGGAGATATGAGGCTCAAGCATCCCCGTATACCCCCAATGTACAGTCTATACATCAGAACGAGCACCACCATGTACAAGGGAGATAGTGCGGGTATATACATGTATAATATGTGCAGGTATACGTGTGCGCGTGTATATATGTACATCCGATCATGTACAGAACAGGCCTTGTGCTTATCATTGTAAAGAAGACATAAGACAAAATAGCTGAACACTTCAGTGTGCATAACTATGCACCCCGCCATAGCCCACGTGCACAACTATGCACCCCCCACCGTAGCCAGAGTGCATAACTATCCACCCCATAGCCAGTTCACCCCCCCCTCCAAAGCCCATGTGCATAACTATGAAAGCCCCCATAGCCAGTTTGCATAACTATTCACGCCCTGTAGTCAGCACTCTGTGGAGCCTCCTTTTGCTGCAGTTTCTATGAGATTTCCACATCTTAGCACTGGGATTTTTGCTGCTTCCTCCAGTTACATATGATCCGGTTCCTTCCAGTGAGATGTTTCCTCCAGGTAGATCTGCTCCGGCTCCTTCCAGTGAGATGCTTCCTCCAGGTAGATCTGCTCCGGCTCCTTCCAGTGAGATGTTTCCTCCAGGTAGATCTGCTCCGGCTCCTTCCAGTGAGATGTTTCCTCCAGGTAGATCTGCTCCGGCTCCTTCCAGTGAGATGTTTCCTCCAGTTAGATCTGCTCCGGCTCCTTCCAGTGAGATGTTTCCTCCAGGTAGATCTGCTCCGGCTCCTTCCAGTGAGAGGTTTCCTCCAGGTAGATCTGCTCGGGCTCCTTCCAGTGAGATGTTTCCTCAAGGTAGATCTGCTCGGGCTCCTTCCAGTGAGATGTTTCCTCCAGGTAGATCTGCTCCGGCTCCTTCCAGTGAGAGGTTTCCTCCAGGTAGATCTGCTCGGGGTCCTTCCAGTGAGATGTTTCCTCCAGGTAGATCTGCTCCGGCTCCTTCCAGTGAGATGCTTCCTCCAGGTAGATCTGCTCCAGCTCCTTCCAGTGAGATGTTTCCTCCAGGTAGATCTGCTCCGGCTCCTTCCAGTGAGATGCTTCCTCCAGGTAGATCTGCTCCGGCTCCGTCCAGTGAGATGCTTCCTCCAGGTAGATCTGCTCCGGTTCCTTCCAGTGAGATGCGTCCTCCAGGTAAATCTGCTCCGGTTCCTTCCAGTGAGATGTTTCCTCCAGGTAGATCTGCTCGGGGTCCTTCCAGTGAGATGCTTCCTCCAGGTAGATCTGCTCCGGCTCCTTCCAGTGAGATGCTTCCTCCAGTTAGATCTGCTCCGGCTCCTTCCAGTGAGATGTTTCCTCCAGGTAGATCTGCTCCGGCACCTTCCAGTGGGATGCTTCCTCCAGGTAGATCTGCTCCGGCTCCTTCCAGTGAGATGCTTCCTCCAGGTAGATCTGCTCCGGTTCCTTCCAGTGAGATGTTTCCTCCAGGTAGATCTGCTCCAGCTCCTTCCAGTGAGATGCTTTCTCCAGGTAGATCTGCTCCGGCTCCTTCCAGTGAGATGCTTCCTCCAGGTAGATCTGCTCCGGCTCCTTCCAGTGACATGCTTCCTCCAGGTAGATCTGCTCAGGCTCCTTCCAGTGAGATGCTTCCTCCAGTTAGATCTGCTCAGACTCCTTCCAGTGACATGCTTCCTCCAGGTAGATCTGCTCAGGCTCCTTCCAGTGAGATGTTTCCTCCAGGTAGATCTGCTCCGGCTCCTTCCAGTGAGATGTTTCCTCCAGGTAGATCTGCTCGGGCTCCTTCCAGTGAGATGTTTCCTCCAGGTAGATCTGCTCCGGTTCCTTCCAGTGAGATGTTTCTTCCAGGTAGATCTGCTCCGGCTCCTTCCAGTGAGATGCTTCCTCCAGGTAGATCTGCTCGGGCTCCTTCCAGTGAGATGTTTCCTCCAGGTAGATCTGCTCGGGCTCCTTCCAGTGAGATGCTTCCTTCAGGTAGATCTGCTCCAGCTCCTTCCAGTGAGATGTTTCCTCCAGTTAGATCTGCTCCGGCTCCTTCCAGTGAGATGCTTCCTCCAGTTAGATCTGCTCCGGCTCCTTCCAGTGAGATGTTTCCTCCAGTTAGATCTGCTCCGGCTCCTTCCAGTGAGATGTTTCCTCCAGGTAGATGTGCTCGGGCTCCTTCCAATGAGATGTTTCCTCCAGGTAGATCTGCTCGGGCTCCTTCCAGTGAGATGTTTCCTCCAGGTAGATCTGCTCGGGCTCCTTCCAGTGAGATGTTTCCTCCAGGTAGATCTACTCGGGCTCCTTCCAGTGAGATGTTTCCTCCAGGTAGATCTGCTCGGGCTCCTTCCAGTGAGATGCTTCCTCCAGGTAGATCTGCTCCAGCTCCTTCCAGTGAGATGTTTCCTCCAGTTAGATCTGCTCCGGCTCCTTCCAGTGAGATGCTTCCTCCAGGTAGATCTGCTCCGGCTCCTTCCAGTGAGATGCTTCCTCCAGGTAGATCTGCTCGGGCTCCTTCCAGTGGGATGCTTCCTCCAGGTAGATCTGCTCCGGCTCCTTCCAGTGAGATGTTTCCTCCAGGTAGATCTACTCGGGCTCCTTCCAGTGAGATGTTTCCTCCAGGTATATCTGCTCGGGCTCCTTCCAGTGAGATGCTTCCTCCAGGTAGATCTGCTCCAGCTCCTTCCAGTGAGATGTTTCCTCCAGTTAGATCTGCTCCGGCTCCTTCCAGTGAGATGCTTCCTCCAGGTAGATCTGCTCCGGCTCCTTCCAGTGAGATGATTCCTCCAGGTAGATCTGCTCGGGCTCCTTCCAGTGGGATGCTTCCTCCAGGTAGATCTGCTCCGGCTCCTTCCAGTGAGATGTTTCCTCCAGGTAGATCTACTCGGGCTCCTTCCAGTGAGATGTTTCCTCCAGGTAGATCTGCTCGGGCTCCTTCCAGTGAGATGCTTCCTCCAGGTAGATCTGCTCCGGCTCCTTCCAGTGAGATGCTTCCTCCAGGTAGATCTGCTCGGGCTCCTTCCAGTGGGATGCTTCCTCCAGGTAGATCTGCTCCGGCTCCTTCCAGTGAGATGCTTCCTCCAGGTAGATCTGCTCAGGCTCCTTCCAGTGAGATGCTTCCTCCAGGTAGATCTGCTCAGGCTCCTTCCAGTGAGATGCTTCCTCCAGGTAGATCTGCTCCGGCTCCTTCCAGTGAGATGTTTCCTCCAGGTAGATCTGCTCGGGCTCCTTCCAGTGAGATGCTTCCTCCAGGTAGATCTGCTCCGGCTCCTTCCAGTGGGATATTTCCTCCAGGTAGATCTGCTTGGGCTCCTTCCAATGAGATGTTTCCTCCAGGTAGATCTGCTCCGGCTCCTTCCAGTGGGATATTTCCTCCAGGTAGATCTGCTTGGGCTCCTTCCAGTGAGATGCTTTCTCCAGGTAGATCTGCTCCGGCTCCTTCCAGTGGGATATTTCCTCCAGGTAGATCTGCTCCGGCTCCTTCCAGTGGGATATTTCCTCCAGGTAGATCTGCTCCGGCTCCTTCCAGTGAGATGTTTCCTCCAGGTAGAGGTGCTCGGGCTCCTTCCAATGAGATGTTTCCTCCAGGTAGATCTGCTCGGGCTCCTTCCAGTGAGATGTTTCCTCCAGGTAGATCTGCTCTGGCTCCTTCCAGTGAGATGTTTCCTCAACGTAGATCTGCTCCGGCTCCTTCCAGTGAGATGTTTCCTCCAGGTAGATCTGCTCGGGCACCTTCCAGAGAGAGGTTTCCTCCGATGAGCAGTGATCCTCAGATTCAGTTAGATGAAGCACTGGGCTGTGACTCGGCTGCTCCAGTATATTCACACGTCTCCCCGTTGGAAGGCGACACCTCCGTCCCCGTCTCACATCACTGACAAACAGGTTTTGCTCAGGAACATGCCTGTATTTCTCACCGTCCATCTTCCTCTTGATTCGCACCATTTTCCCTGTCCCTGCTGGTGATGAAGACGATTTTGGGTACTCACCGTAAAACCTTTTTCTTGGAGCATTCATTGGGGGATAAAGGAGACCACGGGTGTATGGTGCTGCCGCTATGCAAGAAAAGCTCTCCCCCAAGTAGTATGGACCCACTGACCGGCATGGAGATCATCAGCGAGTAAACAGCAGGAGAAGCAGCAGCAGCAAGGTAAGAACACCGACACAACTAAACAGCAGGTGAAGACTCCAAGAAAGACTTTACGGTGAGTACCCCAAATCTTTTCTTTAATCGCTTCACTTGGGGACACAGGAGACCACAGGACATTGTAAAGCTGTCCCGAAGCATGGGCACAGGATATTACCCTCAAGTCTGATCTTGGGCCACTGCGACCTGCAGGACCCTTCCTTACCGAGACTCGCATCCGATGAGCCATAGGCGTGAACCATGGAGAATATTTGAATTTATGAATGGAAAAACAGGTTGCAGCTATGCACAGCTGTGATACCGGAGCCTGGTGGTGAACAGCCCCGGAGGCCTCCACCACATGAGTAGAGAGCAGCGACCCCGAGGGGGTGTCCTCTATTCTTTAAGTTTCAAAAGATAGCAGATCGGATCCAGCAGGCAATGGTGGATCTGTAGGCAGGAAGTCCTCTGCGATGACCGTCCAGAATCTCGAAGAAAGTCCGACTCGTCTGACAGATGCTGTCCTGCCAATGTACAGGCGGCGTGCCCTCACAAGCTCCAGCTTATGGAGCAACCGGTCTAAAGGATGAGAGGGAGATGGGCAGAACGGAGGAAGCTTAATGTACTCGTTAAAGTGAAACAAAAAGAAACCATCTTAGGGAAAAAGGATGGCATCGGAACTAAAACCACCTTGTCCTAGTGGAACACCAGATAGGGAGAACGGCAGGAGAAGGCCACAAGTTTGGACACTTGTCTGATCAAGATGATGGCTACCAAGAAGGCAGCCCTCCATAAGAGGAAGGATAGAGAAACTTCACGGGAGTGGTTCAAAAGTAGACCTCTGAGGGACGTCCAGAAAGAGGTGAAGGTCCCAAGGTTCTACAGGAGGATGGTAATGGGAACGAGATGCAAGGCTTTTCTGAAAGAATGGAGAGTACGGAGACCAGACTCTTGAGGAAGAGGAGACCCAGGCCAGACTCAAGATCCAAATGCAAAAAGGACAGTAGGGAAGGTATGGGGGAAAAAAACCCCCAAAACAAAACATGGGAACTGCCTGGTTAGAGTCACACCATCGATGGTATATGCGAGAGGAAGAAGGCTTTCTCACCTTGAACATACTCTGGTCCCTCTGATCAGGTTATCCAGACTATCTTAAAACTGCGGTGTAAAAAACACCATTCCATTACATTAAGAGGCTGAGAATTCTGGTGGAAGAGAAGACCCCGCGAAAGAAGATCTGGAAGGTCTGGGAGTCTCCATGGGACGTCCGCGAGGAGATGGACTAGCTCTGCATACCAAGGTCTTTGTGGCCACGAGTATGACACAGGGACTCCTTTTGCCTTGATTTTCTTGATCAGTGGCAAAGGAAGAAACAGGTACGAGAGAGAGAACTGGGACCACGAAATTGCCAGGGCGTCGGATTTGATAGCTAGGGGACCGTGAGGTGTGAATACAAACTGGGGAACCTTGTGGTTCAGATCAACATATCCTCCATCTGAGGCAGATCTAGCAGAAGACTGTCGGGTTCAGGGACCATTCACCCACGGTGAGACCTTCTTGGTTGTGAAAGGCGGCGGTCCAGGTGTCCACTCTGGGGATGTGAACTGCTGAGATTGTTGCTACATTCTGTTCAAGCCATAAAAAGGATCGGAGAAACTTCAACCATCACTGCTCGGCTTAGAGATCCTCTGTGGTGGTTGTCTGATTGGAAGTGGTTCAGACAGCCAAATGGGAGGTCCTGCCAGTGAAGAAGACCAGGAGGATTGCTCCAACAGACAAACCCTGGGCATTCTGGAAGACTAATGCGGGCGTCACACGGGACGATAAATCGTGCGATCACATAAGCGATCGCACCCGCCCCCGTCGTTTGTGTGTCACGGGCAATTAGTTTCCCGTGGTGCACAAAGCCGTTAGCCCCCCGTCACACGTACTTACTTCCCGGGCAACCTCGCTGTGGGCGGTGAACATCCACTTCCTGAAGGGGGAGGGACATTCGGCGTCACAGCGACGTCACACAGCGGCCGGCTAATAGAAGCGGAGGGGCGGAGATGAGCAGGACAGAAACATCCCGCCCACCTCCTTCTTCCGCATTGCCAGCGGCAGCCGCGGGATGCAGGTAAGCAGAGTTCATCGTTCCCGGAGTGTCACACGGAGCAATGTGTGCTGCCTCGGGAGCGACGAACAACCGGAGCACAGAAGGAGGAACGAGATTCTGAAAATGAACGACGTGTCAACGATGAACGAGAAGGTGAGTGTTTCTGCTCGTTCATAGGGGTCACATGGTACGATATCTCTGACGATGCCGGATGTGCGTCACCAACGACGTGACCCCGACGACATATCTCCAGATATATCGTACCGTGTGACGCCCGCATAAGGTTCTGGAAGACTGCTCCCCAGCCGAGGAGGCTGGCATCCATTTTTATAATCTTCCAAGAAATCGGTGAGAATGATCTTCAGTGAAGAATGAAAGGAGAACGTCTCCACCATTCCAGAGACTTCTTGATCTGGAAAGGAAGTGCCACTGGACGGTCCAAGGAGTGAGTGGATTTGTCACAACTTCAGAGGAGAAAAAGTTGAAGTAGGAAAGTGTGGAACGGAGCAAATGTGACATCGTAGCAACCATCTTACCCACAAAGACAGCATGGAGAGGGACGTCTGAGAACGGATTCCTCGTAGTAGGGCAGAGTGCTTGTCTTGCCCACGCCGTGTTGGACAGCATTCCCAGGAAAACCATGTGATCCAGCCAAGAATGAGTGTCCGGAGTGATTTGCAGGCTGTCGCTGCACACTGAAGGGGACAATGATCAGGACATTGTCTAGATAAGGGATGACGAGGACGCCTCCGGTCTGAAGAAGGTCATAATGGCTGCCACCACCTTTGTGAAAACTCTGGGTGCTGTGGATTGGCCGATCGGCAAATCGGTGATCCTGAATCGGTGCAATCTATGGTGGGATGGGAATATGGGTATGTGCAGATAGGCATCCTGGATGTCTACTGAGCAGAGACTCCTCAGGCTCCATAGAGGCTATCCCTGAGCGGAGATAATACATCCTGGAGTGGGGGAGATGGACGCGCCTGTTCAACAGCTTAGAGCTCCAAGATGGGGCGGACACATGCGTCTCTATTTAGGACCACAAACCGGTTTGAATAAAACCTCGAAGAGCGCTCTTGAGAGGGAATGGGAAAGAGGACGTCCGACCTGAGGAGACGCGATGGCCTTGCAGAAACCAGAGGAAACAGCAGTATCCTCTGGAGGAATGAAAGTGACAGAGGGTGGGAAGCTCTATCCTGGAGCTGTAGGAGACGACACCCGCTCAGCCGCAGAGGATTCCCAGGTGGGGATGGACCGTCATGCTGAAGATCTGTCTGCTGGTGTCCTCGAGGACGTCCGGCATAAACCGGCAGGAGGCAGGGTCTTTCTTCTGTCAGAGACTTGTCCTGGAGATTCTTATTTCCGGTTTAAAATTGGTGAAAGAACCGGAGAGGGGAGAACTTTTAGGCCTCCATTGTAGAAGAGAGGGACTTCTACCCCCGATGGCATCAGAGACTATTTGCTCTACTTTCTCTCCAAAAAGTCTAGAGCCCTGAAAACCGGAGCCTGGATACAGAGTTTTTGGATGCAGAGTCCACGTTCCGTGCCTTCAGCCATAAAACTCTGGACGGAGAAAGGGCTGAGCACGTGGCTGCATCACGGGAAGCAGTTCGGAGACGCTTTCCTGCGTGGGCTCTCTCGCCTGCGACTTCAGAGGTGGGGGCTCCCGATACGATGCCCCAAAGATGGAGCGAACCCAAGAGGAACCCACCAAGGAGGCCCAAGCAGAGGTGAGGGACGGCAGAAGGCCGATCTAGTGGCCTCGAAAGCTGATTAAGCTACAGTTTCAGTGCGTCTGTCTGAGGGGTCCTTGAGTGAGGGACTACCGGAGAGCCGAGACACCAGTGCATCCACTAAGCAAGACACCACCCACCTTTGTAGATCAGATGCAGAGGGAAAAACCTGCAGATGTGTCTGTATAGCAAGAGGAGGGAAAAACCTGCAGATGTGTCTGTATAGAGGAGGGAAAAACCTGCAGATGTGTCTGTATAGAGAGCGGAGGGAAAAACCTGCAGATGTGTCTGTATAGAGAGCAGAGGGAAGAACCTGCAGATGTGTCTGTATAGAGAGCAGAGGGAAGAACCTGCAGATGTGTCTGTATAGAGAGCAGAGGGAAGAACCTGCAGATGTGTCTGTATAGAGAGCAGAGGGAAAAACCTGCAGATGTGTCTGTATAGCAAGAGGAGGGAAAAACCTGCAGATGTGTCTGTATAGCGAGGAGAGAAAAACCTGCAGATGTGTCTGTATAGAGAGCAGAGGGAAAAACCTGCAGATGTGTCTGTACAGAGAGCAGAGGGAAAAACCTGCAGATGTGTCTGTACAGAGAGCAGAGGGAAAAACCTGCAGATGTGTCTGTACAGAGAGCGGAGGGAAAACCTGCAGATGTGTCTGTATAGAGAGCAGAGGGAAAAACCTGCAGATGTGTCTGTATAGAGAGCAGAGGGAAAAACCTGCAGATGTGTCTGTACAGAGAGCAGAGGGAAAAACCTGCAGATGTGTCTGTACAGAGAGCGGAGGGAAAACCTGCAGATGTGTCTGTATAGAGAGCAGAGGGAAAAACCTGCAGATGTGTCTGTATAGAGAGCTGAGGGTTCAGTAAGGGTTACACTGCTGGACAGTGTTTGCGGTCTCTATGGCTCCATTATTATGTGGACGGACGACTGTCGGAGAAAACCCTAAACCAATGATACCGAGTCATGAGCCCTGGTGGCCCCAATCCTGCACCCATGGAAGTCGCTCGGCCCTGCTGGGTTCATACACGCTCGGCGTCACATCTGGGCTCTTATAGATGTAGGGATCATGCACCAGGAGGCTCAGGATGGGCGCGGGGCGGTACCTGTCTCTGATGCTCTAGATCCGCTTTGTTCCCAACCAGGATCATCGGAAACTCGTCGCGGTCCTTCACTCGCAGGATCTGGCGCTGGAATTTATAGATTTCCTCAAAACTGAAAAAAAAAAGAAACGTCACCTGCGCGACCAGACCGCCTCCTCTATATTCACGCGAGGTTGTCAGCCCCGCCTCCTCTATATTCACGCGAGGTTGTCAGCCCTGCCTCCTCTATACGCATGAGGTTGTCAGCACCGCCTCCTCTATATTCACGCGAGGTTGTCAGCCCCGCCTCCTCTATATTCACGCGAGGTTGTCAGCCCCGCCTCCTCTATATTCACGCGAGGTTGTCAGCCCCGCCTCCTCTATACGCGTGAGGTTGTCAGCCCCGCCTCCTCTATACGCGTGAGGTTGTCAGCCCCGCCTCCTCTATACGCGTGAGGTTGTCAGCCCCGCCTCCTCTATATTCACGCGAGGTTGTCAGCCCCGCCTCCTCTATACGCGTGAGGTTGTCAGCCCCGCCTCCTCTATACGCGTGAGGTTGTCAGCACCGCCTCCTCTATACGCGTGAGGTTGTCAGCACCGAGTCCTCTATATTCACACGAGGTTGTCAGCCCCGCCTCCTCTATACGCGTGAGGTTGTCAGCCCCGCCTCCTCTATATTCACGCGAGGTTGTCAGCCCCGCCTCCTCTATACGCGTGAGGTTGTCAGCCCCGCCTCCTCTATATTCACGCGAGGTTGTCAGCCCCGCCTCCTCTATACGCATGAGGTTGTCAGCCCCGCCTCCTCTATATTCACGCGAGGTTGTCAGCCCCGCCTCCTCTATATTCACGCGAGGTTGTCAGCCCCGCCTCCTCTATATTCACGCGAGGTTGTCAGCCCCGCCTCCTCTATACGCGTGAGGTTGTCAGCCCCGCCTCCTCTATACGCGTGAGGTTGTCAGCCCCGCCTCCTCTATATTCACGCGTGAGGTTGTCAGCCCCGCCTCCTCTATATTCACGCGAGGTTGTCAGCCCCGCCTCCTCTATATTCACGCGAGGTTGTCAGCCCCGCCTCCTCTATATTCACGCGAGGTTGTCAGCCCCGCCTCCTCTATACGCGTGAGGTTGTCAGCCCCGCCTCCTCTATACGCGTAAGGTTGTCAGCACCGCCTCCTCTATACGCGTGAGGTTGTCAGCACCGAGTCCTCTATATTCACACGAGGTTGTCAGCCCCGCCTCCTCTATACGCGTGAGGTTGTCAGCCCCGCCTCCTCTATATTCACGCGAGGTTGTCAGCCCCGCCTCCTCTATACGCGTGAGGTTGTCAGCACCGCCTCCTCTATATTCACGCGAGGTTGTCAGCCCCGCCTCCTCTATATTCACGCGAGGTTGTCAGCCCCGCCTCCTCTATACGCGTGAGGTTATCAGCCCCTCCTCCTCTATACGGTTGGATGCACCTTCCTCGGTCGGTGACGGAGAACACCAGGAGAAACCCCTCTCCGGTCCTCATGTATTGCTCGCGCATCGCTCCGAACTCCTCCTGCCCCGCGGTGTCCAGAACTGGAAGACACAGAGCAGCATTAGTGCAGAGTATACGCTATATACCGGGTGCATGCGGCACACTGCGCACTCACTGTCCAGCCGGGCCGCACGCTCATCGATAACGCACTGCTTGGTGTAGGAATCCTCGATCGTCGGGTCATAATCCGTCACAAAGTAAGACTGCGGAAAAAGAAGAGGAGAAGAAGCGTGTAATGACCGGACACACCACCAGGGGGCAGCACCAGCAGCGTGTAATGACCGGACACACCACCAGGAGGCAGCACCAGCAGCGTGTAATGACCGGACACACCACCAGGGGGCAGCACCAGCAGCGTGTAATGACCGGACACACCACCAGGAGGCAGCACCAGCAGCGTGTAATGACCGGACACACCACCAGGAGGCAGCACCAGCAGCGTGTAATGACCGGACACACCACCAGGAGGCAGCACCAGCAGCGTGTAATGACAGAAAACACACCCAATCATCTACATCAGGAAGAACCTGGCTACAAAACAGAAACCCACAAACAATGACAAGAATATAACTACTATAATACTGCCCCCTATGTACAAGAATATAACTACTATAATACTGCCCCCTATGTACAAGAATATAACTACTATAATACTGCCCCCTATGTACAAGAATATAACTACTATAATACTGCCCCTATATACAAGAATATAACTACTATAATACTGCCCCCTATATACAAGAATATAACTACTATAATACTGCCCCTATGTACAGGAATATAACTACTATAATACTACCCCTATATACAAGAATATAACTACTATAATACTGCCCCCTATATACAAGAATATAACTGCTATAATACTGCCCCCTATGTACAAGAATATAACTAATATAATACTGCCCCCTATATACAAGAATATAACTACTATAATACTGCCCCCTATGTACAAGAATATAACTACTATAATACTGCCCCCTATGTACAAGAATATAACTACTATAATACTGCCCCTATATACAAGAATATAACTACTATAATACTGCCCCCTATGTACAAGAATATAACTACTATAATACTGCCCCCTATGTACAAGAATATAACTACTATAATACTGCCCCTATATACAAGAATATAACTACTATAATACTGCCCCCTATGTACAAGAATATAACTAATATAATACTGCCCCCTATGTACAAGAATATAACTACTATAATACTGCCCCCTATGTACAAGAATATAACTACTATAATACTGCCCCCTATGTACAAGAATATAACTACTATAATACTGCCCCTATATACAAGAATATAACTACTATAATACTGCCCCCTATGTACAAGAATATAACTACTATAATACTGCCCCCTATGTACAAGAATATAACTACTATAATACTGCCTCTATATGCAAGAATATAACTACTATAATACTGCCCCTATGTACAAGAATATAACTACTATAATACTGCCCCTATGTACAAGAATATAACTACTATAATACTGCCCCTGTGTACAAGAATATAACTACTATAATACTGCCCCTATGTACAAGAATATAACTACTATAATACTGCCCCTATGTACAGGAATATAACTACTATAATACTGCCCCTATGTACAAGAATATAACTACTATAATACTGCCCCCTATGTACAAGAATATAACTACTATAATACTGCTCCTATATACAAGAATATAACTACTATAATACTGCCCCCTGTATACAGGAATATAACTACTATAATACTGCTCCCTATATACAAGAATATAACTACTATAATACTGCCCCCTATGTACAAGAATATAACTACTATAATACTGCCCCTATATACAAGAATATAACTACTATAATACTGCCCCTATGTACAAGAATATAACTACTATAATACTGCCCCTATGTACAAGAATATAACTACTATAATACTGCCCCCAAGCTGTGAGGTTGTGTGTGAGCAGTTCTCCTGATGTCTGGAGCAAGCCCAGGGCGGGGCCCCCCTGGGCGGGGAAGCTCCCCAGGCAAGGCCCAGGCTTCCCGGCCTACACTGGGACACGGCTCCCAGGCCTCTTCCATTGGGAATACCACCCCCAGAGTCACTGTGAGGCCTGTGACTATAGCACAAAGCTCCAGCAGGAAAGGAGAAAGTAAGGAATCCATGTGTCCTGTTTTGGGAGGTAAACAAACTCCAAGTGCAGTAATGAAGCCAGAAGTGAGTGAAGAAAAGAAACAAAGTGTTAAGTGTTGTGATTCCTCCAGAGATCCCCCGGTCAGTGCACAGCTCCAGCCAGGAGCTCAGCTTCCATCAGCGTCAGCTGTGCAGCTCAGCTCTCCGGCCCGCAGACAGAGGACATCTTTGGAGAAGCAGACCCTGCAAGAGAATCTCCAGCAGCAGCATGTGGTGTCCGGCATGGCGAGCTCAGGCCGCACCAGGTCGCAGTCCAGTGCCAGCGGTAAGCAAGTCCCAGTGCCTGGGTCCAGCAAGGCCACCATGAAATCATCTGTGGTGGAGGCCTCTGACAAGCCTGTATTCAAGGTCCCTGCACCTGTGGCCAAGCCTGAAGCTGTGGAGACGGGGCGTGCGCCCGAGCTGCAGCTAGCGGATGAGATACCTGGACTGGTAAGGAAGATGGGTGAGTTGCAGACACATAAACAAATGCTGCAAAGTGAAATAGACTTTATTTACCACCTGAAGACCAGTCACCCTGATAACAATGCCACGTATGACATGAGGCTGAATGCGCTGGGTGTGGAGCTGGCCGGGGTGGTACAAGACATGGACTGTTGTCTGGAGGCGATGGGGCCCCTGAAGACCAGTCACCCTGATAACAATGCCACGTATGACATGAGGCTGAATGCGCTGGGTGTGGAGCTGGCCGGGGTGGTACAGGACATGGACTGTTGTCTGGAGGCGATGGGGCCCCTGAAGGAGACCTACGTGAATCGGGAGCGGTTTGCCTCCTATACACAAGACTGTGCTGTGGAGACCAGGACCCCCCACATAAAGTCAGAGACTGTTCAGGACGAGACCCCCCAGCAGCAGGCACGGCCGGTGGTACAGGCTGCACGCTTCTGCTTCCAGGAGGGGGCACCACTGCAGCAGCAGGGACAGCCTGTAGAGTCTGAACAGGAGCATACGCCTCAGACTCCAGCAGAGGCACCACAAGTCTCAGCATGCTCCTCACAGGAGCAGGACAGTATATCTGAGACTGATTGTGCTGATGAGGCCGGTGCACAGCCTGGGCATAGTGACGTTGTGCCTGTGGGGTCGGGGGCTGGAGGGGATTCACAATCTGTGATGGACGTTGCGCTGTCTAATAATGATGCTGCTCATGTTAATGTACATGACATATGTGACTATCCCCCTTTACCATCTAGTCCACAAGGTGTGACAGCCCCCCCTACTGCAGATCCTCTCCCTGTCAGTCAGCCCAGTGTGACCCAGCAGGTGCCCCCCAGGAATGCCTGGAGCCGCGGTGCCCCATCCTTCACCTCTAGTGCCAGGTATACTGGCCAGACGTTTAAACGTATCAATGTTGTGCGTTTTAAGTACATGGGTCCCAAGGAGGATCTGCCGCAGCGCAGATATGTGGTGAGGGAGCTGCTGTGCCGCCAGATGGGGTTTGTGGTACATGAGATACTGGCCGTCTCTAATTTGCAGGACAGGCAGGGCTATGAGGTCAGTTTCAAGCTCGTTGGTGATCTGGACAGATTCTGGGCCCATTATCCCAAGTTCAGGGACACCGAGGGCTGGAATGAGTTTTTGTTGGTTCCCATTTCCAGGCCAGATACTGTTACTGTAAATGTCACCTTCTGGAATGAGGCCGTTCCCCCACAGGACATCGAGGTGTGGCTCCGGAGACATTGTGACCTCGTCTCTGATCTCACCAAGGTCAGGGATGAGGACAATGGGGTGGAAGGTACAGGTGAAGCTGAGGCAATATAATAATATCACTGCCCACCTACCCAACTCCTTCTTCATTGGGAGGGAGAAGGGGAGATGTTACTACCCCGGGCAGCCCAGAAAATGCTTCAAATGTGGTGGAAAGGGTCATCTGGCCAATGCCTGTACTGTGGTGAAGTGCAGCCTGTGTGGGGAAATTGGCCATGTCGCTGCAGATTGTCGGGACGTCCGGTGCAACCTCTGTGGTAAGATGGGCCATCCTCACAGGGACTGTCCAGACGCCTGGCACAACATCTGCAGAGAGTTACCGGATGAGGATGTAATGGCAGGGGCTGAGGCTCAGGAGGTAGTTGAGCTGGTGGCAGAGGCTCAGGAGGAGGATGTAATGTCAGGAGAGATACCGACCAACTCAGATGCCCACCAGGAGTCCGCCCATGTGACACCAGAGCAGCAGGGTACAAAGAGGAACATGGAGGTTGTCCCTCAGGTCCAGCAGCCTCAGGTAGGCCCCTCTTCTGCATCACTCTTTGTATCTGAGGACTGGAGCGTTAAGCACAATAAGAGGAAGAAAAAAAATGCGTCCTCTCGTAAACCTGAGGCAGAATATGACTCTGGTCAGAGTGCTAGCAAGAAGGTCCAGGGTTCTGCTGAAGTGATGGTCGTGTCCGGCAGGTATGGGGTGTTATCAGAGTCTAATGATGAGGACTATGAGAACGAGTTGAGGAAAATTGATGCTGAATGTGACAGGGACATAGAGGACCATCCCCCGCCGAAAAGGAAGCCCATTTCTGTAGACCCTCAGGTAGAGACTGACATGGACACCAGTGGTGGACAGAACATCTTTGATTCATGATGATGGCTGTTACTCTGCTCCTTTTATACTGTGTTGTGATGGCCGGGTTCTCATTAACAGTAACCTCGAGTAATGTGAATAGTATTAAGGTGAGGAGGACGAGACATACGGTATATGAACATCTCAGATACCTGGGCACTGATGTCATCTTCCTACAGGAGACGCGACTGACATCTCTGGGGCTTATGAGGGAGGCTGAGAGGGAATGGCGGTCCGGTCCATCATTCTGGTCACTGGCTGTGGAGCCTTACGCCGGGGTCGCTGTCCTGTTTAGCACCAATGACGTGACTGTACATAGGATGACGGAGGTGGTCATGGGGAGGTGTCTGGTTCTGGAAGTCACTATCCATGGTAGGCGACTCCGGCTTATTAACATCTATGGGCCACAGACAGTGACTGACAGGATCCAGCTTTATAATGATGTCAAGCCTTACCTCTTCACTTCTCTTCCAGTGGTGATGGCGGGGGACTTTAATGCGATACTGACATCAGGTGACAGTTCCTCAGGCAGGACAGTGACCAGGGATGGTAAGGTCCTACGGAACATCATAACACAGGCAGGGCTGACTGACGCTTTCACACAGGGAGGTCGGCAGCCTAAGTTCACATATTCTTGTTCCAACAGAAGCAGTAGGATAGATTTTGTGTTTGTGAGTCCTACTGAGGCTGTCGGCGCCCTGAGTGAGAAGGTCGTCCCTTACTCTGATCACCTCGCTTTGTGCTTGTGCCTAGGAGTCTCTACCCGTCCGGACATTGGTAGAGGGTTGTGGAGGCTTAATTCCAGTCTCCTGGATGATGTTTATGTCCAGAGTCGTATCCACTCCCTTATGGAGCTTCATCTAGACAGGGCTGACTTCTATGACAACATGACCGACTGGTGGGAGGACGTCAAGGAGGATATCAGATCCCTCTTGCAGAGACTGTCAGTTAATAAAGGGAGGAATAAGTACAGCCAGTACCTAAGACTGCGTAAAGAATTGGAGTCATTGTATTCGGCGGGTGGGGATGACAGAGTAAGGATTAACCGGCTGAAATCTGAGATAAGGCAGTATCAGTACAGTAGGTACACCTCCCTGGTTCTTGAGCGAGATTATGGGTCCTTAGGGGCCCCTGATCCGTTTGAGAATTGCAGGGAGAGGGTGGCCAAGAAAATGGTCACAGGTCTCACTGATTCCCAGGGTGTATTGCAGGATTCACGGGAGGGTATCCTGGGGGTGGTGAGATCTTACTATGCTGACTTGTTTCAGAGGAAGGTTTTGGATAGAAATAAGATGGCTCAATTCTTGGAGGCAACTCCAGTGCCTGATACTTATGATCTGGACTTTTCTCCTTTGACAGCAAAATTAACGGTGGAGGAAGTTAAGGAGGCTATTAATAAATTATGTCTGAAGAAGGCACCAGGTCCAGATGGTATTACTGCAGAGTTTTATAAGAAATTTAGAGACCTCCTGGCTCCAATCCTTGTGGATGTGTATAGCAATTGCCTAGAAATTCACCTGATGCCTCCATCCATGAGAGTCTCCTCGTTGGTTCTGCTGTCTAAGGGTAAAGAGCCGAGCGACATCAGGAACTGGAGGCCGATTGCCCTCCTGAATGTGGACAGGAAGATTCTGGCAAAGATCCTCTTTTCTAGATTAGTTTGTTTGTCTCCGGCACTGTTGGCAGGCTCTCAGTTTGGCACAGTAAAAGGGCGGAACATCTCTGGAGCAGTCATCTCGATACGGGAGATGTTCGAGAGATGTAAAGCTCAGCGGTGTGGGAGATATGTTGTGAGTCTGGACCAGGCTAAAGCCTTTGACAGGGTTGATCATGACTATCTGTGGGCGACTTTGTCAAAGTACGGTATTCCGGGAAAATTTGTGGATTGGCTGAAGACACTGTACAGAGAGGCGGTGAGCTTTCCTCTGATTAATGGTTGGCAGGGTGACACTTTTGGAGTTGAGGCAGGGGTGAGACAGGGCTGCCCATTGAGTCCACTCCTGTATGTTTTTGCCCTGGACCCGTTTCTGAGGTCACTGCAGGAGTGCGATTTTCAGGGGGTGTCGGTCCCCCACTGCTTGCCTCTGAATGTTGTTGCCTATGCGGATGATGTGACGTTGGTGATCTCCAATCCTCGTGAGGTGCAGATGTTATCTGTGTCCATCAGAAGCTACTCAGAGGCCTCCGGGTCTCTGGTCAACCTTGAGAAGAGTCCAGCTCTGTGGACATTAGACACTGATCCCGGCTTTGATCTGCCGCAGTTTGCCAATGCCTCCACCCATATTAAGATCCTAGGGGTTAAATTCGGGAGGGATGATAATGCCAGGCTAAATTGGGAGGAGAAATTGGAAACCGGAAATGTGAAGGTTCAGCGATGGAAGAACTGGAGGCTGACCTACAGAGAAACGGTCACTATGTTGAAGACTTACCTGGTCCCCGTGTTTTTGTATGTCTCTGTCATTTTCCCTTTGCCAGAGCCTTTCTCAGCGAGGCTCTTCAGCCTGTTCTTCCAGCTCTTGTGGGGGAATAGGCTGAACCTAATAAAGAGGGGAGTAACGTACTTACAGCGGAGAGAGGGGGGGTTGGATATGTTGAATCCAAGGGTTTTCTTTGACTCCTTGTTTCTGAAGGTGAATTTTGGGAACATGGACTCAAACAGTAGCTCCCTGTGGGTGAATAGTATCAGGTACTGGATATTGCCTTTTGCAGAGTCTTGGGTGCGAGGCGGCGGTCTCAAGAGGAGGAGATGGACGGGTGACCACCTCCCCCAGTATCTGGACTATGGTCTGAAGTGTGTCAGGAAGTGGGGACTGGAGAGGTCTTACATTGAGAGCAACACGAGAAGAGACCTGTATGCTCGGATATGTGGGACCTTCTTCCATTCTCCACTGGCCCTGAGGGACTGTGTCACGACCACCCTTCAGGACAGTCTCAGGTTCCTGAACGGGAGACGACTTCCTTCCAAACTGTTCGATATTACTTGGCTTTCGCTCCATAGTCGGCTCTTTGTCAGGGGGAATCTGAAGTTTCTGAGCGTCTCTGATCGGACCTGTCCCCTTGGTTGTCGGCAGGAGGAGACTATGGATCACTTTATATGTGATTGCTGGGGAGGAAGGAAGATCCGGGAGGAAGTGTCCGATCGTCTCCAAATCCCCAGACTGCGGACCCTAAAGTATCCTGACATAGTGTACGGTGTCCCCTCTAATGTCAGTAATATCGACAGAGAGACCATGTATATCATAATTAGTGTCATCAAGTACTACCACTGGCACATGAGGACCCGGGTATCGCTGCACAATGAGCCATTTGATCACACCGCTGCAGCCGATCAGGTTATGTCCCAGCTCCGGTGGATCAAAGCCATAGAAATTGGAAGGAGTCAGAGGAACGCAACATTATGGAGGAATGTGAGGTTCAGTTAGGAGATATGGTGTGTTTTTGTTTTTTTTGTTTTCTCTCCCTCTTTCTCTGCTAACGGTGGACTTCATCATTTATTTATGCATGTAATGTGATTATTTAGTGCTTTTGTATATGTGACGGCAGAATGCAGTGATTTGTGTTTTCTTCGGGCAATTTTGTGTTTTTATAATTGTATTTGTTTGTTTTATAATAAAAATTGCCCCTATATACAAGAATATAACTACTATAATACAGCCCCCTATGTACAAGAATATAACTACTATAATACTGCTCCTATATACAAGAATATAACTACTATAATACTGCTCCTATATACAAGAATATAACTACTATAATACTGCTCCTATGTACAAGAATATAACTAATATAATACTGCTCCTATATACAAGAATATAACTACTATAATACTGTCCCCTATGTACAAGAATATAACTACTATAATACTGCCCCTATATACAAGAATATAACTACTATAATACTGCCCCTATATACAGGAATATAACTACTATAATACTGCTCCTATATACAAGAATATAACTACTATAATACTGCCCCTAGGTACAAGAATATAACTACTATAATACTGCCCCTATGTACAAGAATATAACTACTATAATATTGCCCCTATGTACAGGAATATAACTACTATAATACTGCTCCTATATACAAGAATATAACTACTATAATACTGCCCCTAGGTACAAGAATATAACTACTATAATACTGCCCCTATGTACAAGAATATAACTACTATAATACTGCTCCTATGTACAAGAATATAATTACTATAATACTGCTCCTATGTACAATAATATAACTACTATAATACTGCCCCTATATACAAGAATATAACTACTACAATACTGCCCCTATGTACAAGAATATAACTACTATAATACTGCCCCTATGTACAAGAATATAACTACTATAATACTGCCACCTATATACAAGAATATAACTACTATAATACTGCTCCTATGTACAATAATATAACTACTATAATACTGCCCCTATATACAAGAATATAACTACTACAATACTGCCCCTATGTACAAGAATATAACTACTATAATACTGCCCCTATGTACAAGAATATAACTACTATAATACTGCCCCCTATGTACAAGAATATAACTACTATAATACTGCTCCTATGTACAAGAATATAACTACTATAATACTGCCCCTATGTACAGGAATATAACTACTATAATACTGCTCCTATATACAAGAATATAACTACTATAATACTGCCCCTATGTACAAGAATATAACTACTATAATACTGCCCCTATGTACAGGAATATAACTACTATAATACTGCTCCTATATACAAGAATATAACTACTATAATACTGCCCCTAGGTACAAGAATATAACTACTATAATACTGCCCCTATGTACAAGAATATAACTACTATAATACTGCCCCTATGTACAAGAATATAACTACTATAATACTGCTCCTATGTACAAGAATATAATTACTATAATACTGCCACCTATATACAAGAATATAACTACTATAATACTGCCCCTATGTACAAGACTATAACTACTATAATACTGCTCCTATATACAAGAATATAACTACTATAATACTGCTCCTATATACAAGAATATAACTACTATAATACTGCCCCTATGTACAAGACTATAACTACTATAATACTGCCCCTATATACAAGAATATAACTACTATAATACTGCCCCTATGTACAAGAATATAACTACTGTAATACTGCCCCCTATGTACAAGAATATAACTACTATAATACTGCCCCTATGTACAAGAATATAACTACTACAATACTGCCCCCTATGTACAAGAATATAACTACTATAATACTGCCCCCTATGTACAAGAATATAACTAATATAATACTGCTCCTATATACAAGAATATAACTACTATAATACTGTCCCCTATGTACAAGAATATAACTACTATAATACTGTCCCCTATGTACAAGAATATAACTACTATAATACTGCCCCTATATACAAGAATATAACTACTATAATACTGCCCCTAGGTACAAGAATATAACTACTATAATACTGCCCCTATGTACAGGAATATAACTACTATAATACTGCTCCTATATACAAGAATATAACTACTATAATACTGCCCCTAGGTACAAGAATATAACTACTATAATACTGCCCCTATGTACAAGAATATAACTACTATAATACTGCCCCTATGTACAAGAATATAACTACTATAATACTGCTCCTATGTACAAGAATATAACTACTATAATATTGCCCCTATGTACAGGAATATAACTACTATAATACTGCTCCTATATACAAGAATATAACTACTATAATACTGCCCCTAGGTACAAGAATATAACTACTATAATACTGCCCCTATGTACAAGAATATAACTACTATAATACTGCCCCTATGTACAAGAATATAACTACTATAATACTGCCCCTATATACAAGAATATAGCTACTATAATACTGCTCCTATGTACAAGAATATAATTACTATAATACTGCCACCTATATACAAGAATATAACTACTATAATACTTCCCCTATGTACAAGAATATAACTACTATAATACTGCTCCTATATACAAGAATATAACTACTATAATACTGCCCCTATATACAAGAATATAACTACTATAATACTGCCCCTATGTACAAGAATATAACTACTATAATACTGCTCCTATATACAAGAATATAACTACTATAATACTGCCCCTATGTACAAGAATATAACTACTATAATACTGCTCCTATATACAAGAATATAACTACTATAATACTGCCCCCTATGTACAAGAATATAACTACTATAATACTGCCCCTATGTACAAGAATATAACTACTATAATACTGCCCCCTATGTACAAGAATATAACTACTATAATACTGCTCCTATGTACAAGAATATAACTACTATAATACTGCTCCTATATACAAGAATATAACTACTATAATACTGCCCCTATGTACAAGAATATAACTACTATAATACTGCTCCTATATACAAGAATATAACTACTACAATACTGCCCCTATGTACAAGAATATAACTACTATAATACTGCCCCTATGTACAAGAATATAACTACTATAATACTGCCCCCTATGTACAAGAATATAACTACTATAATACTGCTCCTATGTACAAGAATATAACTACTATAATACTGCCCCTATGTACAGGAATATAACTACTATAATACTGCTCCTATATACAAGAATATAACTACTATAATACTGCCCCTATGTACAAGAATATAACTACTATAATACTGCCCCTATGTACAGGAATATAACTACTATAATACTGCTCCTATATACAAGAATATAACTACTATAATACTGCTCCTATATACAAGAATATAACTACTATAATACTGCCCCTAGGTACAAGAATATAACTACTATAATACTGCCCCTATGTACAAGAATATAACTACTATAATACTGCCCCTATGTACAAGAATATAACTACTATAATACTGCTCCTATGTACAAGAATATAATTACTATAATACTGCCACCTATATACAAGAATATAACTACTATAATACTGCCCCTATGTACAAGACTATAACTACTATAATACTGCTCCTATATACAAGAATATAACTACTATAATACTGCTCCTATATACAAGAATATAACTACTATAATACTGCCCCTATGTACAAGACTATAACTACTATAATACTGCCCCTATATACAAGAATATAACTACTATAATACTGCCCCTATGTACAAGAATATAACTACTGTAATACTGCCCCCTATGTACAAGAATATAACTACTATAATACTGCCCCTATGTACAAGAATATAACTACTACAATACTGCCCCCTATGTACAAGAATATAACTACTATAATACTGCCCCCTATGTACAAGAATATAACTAATATAATACTGCTCCTATATACAAGAATATAACTACTATAATACTGTCCCCTATGTACAAGAATATAACTACTATAATACTGTCCCCTATGTACAAGAATATAACTACTATAATACTGCCCCTATATACAAGAATATAACTACTATAATACTGCCCCTAGGTACAAGAATATAACTACTATAATACTGCCCCTATGTACAGGAATATAACTACTATAATACTGCTCCTATATACAAGAATATAACTACTATAATACTGCCCCTAGGTACAAGAATATAACTACTATAATACTGCCCCTATGTACAAGAATATAACTACTATAATACTGCCCCTATGTACAAGAATATAACTACTATAATACTGCTCCTATGTACAAGAATATAACTACTATAATATTGCCCCTATGTACAGGAATATAACTACTATAATACTGCTCCTATATACAAGAATATAACTACTATAATACTGCCCCTAGGTACAAGAATATAACTACTATAATACTGCCCCTATGTACAAGAATATAACTACTATAATACTGCCCCTATGTACAAGAATATAACTACTATAATACTGCTCCTATGTACAAGAATATAATTACTATAATACTGCCACCTATATACAAGAATATAACTACTATAATACTTCCCCTATGTACAAGAATATAACTACTATAATACTGCTCCTATATACAAGAATATAACTACTATAATACTGCCCCTATATACAAGAATATAACTACTATAATACTGCCCCTATGTACAAGAATATAACTACTATAATACTGCTCCTATATACAAGAATATAACTACTATAATACTGCCCCTATGTACAAGAATATAACTACTATAATACTGCTCCTATATACAAGAATATAACTACTATAATACTGCCCCCTATGTACAAGAATATAACTACTATAATACTGCCCCTATGTACAAGAATATAACTACTATAATACGGCTCCTATGTACAAGAATATAACTACTATAATACTGCCCCCTATGTACAAGAATATAACTACTATAATACTGCTCCTATGTACAAGAATATAACTACTATAATACTGCCCCTATGTACAAGAATATAACTACTATAATACTGCCCCTATATACAAGAATATAACTGCTATAATACTGCCCCTATGTAGAAGAATATAACTACTATAATACTGCCCCCTATATACAAGAATATAACTACTATAATACTGCTCCTATATACAAGAATATAACTACTATAATACTGCCCCTATGTACAAGAATATAACTACTATAATACTGCTCCTATGTACAAGAATATAACTACTATAATACTGCTCCTATATACAAGAATATAACTACTATAATACTGCCCCTATATACAAGAATATAACTACTATAATACTGCCCCTATGTACAAGAATATAACTACTATAATACTGCTCCTATGTACAAGAATATAACTACTATAATACTGCCCCCTATGTACAAGAATATAACTACTATAATACTGCTCCTATGTACAAGAATATAACTACTATAATACTGCCCCTATATACAAGAATATAACTACTATAATACTGCCCCCTATATACAAGAATATAACTACTATAATACTGCCCCTATATACAAGAATATAACTACTATAATACTGCCCCCTATGTACAAGAATATAACTACTATAATACTGCCCCTATATACAAGAATATAACTACTATAATACTGCTCCTATGTACAAGAATATAACTACTATAATACTGCTCCTATGTACAAGAATATAACTACTATAATACTGCCCCCTATGTACAAGAATATAACTACTATAATACTGCTCCTATGTACAAGAATATAACTACTATAATACTGCCCCTATATACAAGAATATAACTACTATAATACTGCCCCTATATACAAGAATATAACTACTATAATACTGCCCCTATATACAAGAATATAACTACTATAATACTGCCCCTATATACAAGAATATAACTACTATAATACTGCCCCTATGTACAAGAATATAACTACTATAATACTGCCCCTATATACAAGAATATAACTGCTATAATACTGCCCCTATGTAGAAGAATATAACTACTATAATACTGCCCCCTATATACAAGAATATAACTACTATAATACTGCCCCTATATACAAGAATATAACTACTATAATACTGCTCCTATATACAAGAATATAACTACTATAATACTGCCCCCTATGTACAAGAATATAACTACTATAATACTGCTCCTATGTACAAGAATATAACTACTATACTGCTCATATGTACAAGAATATAACTGCTATAATACTGCTCCTATATACAAGAATATAACTACTATAATACTGCCCCCTATATAGAAGAATATAACTACTATAATACTGCCCCTATGTACAAGAATATAACTACTATAATACTGCTCCTATATACAAGAATATAACTACTATAATACTGCCCCTATGTACAAGATTATAACTACTATAATACTGCCCCTATATACAAGAATATAACTACTATAATACTGCCCCTATATACAAGAATATAACTACTACAATACTGCCCCCTATGTACAAGAATATAACTACTATAATACTGCCCCCTATGTACAAGAATATAACTAATATAATACTGCTCCTATATACAAGAATATAACTACTATAATACTGTCCCCTATGTACAAGAATATAACTACTATAATACTGCTCCTATGTACAAGAATATAACTGCTATAATACTGCTCCTATATACAAGAATATAACTACTATAATACTGCCCCCTATATACAAGAATATAACTACTATAATACTGCCCCTATATACAAGAATATAACTACTATAATACTGCCCCTATGTACAAGACTATAACTACTATAATACTGTCCCTATATACAAGAATATAACTACTATAATACTGCTCCTATATACAAGAATATAACTACTATAATACTGCCCCTATGTACAAGAATATAACTACTATAATACTGCTCCTATATACAAGAATATAACTACTATAATACTGCCCCTATGTACAAGAATATAACTACTATAATACTGCCCCTATGTACAAGACTATAACTACTATAATACTGCCCCTATATACAAGAATATAACTACTATAATACTGCCCCTATATACAAGAATATAACTACTACAATACTGCCCCCTATGTACAAGAATATAACTACTATAATACTGCCCCCTATGTACAAGAATATAACTAATATAATACTGCTCCTATATACAAGAATATAACTACTATAATACTGTCCCCTATGTACAAGAATATAACTACTATAATACTGCCCCTATATACAAGAATATAACTACTATAATACTGCCCCTATATACAAGAATATAACTACTATAATACTGCCCCTATATACAAGAATATAACTACTATAATACTGCCCCCTATGTACAAGAATATAACTACTATAATACTGCCCCTATGTACAAGAATATAACTACTATAATACTGCCCCTATATACAAGAATATAACTACTATAATACTGCTCCTATGTACAAGAATATAACTACTATAATACTGCCCCCTATGTACAAGAATATAACTACTATAATACTGCCCCCTATGTACAAGAATATAACTACTATAATACTGCCCCCTATATACAAGAATTTAACTACTATAATACTGCCCCTATGTACAAGAATATAACTACTATAATACTGCCCCTATATACAAGAATATACTATAATATTGCCCCTATGTACAGGAATATAACTACTATAATACTGTCCCCTATGTACAAGAATATAACTACTATAATACTGCCCCTATGTACAAGAATATAACTACTATAATACTGCCCCTATATACAAGAATATAACTACTATAATACTGCCCCTATGTACAGGAATATAACTACTATAATACTGCCCCCTATGTACAAGAATATAACTACTATAATACTGCCCCTATATACAAGAATATAACTACTATAATACTGCCCCTATATACAAGAATATAACTACTATAATACTGCTCCTATGTACAAGAATATAACTACTATAATACTGCCCCTATGTACAAGAATATAACTACTATAATACTGCCCCTATGTACAAGAATATAACTACTATAATACTGCCCCTATATACAAGAATATAACTACTATAATATTGCCCCTATGTACAGGAATATAACTACTATAATACTGCCCCCTATATACAAGAATATAACTACTATAATACTGCCCCTATGTACAAGAATATAACTACTATAATACTGCCCCCTATATACAAGAATATAACTACTATAATACTGCCCCTATGTACAAGAATATAACTACTATAATACTGCCCCTATATACAAGAATATAACTACTATAATACTGCCCCTATGTACAAGAATATAACTACTATAATACTGCCCCTATATACAAGAATATAACTACTATAATACTGCCCCCTATATACAAGAATATAACTACTATAATACTGCCCCTATGTACAAGAATATAACTACTATAATACTGCCCCTATGTAGCAGACTTGCTTCTGTAATCGGTGTGTACAGTTATAGCCACTATTTAGTACATGGGGTGGTTTACTCCCTGGCGGTATAATGTTGCCCCCCATGGTGGGGAGGGGGTGGTCTTCTATACAGTTATATATATATATATATATATATATATATATATATATGTCGCGGTCTCGGCGTCTGTTTTCCGCGACATTTATAGATTATTTCAGTAAAGAGATTAAGATTCCAAAGTCTAATTAGAGTTTCAGTGACCGAATCCCGGGGTCTCTGGGCTATGAGGAGGTCAACAGCTGCAGCCCCTCCATAGAGTCCGGGAATGTGGAGGCCGGAGAACAACACTGAGGCAGGTAGAGGACGGAGCCGCGAAACTGAGACGAGGCTAGAAATCCTCAGAATAGTGACTGCAGCTCTGGAGGTGACTGGAGGATAAGACATGATGTAACAGCAGAATAGTGACTGCAGCTCTGGAGGAGATTGGAGGATAAGACACGATGTAACAGCAGAATAGTAAGTGCAGCTCTGGAGGTGACTGGAGGATAAGACAATGTAACAGCAGAATAGTGAGTGCAGCTCTGGAGGTGAGTGGAGGATAAGACGATGTAACAGCAGAATAGTGACTGCAGCTCTGGAGGTGACTAGTGGATAAGAATGTAACAGCAGAATAGTGAGTGCAGCTCTGGAGGTGACAGGAGGATAAGACACGATGTAACAGCAGAATAGTGAGTGCAGCTCTGGAGGTGACTGGAGTACAGGAAATGCTGGTGTTTACCCCTGTAATCTCTGGTCGGGGGTCTCCAGGTTGGATTTCTAGCTGCTCTGAACCTCTTGGCTATATTTGCGGTGACAGCTTCTGGCAGGGGGCAGAGCGCTGGATTTGGTTTGTGTGTGGAGGCTCCTCCACCTCCTGGCAGCACAGTCAGGATACATGACCTGTGAGATGCATGGAGCCCCCTCATCCCTCATACTGCCCCTTTATATTGGGTGGTAGATTCTGGCGGGGGTACGGGGCCGTCAGTCGGTGACGTCTTCCTCCACAAGACTCTGCTCCATTGGGGTTTGCGCCTGTTCGGGTTGTGGTGAGATCTGCACTGACATCAGCGGGCCAGAGCGCAGGAACCGGCCCGGAGGGGGCAATGGCGGCCATACAGCCGGGAAGACCGAGGGTGGGGGGGGCACAGCACGTGCTCAGCTACAGTCACACACAACCTCACAAGCCGCAAGTGACAGCCGGCAGCACGAGGCCTGAGCAACAACAGCTGCGTCCACCCCGACCACAAAACATGGCGCCTCACGCTGAGGACCCCCCGCACATTACTCACCCTGCGGAGGCAAGTCACACACCGTCATACTGTGTACAGATAGGATGAGGCACGGGGGGACCAGCCACAGCCAGAGGGCGACGAGCGCGGGGGGACCGGCCACAGCCAGAGGGCGACGAGCGCGGGGGGACCGGCCACAGCCAGAGGGCGACGAGCGCGGGGGGGACCGGCCACAGCCAGAGGGCGACGAGCGCGGGGGGACCGGCCACAGCCAGACCACCCCCCATCATCACACACACACACACACACACACACACACACACACACACACAGGACTACACCCCCCATCATCACACACACACACACACAGGACTACACCCCCCATCATCACACACACACACACAGGACTACACCCCCCATCATCACACACACACACAGGACTACACCCCCCATCATCACACACACACACAGGACTACACCCCCCATCATCACACACACACACACAGGACTACACCCCCCATCATCACACACACACACACAGGACTACACCCCCCATCATCACACACACACACAGGACTACACCCCCCATCATCACACACACACACAGGACTACACCCCCCATCATCACACACACACACAGGACTACACCCCCCATCATCACACACACACACAGGACTACACCCCCCATCATCACACACACACACAGGACTACACCCCCCATCATCACACACACACACAGGACTACACCCCCCATCATCACACACACACACAGGACTACACCCCCCATCATCACACACACACACAGGACTACACCCCCCATCACCACACACACACACAGGACTACACCCCCCATCATCACACACACACACACACACAGGACTACACCCCCCATCATCACACACACACACAGGACTACACCCCCCATCATCACACACACACACAGGACTACACCCCCCATCATCACACACACACACAGGACTACACCCCCCATCATCACACACACACACAGGACTACACCCCCCATCATCACACACACACAGGACTACACTCCCCATCATCACACACACACAGGACTACACCCCCCATCATCACACACACACAGGACTACACCCCCCCATCATCACACACACACACAGGACTACACCCCCCCATCATCACACACACACGACTACACCCCCCATCATCACACACACACACACACACACACAGGACTACACCCCCCTTCATCACACACACACAGGACTACACCCCCCATCACACACACACACACACACACACAGGACTACACCCCCCATCATCACACACACACACAGGACTACACCCCCCATCATCTCACACACACACACACACACACACACACAGGACTACACCCCCCCATCATCACACACACACACACAGGACTACACCCCCCCATCATCACACACACACACACACACAGGACTACACCCCCCCATCATCACACACACAGGACTACACCCCCCCATCATCACACACACACAGGACTACACCCCCCCATCATCACACACACACACAGGACTACACCCCCCCATCATCACACACACACACACAGGACTACACCCCCCCCATCATCACACACACACAGGACTACACCCCCCCATCATCACACACACACAGGACTACACCCCCCATCATCACACACACACACACACAGGACTACACCCCCCATCATCACACACACACACACACAGGACTACACCCCCCCATCATCACACACACACACACACAGGACTACACCCCCCCATCATCACACACACACACAGGACTACATCCCCCATCACACACACACACACAGGACTACATCCCCCATCACACACACACACACCATCACACACACACACAGGACTACATCCCCCATCACACACACACACACAGACTACATCCCCATCACACACACACGGACTACATCCCCCATCACACACACACACACAGGACTACATCCCCCCAATACACACACACACAGGACTACACCCCCATCACACACACACAGGACTACACCCCCCATCACACACACACACAGGACTACACCCCCCATCACAACACACACACAGGACTACACCCCCCATCACACACACACAGGACTACACCCCCTCACGCACACTACACACACAGGACTACACCCCCCATCACACACACACACACAGGACTACACCCCCCATCATCACACACACACAGACTACACCCCCCCATCACACACACACACAGGACTACACCCCCACACTACTACACCACACACAGACTACACCCGGACTACACAATCACACACACACAGGACTACACCCCCCATCATCACACACACCACAGGACTACACCCCCCCATCACACACACACAGGACTACACCCCCATCACACACACACAGGACTACACCCCCCATCATCACACACAGGACACCCCCCATCATCACACACACAGGACTACACCCCCCATCATCACACACACAGGACTACACCCCCCCATCATCACACACACACACACACAGGACTACACCCCCCATCACACACACACACACAGGACTACACCCCCCATCACACACACACACAGGACTACACCCCCCATCACACACACACACAGGACTACACCCCCCATCACACACACACAGGACTACACCCCCCATCACACACACACACAGGACTACACCCCCCATCATCACACACACACAGGACTACACCCCCCATCATCACACACACACAGGACTACACCCCCCATCACACACACACAGGACTACACCCCCCATCATCACACACACAGGACTACACCCCCCATCATCACACACACAGGACTACACCCCCCATCATCACACACACACACACACACACACACACAGGACTACACCCCCCATCATCACACACACACACACACAGGACTACACCCCCCATCATCACACACACACACAGGACTACACCCCCCATCATCACACACACACACAGGACTACACCCCCCATCACACACACACACAGGACTACACCCCCCATCACACACACACACAGGACTACACCCCCCATCACACACACACACACACAGGACTACACCCCCCATCATCACACACAAACACAGGACTACACCCCCCATCATCACACACAAACACAGGACTACACCCCCCATCATCACACACAAACACAGGACTACACCCCCCATCATAACACACACACACACACACACACACACAGGACTACACCCCCCATCATCACACACACACACAGGACTACACCCCCCATCATCACACACAAACACAGGACTACACCCCCCATCATCACACACAAACACAGGACTACACCCCCCATCATCACACACAAACACAGGACTACACCCCCCATCATCACACACACAGGACTACACCCCCCATCATAACACACACACACACACACACAGGACTACACCCCCCATCAACACACACACACAGGACTACACCCCCCATCACACACACACACACACACACAGGACTACACCCCCCATCACACACACACACACACAGGACTACACCCCCCATCATCACACACAAACACAGGACTACACCCCCCATCATCACACACAAACACAGGACTACACCCCCCATCATCACACACAAACACAGGACTACACCCCCCATCATCACACAAACACAGGACTACACCCCCCATCATAACACACACACACAGGACTACACCCCCCATCATAACACACACACACACACACACAGGACTACACCCCCCATCATCACACACACACACAGGACTACACCCCCCATCATCACACACACACACAGGACTACACCCCCCATCATCACACACAAACACAGGACTACACCCCCCATCATCACACACAAACACAGGACTACACCCCCCATCATCACACACACACACACACAGGACTACACCCCCCATCATCACACACACACACACACAGGACTACACCCCCCATCATCACACACACACACACACACACACACACACACACACACACAGGACTACACCCCCCATATCAACACACACACAGGACTACACCCCCCATATCAACACACACACAGGACTACACCCCCCATATCAACACACACACAGGACTACACCCCCCATATCAACACACACACAGGACTACACCCCCCATATCAACACACACACAGGACTACACCCCCCATATCAACACACACACAGGACTACACCCCCCATATCAACACACACACAGGACTACACCCCCCATATCAACACACACACAGGACTACACCCCCCATATCAACACACACACAGGACTACACCCCCCATATCAACACACACACAGGACTACACCCCCCATATCAACACACACACAGGACTACACCCCCCATATCAACACACACACAGGACTACACCCCCCATATCAACACACACACAGGACTACACCCCCCATATCAACACACACACAGGACTACACCCCCCATATCAACACACACACAGGACTACACCCCCCATATCAACACACACACACAGGACTACACCCCCCATATCAACACACACACAGGACTACACCCCCCATATCAACACACACACAGGACTACACCCCCCATATCAACACACACACAGGACTTCACCCCCCATATCAACACACACACAGGACTACACCCCCCATATCAACACACACACAGGACTACACCCCCCATATCAACACACACACAGGACTACACCCCCCATATCAACACACACACAGGACTACACCCCCCATATCAACACACACACAGGACTACACCCCCCATATCAACACACACACAGGACTACACCCCCCATATCAACACACACACAGGACTACACCCCCCATATCAACACACACACACGACTACACCCCCCATATCAACACACACACACGACTACACCCCCCATATCAACACACACACAGGACTACACCCCCCATATCAACACACACACACGACTACACCCCCCATATCAACACACACACACGACTACACCCCCCATATCAACACACACACACGACTACACCCCCCATATCAACACACACAGGACTACACCCCCCATATCAACACACACAGGACTACACCCCCCATCACACACACACACACACAGGACTACACCCCCCATCACACACACACACACAGGACTACACCCCCCATCACACACACACACACACACACAGGACTACACCCCCCATCACACACACACACACACACAGGACTACACCCCCCATCACACACACACACACACAGGACTACACCCCCCATCACACACACACACACACACACAGGACTACACCCCCCATCACACACACACACAGGACTACACCCCCCATCACACACACACACACACAGGACTACACCCCCCATCACACACACACACACACACACACACACACAGGACTACACCCCCCATCATCACACACACACACAGGACTACACCCCCCATCACACACACACACACACACACAGGACTACACCCCCCATCATCACACACACCCATATATATACACACACACACATACACTGTGTCTCAGTCACACCCGGCGGGCGCTAGGACCCGGCGCCGTCCGCACATTCCAGCACTGGGCCCCGCACCTGGATGAACTGGATGGTGAGCGCAGACTTGCCCACGCCGCCGCCACCGACCACCACCAGCCGGTACTTGTCCTGCAGCGCGGCCTCCTTCCAGCCGGACATCCCGGGCCGGCGCCTCACACTCTGCCGTCCGTGCGGGGGCCGCGACAGCGCTGCCGCTCCGGGGGCGGGGCTATGCAAATGCAGAGACTAGGGCGTGGTTAACGTCACATCTGCATATGGCAAAACCAGAGGGTGACCATAACGTGTCCACCAGGAGCTAGGGGAGGAGCCAGGAGCTAGGGGAGGAGCCTCAGCGTCACTAGCTAAAACCCGCTCTATTAATGCTAAAGCACTAATTACCCGGGAGCAGGGGCGGAGCTCTGCTGTTATCAGAATCCGGGCACCGCCACACCCACTACTCTGAAGTCACGTGACGTGACCAGCCGTAAAGCATCGCGGGACATCGAACTACAGCTGACCTCAGCGCGGCGAACAGCTGACGTCATTGCTCCACTAGATGTGACGTCACAGCCCCCCCCACTTCAGGTGACGTTACATCTTCCCTACAAGTAACTCAGGAGCAGTAATGTATGTACACAGTGACTGCACCAGCAGAATAGTGAGTGCAGCTCTGGAGTATAATACAGGAGGTAACTCAGGATCAGTAATGTAATGTATGTACACAGTGACTGCACCAGCAGAATAGTGAGTGCAGCTCTGGAGTATAATACAGGAGGTAACTCAGGATCAGTAATGTAATGTATGTACACAGTGACTGCACCAGCAGAATAGTGAGTGCAGCTCTGGAGTATAATACAGGAGGTAACTCAGGATCAGTAATGTATGTATACAGTGACTGCACCAGCAGAATAGCGAATGCAGCTCTGGAGTATAATACAGGAGGTAACTCAGGATCAGTAATGTAATGTACACAGTGACTGCACCAGCAGAATAGCGAATGCAGCTCTGGAGTATAATACAGGAGGTAACTCAGGATCAGTAATGTAATGTACACAGTGACTGCACCAGCAGAATAGTGACCGCAGCTCTGGAGTATAATACAGGAGGTAACTCAGGATCAGTAATGTATGTACACAGTGACTACACCAGCAGAATAGTGAGTGCAGCTCTGGAGTATAATACAGGAGGTAACTCAGGATCAGTAATGTAATGTATGTACACAGTGACTGCACCAGCAGAATAGCGAGTGCAGCTCTGGAGGATAATACAGGAGGTAACTCAGGATCAGTAATGTAATGTATGTACACAGTGACTGCTCCAGCAGAATAGTGAGTGCAGCTCTGGAGTATAATACAGGAGGTAACTCAGGATCAGTAATGTAATGTATGTACACAGTGACTGCACCAGCAGAATAGTGAGTGCAGCTCTGGGGTATAATACAGGAGGTAACTCAGGATCAGTAATGTATGTACACAGTGACTGCACCAGCAGAATAGTGAGTGCAGCTCTGGAGTATAATACAGGAGGTAACTCAGGATCAGTAATGTATGTACACAGTGACTGCACCAGCAGAATAGTGAGTGCAGCTCTGGAGTATAATACAGGAGGTAACTCAGGATCAGTAATGTAATGTATGTACACAGTGACTGCAGCAGCAGAATAGCGAGTGCAGCTCTGGAGGATAATACAGGAGGTAACTCAGGATCAGTAATGTAATGTATGTACACAGTGACTGCTCCAGCAGAATAGTGAGTGCAGCTCTGGAGTATAATACAGGAGGTAACTCAGGATCAGTAATGTAATGTATGTACACAGTGACTGCACCAGCAGAATAGTGAGTGCAGCTCTGGGGTATAATACAGGAGGTAACTCAGGATCAGTAATGTATGTACACAGTGACTGCACCAGCAGAATAGTGAGTGCAGCTCTGGAGTATAATACAGGAGGTGACTCAGGATCAGTAATGTATGTACACAGTGACTGCACGAGCAGAATAGTGAGTGCAGCTCTGGAGTATAATACAGGAGGTAACTCAGGATCAGTAATGTAATGTATGTACACAGTGACTGCAGCAGCAGAATAGTGAGTGCAGCTCTGGAGTATAATACAGGAGGTAACTCAGGATCAGTAATGTATGTACACAGTGACTGCACCAGCAGAATAGTGAGTGCAGCTCTGGAGTATAATACAGGAGGTAACTCAGGATCAGTAATGTATGTACACAGTGACTGCACCAGCAGAATAGTGAGTGCAGCTCTGGAGTATAATACAGGAGGTAACTCAGGATCAGTAATGTAATGTATGTATACAGTGACTGCAGCAGCAGAATAGCGAGTGCAGCTCTGGAGGATAATACAGGAGGTAACTCAGGATCAGTAATGTAATGTATGTACACAGTCACTGCAGCAGCAGAATAGTGAGTGCAGCTCTGGAGTATAATACAGGAGGTAACTCAGGATCAGTAATGTAATGTATGTACACAGTGACTGCACCAGCAGAATAGTGAGTGCAGCTCTGGAGTATAATACAGGAGGTAACTCAGGATCAGTAATGTATGTACACAGTGACTGCACCAGCAGAATAGTGAGTGCAGCTCTGGAGTATAATACAGGAGGTAACTCGGGATCAGTAACGTAATGTACACAGTGACTGCACCAGCAGAATAGTGAGTGCAGCTCTGGAGTATAATACAGGAGGTAACTCAGGATCAGTAATGTAATGTATGTACACAGTGACTGCACCAGCAGAATAGTGAGTGCAGCTCTGGAGTATAATACAGGAGATAACTCAGGATCAGTAATGTAATGTATGTACACAGTGACTGCACCAGCAGAATAGTGACTGCAGCTCTGGAGTATAATACAGGATGTAACTCAGGATCAGTAATGTAATATATGTACACAGTGACTGCACCAGCAGAATAGTGAGTGCAGCTCTGGAGTATAATACAGGAGGTAACTCAGGATCAGTAATGTATGTACACAGTGACTGCACCAGCAGAATAGTGAGTGCAGCTCTGGAGTATAATACAGGAGGTGACTCAGGATCAGTAATGTATGTACACAGTGACTGCACCAGCAGAATAGTGAGTGCAGCTCTGGGGTATAATACAGGCGGTAACTCAGGATCAGTAATGTAATGTATGTACACAGTGACTGCACCAGCAGAATAGTGAGTGCAGCTCTGGAGTATAATACAGGAGGTGACTCAGGATCAGTAATGTATGTACACAGTGACTGCAGCAGCAGAATAGTGAGTGCAGCTCTGGAGTATAATACAGGAGGTGACTCAGGATCAGTAATGTATGTACACAGTGACTGCACCAGCAGAATAGTGAGTGCAGCTCTGGAGTATAATACAGGAGGTGACTCAGGATCAGTAATGTATGTACACAGTGACTGCAGCAGCAGAATAGTGAGTGCAGCTCTGGAGTATAATACAGGAGGTAACTCAGGATCAGTAATGTAATGTATGTACACAGTGACTGCAGCAGCAGAATAGTGAGTGCAGCTCTGGAGTATAATACAGGAGGTAACTCAGGATCAGTAATGTAATGTATGTACACAGTGACTGCACCAGCAGAATAGTGAGTGTAGCTCTGGAGTATAATACAGGAGGTAACTCAGGATCAGTAATGTATGTATACAGTGACTGCACCAGCAGAATAGCGAGTGCAGCTCTGGAGTATAATACAGGAGGTAACTCAGGATCAGTAATGTAATGTATGTACACAGTCACTGCACCAGCAGAATAGTGAGTGCAGCTCTGGAGTATAATACAGGAGGTAACTCAGGATCAGTAATATAATGTATGTACACAGTGACTGCACCAGCAGAATAGTGAGTGCAGCTCTGGGGTATAATACAGGAGGTAACTCAGGATCAGTAATGTATGTACACAGTGACTGCACCAGCAGAATAGTGAGTGCAGCTCTGGAGTATAATACAGGAGGTGACTCAGGATCAGTAATGTAATGTATGTACACAGTGACTGCACCAGCAGAATAGTGAGTGCAGCTCTGGAGTATAATACAGGAGGTGACTCAGGAGCAGTAATGTATGTACACAGTGACTGCTCCAGCAGAATAGTGAGTGCAGCTCTGGAGTATAATACAGGAGGTGACTCAGGATCAGTAATGTATGTACACAGTGACTGCACCAGCAGAATAGTGAGTGCAGCTCTGGGGTATAATACATTAGGTAACTCAGGATCAGTAATGTAATGTATGTATACAGTGACTGCACCAGCAGAATAGTGAGTGCAGCTCTGGAGTATAATACAGGAGGTAACTCAGGATCAGTAATGTAATGTACACAGTGACTGCACCAGCAGAATAGTGAGTGCAGCTCTGGGGTATAATACAGGAGGTAACTCAGGCTCAGTAATGTATGTGCACAGTGACTGCACCAGCAGAATAGTGACGGCAGCTCTGGAGTATAATACAGGAGGTAACTCAGGATCAGTAATGTAATGTACACAGTGACTGCACCAGCAGAATAGTGAGTGCAGCTCTGGAGTATAATACAGGAGGTAACTCAGGATCAGTAATGTAATGTATGTACACAGTGACTGCACCAGCAGAATAGTGAGTGCAGCTCTGGAGTATAATACAGGAGGTAACTCAGGATCAGTAATGTATGTACACAGTGACTGCACCAGCAGAATAGTGAGTACAGCTCTGGAGTATAATACAGGAGGTAACTCAGGATCAGTAATGTATGTACACAGTGACTGCACCAGCAGAATAGTGAGTGCTGCTCTGGAGTATAATACAGGAGGTAACTCAGGATCAGTAATGTAATGTATGTACACAGTGACTGCACTAGCAGAATAGTGAGTGCAGCTCTGGGGTATAATACAGGATGTAACTCAGGATCAGTAATGTATGTACACAGTGACTGCACCAGCAGAATAGTGAGTGCAGCTCTGGAGTATAATACAGGCGGTAACTCAGGATCAGTAATGTATGTACACAGTGACTGTACCAGCAGAATAGTGAGTGCAGCTCTGGAGTATAATACAGGAGGTAACTCAGGATCAGTAATGTAATGTATGTACATAGTGACTGCACCAGGAGAATAGTGAGTGCAGCTCTGGAGTATAATACAGGAGGTAACTCAGGATCAGTAATGTATGTACACAGTGACTGCACCAGCAGAATAGCGAGTGCAGCTCTGGAGTATAATACAGGAGGTAACTCAGGATCAGTAATGTAATGTATGTACACAGTGACTGCACCAGCAGAATAGCGAGTGCAGCTCTGGGGTATAATACAGGAGGTAACTCAGGATCAGTAATGTATGTACACAGTGACTGTACCAGCAGAATAGTGAGTGCAGCTCTGGGGTATAATACAGGAGGTAACTCAGGATCAGTAATGTATGTACACAGTGACTGCACCAGCAGAATAGCGAGTGCAGCTCTGGAGTATAATACAGGAGGTAATTCAGGATCAGTAATGTATGTACACAGTGACTGCACCAGCAGAATAGCGAGTGCAGCTCTGGAGTATAATACAGGAGGTAACTCAGGATCAGTAATGTAATGTATGTACACAGTGACTGCACCAGCAGAATAGTGAGTGCAGCTCTGGGGTATAATACAGGAGGTAACTCAGGATCAGTAATGTAATGTATGTACACAGTGACTGCACCAGCAGAATAGTGAGTGCAGCTCTGGAGTATAATACAGGAGGTAACTCAGGATCAGTAATGTATGTATGTACACAGTGACTGCACCAGCAGAATAGTGAGTGCAGCTCTGGAGTATAATACAGGAGGTAACTCAGGATCAGTAATGTAATGTATGTACACAGTGACTGCACCAGCAGAATAGTGAGTGCAGCTCTGGAGTATAATACAGGAGGTAACTCAGGATCAGTAATGTAATGTATGTATACAGTGACTGCACCAGCAGAATAGTGAGTGCAGCCCTGGGGTATAATACAGGAGGTAACTCAGGATCAGTAATGTAATGTATGTACACAGTGACTGCACCAGCAGAATAGTGAGTGCAGCTCTGGAGTATAATACAGGAGGTAACTCAGGATCAGTAATGTAATGTATGTATACAGTGACTACACCAGCAGAATAGTGAGTGCAGCTCTGGAGTGTAATACAGGAGGTAACTCAGGATCAGTAATGTATGTATGTACACAGTGATTGCACCAGCAGAATAGCGAGTGCAGCTCTGGAGTATAATACAGGGGGTAACTCAGGATCAGTAATGTAATGTATGTACACAGTGACTGCACCAGCAGAATAGTGAGTGCAGCTCTGGAGTATAATACAGGAGGTGACTCAGGATCAGTAATGTAATGTATGTATACAGTGACTGCACCAGCAGAATAGTGAGTGCAGCTCTGGGGTATAATACAGGAGGTAACTCAGGATCAGTAATGTAATGTATGTACACCGTGACTGCACGAGCAGAATAGTGAGTGCAGCTCTGGAGTATAATACAGGAGGTAACTCATGATCAGTAATGTATGTACACAGTGACTGCACCAGCAGAATAGTGAGTGCAGCTCTGGAGTATAATACAGGAGGTAACTCAGGATCAGTAATGTATGTACACAGTGACTGCACCAGCAGAATAGTGAGTGCAGCTCTGGAGTATAATACAGGAGGTAACTCAGGATCAGTAATGTATGTACACAGTGACTGCACCAGCAGAATAGTGAGTGCAGCTCTGGAGTATAATACAGGAGGTGACTCAGGATCAGTAATGTAATGTATGTATACAGTGACTGCATCAGCAGAATAGTGAGTGCAGCTCTGGGGTATAATACAGGAGGTAACTCAGGATCAGTAATGTATGTACACAGTGACTGCACCAGCAGAATAGTGAGTGCAGCTCTGGAGTATAATACAGGAGGTAACTCAGGATCAGTAATGTAATGTATGTACACAGTGACTGCACCAGCAGAATAGTGAGTGCAGCTCTGGGGTATAATACAGGAGGTAACTCAGGATCAGTAATGTATGTACACAGTGACTGTACCAGCAGAATAGTGAGTGCAGCTCTGGAGTATAATACAGGAGGTAACTCAGGATCAGTAATGTATGTACACAGTGACTGCACCAGCAGAATAGCGAGTGCAGCTCTGGAGTATAATACAGGAGGTAACTCAGGATCAGTAATGTAATGTATGTACACCGTGACTGCACGAGCAGAATAGTGAGTGCAGCTCTGGAGTATAATACAGGAGGTAACTCAGGATCAGTAATGTAATGTATGTACACAGTGACTGCACCAGCAGAATAGTGAGTGCAGCTCTGGAGTATAATACAGGAGGTAACTCAGGATCAGTAATGTATGTACACAGTGACTGCACCAGCAGAATAGTGAGTGCAGCTCTGGAGTATAATACAGGAGGTAACTCAGGATCAGTAATGTATGTACACAGTGACTGCACCAGCAGAATAGTGAGTGCAGCTCTGGAGTATAATACAGGAGGTAACTCAGGATCAGTAATGTATGTACACCGTGACTGCACCAGCAGAATAGTGAGTGCAGCTCTGGGGTATAATACAGGAGGTAACTCAGGATCAGTAATGTATGTACACAGTGACTGCACCAGCAGAATAGTGAATGCAGCTCTGGAGTATAATACAGGAGGTTACTCAGGATCAGTAATGTATGTACACCGTGACTGCACCAGCAGAATAGTGAGTGCAGCTCTGGGGTATAATACAGGAGGTAACTCAGGATCAGTAATGTAATGTATGTACACAGTGACTGCACCAGCAGAATAGTGAGTGCAGCTCTGGAGTATAATACAGGAGGTAACTCAGGATCAGTAATGTATGTACACAGTGACTGCACCAGCAGAATAGTGAGTGCAGCTCTGGAGTATAATACAGGAGGTAACTCAGGAACAGTAATGTAATGTATGTACACAGTGACTGCACCAGCATAATAGTGAGTGCAGCTCTGGAGTATAATACTGGAGGTAACTCAGGATCAGTAATGTATGTACACAGTGACTGCACCAGCAGAATAGTGAGTGCAGCTCTGGAGTATAATACAGGAGGTGACTCAGGATCAGTAATGTATGTACACAGTGACTGCACCAGCAGAATAGTGAGTGCAGCTCTGGAGTATAATACAGGAGGTAACTCAGGATCAGTAATGTAATGTAATGTATGTACACAGTGACTGCACCAGCAGAATAGTGAGTGCAGCTCTGGGGTATAATACATTAGGTAACTCAGGATCAGTAATGTAATGTATGTATACAGTGACTGCACCAGCAGAATAGTGAGTGCAGCTCTGGGGTATAATACAGGAGGTAACTCAGGATCAGTAATGTAATGTATGTACACAGTGACTGCACTAGCAGAATAGTGAGTGCAGCTCTGGGGTATAATACAGGATGTAACTCAGGATCAGTAATGTAATGTATGTACACAGTGACTGCACCAGCAGAATAGTGAGTGCAGCTCTGGAGTATAATACAGGCGGTAACTCAGGATCAGTAATGTAATGTATGTACACAGTGACTGTACCAGCAGAATAGTGAGTGCAGCTCTGGGGTATAATACAGGAGGTAACTCAGGGTCAGTAATGTAATGTATGTACACAGTGACTGCACCAGCAGAATAGTGATTGCAGCTCTGGTTGATGCCCTCAGTAGTTGCTGCTCGTGACCTTACACTTCTGTACATTAGACCCTGCTGCGGTCTCTGAGTGTCAGTCAATATAATGAAAACGTTGTTATCTTCGGGGTCTTCCTCTGTTGGACTCTCATCCTCTGAGCAGCGCTCACTTGCTGCCTCCACAGCGTGCGCCTGAGTGTGAGTGTACTGCCAGCTGGTGAGTAAAGACCTGACAAGCAGCAGGATAGCGTGCGTCATAGCGGTGTGAGGAACCGGCCACGGATTGAAGATTATTGGAGCAGTGGACGTGGAGGGTTTTGAGCATCTTGTGTGTTATTAGAGATTGCTCGTCAGTTTCATGTACACAATTTGAAGGGGGGAGGGGTTGTAAGTGTGAGTCTTCCTATTTGGCCTCTGTGGACTGTGATGTAACCCGGCCTGCAGTAGGATTCATGGTCCTGCGTGTGGTGGGGGCTTCTGTAATGCGGCGTCTGTAAAATGGCTGCAGCCCGGGCTTCATACTTTCTGCTTTGTGCAGTAAATGTGTAAGCGGGTGGGAGTGATGAGACCGTCTGCCCCTCCAGGGGCATCCCAGGATGGGTACAGTAATGAGCCAGGTATGGTTGGTGAGGTTGCTGGTGCTGTGACGTGGCCGGGCTGTGGCCGGGTCCTGGTGCCCATGATGCACTATAGGGATTGGGGCTGGATTCACGCGCTCTGGTCGTGGTATCCGCCGGGAGGCGCAGAGGCCGGGAGGCGCAGAGGCCGGGAGCTACAGACTATGCCAGCAGGAGATACCCACTGTCTCCCAGCTTCTGCATCGCCTGGTATGGGGGGCCATGGCACTACCCGGTCCTGGTTTGGGATTCCGTGCTCCGGCGGCATCACATTGTGACCATCTACCCGGAGAAGCTGGAAGAGCGAGGACGGCAGAAATAAAAATTATTACATTGTTAACTTGCCCAAGTGATTAATACAACTGAGGAGCGCCGATCCTCACCAGCGGTACCATGTGACCGCAGGACGCCGCCACCTGCGCGTAGTACACAGCACCCCCCAATACCCGAGGGGCGAAACACAACAACACCCACCCTCCATCCACGAATGGCTCAGCTGCTTCTTGCTCCAGATTTTCTGCTCTGGGTTCACCGCGCTCGTGCACTTTTTTTTCCTATTTTTCTATCATCACAGTCACGCTCGCTCCCTCTCCCGCCCGCTCGCTCCCTCTCACTCTCGCTCCCTCCCTCTCACTCTCATTCTCGCACGCTCTCTCCCTCTCACTCACTCTCGCACGCTCGCTCCCTCTCATGCACGCTCTCTCCCTCTCACTCTCGCACGCTCTCTCCCTCTCACTCACTCTCGCACGCTCGCTCCCTCTCATGCACGCTCCCTCCCTCTCACTCTCGCACGCTCCTCACTCTCGCTCCCTTTCACTCTCGCACGCTCGCTCCTTCTCACTCTCGCACGCTTGTTCGCTCCCTCGCTCTCCTGCTTCCTTTCACACTTGCTCCCTTTCACACTCGCTTTCTTGCTCTCTTTTGCGCTGTCTCTCTTACTCATTCATGCTCGCTTTCTTGCTCACACGGGCTCTATTGCACACTCTCTCGTTCTTTATCGCGCGCTCTCTTTTGCACTCGCTCTCTTGCATTTTTTTCATTCTCGCTCTCTTTCGTGTTTGGTCTCGCTTTCTCGTTCTCTTTAATGCCTGTTCTTTTGCGCTCACTCTATTTTCCACGCTCAATCACTTGCTCTCTTGCTATGGCTGTCATGCTCTTTCGCACCTGGCCCTATTGCTTTCTTTAACACTAGTGGTCTTGCTCTTTTGTACTCTTTCATGCTTGCTCTCACTATCCCTCTCTTTTACTGTCACTCTTTCCCACACTCACGTTTTCAAACTTGCTCTCTTGCACTTGCTCTAGCTTTTTTTCACTCACTTTCTTACGCTCACGCACTCGCTCTCTTGTCCTCTTTTTCTCACTTTCATTCTTTGTTTTGCTCGTTTGTCTCCCTTTCACGCTTTCCATCTTTCTTTCACTCTTGCACTTTCTTTCACACCTGCCCTAGTCTCCTCATGCTCTTTCCCCCTTGCGCTGTTGCCCTCTTGTCCCCTTTCTTTCACCTTTGCTTTCTTTCCCTCTCTCCCTTTCCCTCTTGCTTTCTTCTGCTCTTGCTCCCTTTCTTTCCGTCTTTCACACTTGCTCTTTCCCTCTTGCTTTATGTTTTGCTCTTGCTTTCTTTCCCTTTCTTTTGCTCTCTCATGCTTTTTCTTTCCCTCTCTCGCTTACTTTTGCTCGCTTTCCCTCTTTCTTTCTCCCTTTCCCTCTTGCTTTCTTTCCATCTTGCTCTTTCCCTCATGCTTTTTCTTTTGCTCTCTTTCCCTCTGTCTTCCGCTCTTGCCCTCCTTTTGCTGTTTCTTTTTCTCCACTGGTATTTCTGACATTTTAGACAGTCATCTTTTTCCTGTTTCCATAGAAACATGCTATTTCCGCGGCTTTCTTGCTGCAGCGCGGGGCCAGTCGTGGTTGCAGCATGGTGTCAGCTTTCAGGTTACCCAATAACACCCGGTCCTGAATATCTGCTCCTGGCCCAGAGAGGGGAGAACGTCGCCAGATGCCGGCCCCAGATATCCAGAGCTGCGCTAGTCTTTTGGCGTACTCCCATAGACCTGAATGGGGGTGACAGTAACTGTGCAGCAAAGTCAGACACCGCTGCTACGACTTCGGCGATACATTGTACCGCTGCGCTAAGCGGTTTCCTGGCAGCTGGGGCCTCGGTGCAGGTATCCACATCAGCACCTGGAAAAGTAGAGGAGGGAATAACCGTGCAGCAGCTCGTCCACAGAGCTGACACTCCACATTCTGTCTGCAGAATGATATAAGAAAAAACACAGATGGTAGATATAGAATTAAGCAAAGGGAAGCCCTGCTAGCTAGATTCAAAAGCATAGGATAGATTACTGGTTGCAGCCAGTAAAAACCCTGAAAAAAATTCCAACACCTGATAATCAAAAATTCCCTAAAAGACCACACGATCTTCCCCCATTATATCAGGAACTCTTATACAAATACATTTAAATAGAAAATGCAAATACAGTGCCTTGTGAAAGTATTCAGTCCCTTGAATATTTCAACCTTTTCCCACATTTCAGGCTTCAAACAAAGAAAATGTGAATGTTCTGGTGAAGAATCTACAACAAGTGACACAATTGTGAAGAGGAAGGAAATTTATTGCTTATTTTACACATTTATAAACAAATAACTGAAAATTGGGGCGTGCAATATTATTCATCCCCTGTAAGTGAATCCTTTGTAGTGCCCCCTTTTGCTGCGATTACAGCACAGTCTCTTGGGGTATGTGTCTATCAGTTTTGCACATGGAGAGGTGAAATTCTCGCCCATTCTTTGTAAACAGCTGGAGCTGAGTGAGGTTGGATGGAGGCGTTTGTGAACAGCAGTTTTCAGCTCTTTCCACAGATTCTCGATTGGGTTCAGGTCTGGACTGTGACTTGGCCATTCTAACACCTGGATACGGTTATTTGTGAATCATTCCATTGTAGATTTTGCTTAATGTTTGGGATCAGTGTCTTGTTGGAAAACAAATCTCCATCCCAGTCTCAGGTCTTTTGCAGACTCAACAGGTTTTATTCAAGAATGGTCCTGTATTTGGCTCCATCCATCTTCCCATCAATTTTACCATCTTCCCTGTCCCTGCTGAAGAAATGCAGGCCCAAACCATGATGCTGCCTCCACCATGTTTGACAGTGGGGATGGTGTGTTCAGGGTGATGAGCTGTGTTGCTTTTATCGTTTGCATTGTGCCCATAGAGTGTGATTTTGGTTTCCTCTGAGCAGAGCCCCTTCTTCCACATGTTTGGTGTCTCCAGGGGGCTTGTGGGAAACTTTAAACAACACTTTTTAAGGATATCATTGAGAAATGGCTTCTTCTCGCCCCTCTTCCATAAAGGCCAGATTTGTGCAGTGTACGGCTGATTGTTGTGCTATGGACAGACTCTCCCCCCTCAGCTGTAGATCTCTGCAGATCATCCAGAGGGATCATGGGCCTCTTGGCTGCGTCTCTGATCAGTCTCCTCCTTGTGTGAGATGACAGTTTGGATGGACGGCCGGGTCTTGGTAGATTTGCAGTGGTATGATTCTCCTTCCATTGCAATATGATCGCTTGCACAGGGCTTCTTGGGATGTGTAAAGTTGTGGAAATCTTTTTGTAACCGAATTCGGCTTTAACCTTCTCCACAACAGTATCCTGGACCTGCCTGTTGTGTTCCTTGGTCTTCATGATGCTCTCTGCGCTTTACACAGAACATGAGACTATCACAGAGCAGGGGCATTATACGGAGACTTGTTACACACAGGGGCTTATATTTATCATCATCAGTCATTTAGGACAACATTGCATCATTCAGAGACCCTCAATCAACTTCTGGAGGGAGTTTCTGCACTGACAGTAAAGGGGATGAATAATATTGCACGCACCAATTTACAGTTATTTATAAAAGTGTAAAATAAGCAATAAATTTCCTTCCTCTTCACAATTGTGTCACTTGTTGTTGATTCTTCTCCAGAACATTCACATTTTATCTTTATGTTTGACGCCTGAAATGTGGCAAAAGGTTAAAAAATTCAAGGGGCTGAATACTTTCACAAAGCAATGTGTGAGGTAAATCCGGAGATATGACGATAAATCATGATATTCAAGTTATGTCAGGAAGCCCTCTCCTGGTGTCACCCCCCCTTTCCTTCACACAACTTGTTTAGCAACCCATCCCATGGCCATCTCCTGTGATATGGAAATTAGGTGATGTGGGAACAAAGGACACAGGATGACTCCCTGCCGTCACCCTGTAACAAGAGTTGTATCTCATTATAAGGCTCTGGAACTAGCCAGACAGAACGACTCCAGTAAAAAATGGTTCATATCTCGCAAGCCATATTTCCGATAAATACGGCAACCATAAAAATGGTGTTTTCGCATGCGGACGATGCTGGCACACCTTTTTTATGGGAGCGGGAGCTTGGGAAATACCCCAGGCGTGATATCAGCCAATGTGGAACTAGTAGACAAGTCATGAAACCTCTCATTCTGTAGCTAAATTCATAGCTGTCACAATGAGAGCGTTGGCGTCCGCCTACGACGCTCCCAGGCCAAGTTATGGCCATATTCCATGTTGTGGATTTTGTCCATAACTCCAGCCAGGGGTGGAGCAGTGCTCCCTCTGAGGTCACGAAGGTAGGAGGGGACCTGGATTTGCCCAGGTTGATAACCCTACTTCGGCCATTTTCCAGTGTTCTTTCGCTGGGGGTCACGTGTAGGAAACATCTGTGGGAGTTCCTGGAAACCTGGTCTACAGCGCCCCCCTGTGGCCAGACGCACAAGGTAACTGATTGAATTGCATACCTGTTTGTAAACCATGCTTTATCTGTAACTGTACTCTGACATATGTATATTCTGTAGATTCCCTATTGTATATATTGTAGTTTCTAGTGTGCTTTAGGCTGATTAAATTATATAATTAATCTTGGGCTGCTCTGTTATCTCGATCTTGAATCCCACGTCTGTGTGTTCGGCTAATAGTTACCGTGAAGCGGTTGGTGGCAGCGAGTTGTGCCAAGGATTATTGTGGGGAGGCCAGTGAGATTCAGGGAGGTTTTATATATTCCGCCCGCGGAGGTCGGGGGAATATATACCCTACTCTCACCGGGGACCCTTCAATAATCGGCATAAGTAGTATAGCGGCCTCCTTGCTTATTGTCGGGCAATTCCATAATTGGCCTGACTATAAGAGGGGCGCTAGAGAGCGCATCACGTGCTCTGTCGGTCGGGAGGTATAAAGGAGGGGTGACCCCCACTTGTTACCCCCCGATTGTGACGTACTGGTAGCCAGCGCGGGGGATTTCTGAGTGACCCCCCCGGTGGTTCGTGACATATTGGTGGCATAGCGGTGGGATCGAGATAATAGTGTGTGTGAGTGTGAGACCCATACTCCCAGACACTAAAGACTGCCTGCAGCAGCTGTGGCTGCTGGGGTCTTCAGACTAGCTCAACACTAGAGTGTCAGAGTGCAGATACTGTAAGGTGTGTGGAGGCATCAGGTGTCAGTTCTGTGTCAGTGACCAAAAGTCTGCAAGAATGGCTGATGGCACCAGGAGCAGAGCTAGGCAACTGGCCAATGCTAAAGCAGGAGCCGAAGAGAGGGAGGACGGTGCTGTGGGCAGTAATGAGGAGGTTGCCCACGAGTCCTCCAGGAGCTCGACGCCAGAAAACAGCTCTGCAGAGGACATTGCGCAACCTGGCACTGCTGGACAAGATGAGGAGCAGCTCGCCCAAGGGTCCTCAACGAGCCAGATGCCAGCCCTCCGCTCTGCAATGGACAGTGAATCACCAGGCTCCGCAGCGGGCCGCAGATCACCACGTGCCATTCCACCGAGCCTGGGAGGCTCGGATAGCCTTCTTCAAATGGCTATGGCCCTTCTCCAGGCTGGAGACCAGAAGGGCTACAAGGAACTCCTGGCAGAGCGCAGGGCAGAGCGGCAGGCAGCGCGTGATGCTGAGGCTGCGGAGCGGCAAGCAGCGCGTGAAGAGCGCCAGGCAGAGCGTGAGGCTGCGGAGCGACAGGCAGACCGTGACTACCAGCTGCATCTAGCCAAGCTCCAGCCCTCATCAGCCACACGTGACCTTCAAGACACCAAACTTCCAAAGGTCCGTGTTGAGGACTTCCCAGTGCTGGAGAAGGATGGAGACTTGGACTCTTTCTTGACTGCTTTTGAACGGACTTGCTTGCAGCACCATCTGGACAAGGACCAGTGGGCCAAATACCTGACCCCCCGTTTAAGGGGTAAGGCCCTGGAAATCCTTGGGGACTTGCCTGCTGAGGCAGATCAGGGCTACGACACCATCAAGCGGGCCCTGATCCAACAGTACAACCTCACTCCGGAGTCCTACCGCAAGAAGTTCCGGACCCTGCAGAAGGGACCAAAGGACTCCTGGGCTGACCACCGGCGGGCACTTGCCCGAGCTGCCGACCACTGGACCCAAGGCCTGCAGCTTTCCACCGGACCAGAGATCCTGGACTTGGTCATCACGGAGCAACTCTTGTGGAACTGCCCTGAGGATCTCCGCCAGTTCATCCGAGACCAGAAGCCAAAGGGGTCCACGGCTACAGCTGCCCTTGCCGATGACTACACCAACAATCGGGCTCCTGAAGCCAGGAGAGCAGCCACCAGCAGCACCTGGAGAGGGGGTAAGATGAACTCTGCGACTGCCCCACCTGCCCCTAGACTGCAGGGGGTGTCCCCCTCAACTCCCCTCTCCAGGCCCGTGGCAGAACCAAGACGGTGCCACCAGTGCAACCTACCTGGACACTTCAAGGCCATGTGCCCTCAGCGTCCCAAGGCCCCGGCTCCGTCCCCGTCCCAAGGGCCGCCCAAGGTGTATTGTGTGGGTGGGGGTGGTGGTAGGTCCCTGGACAGCTTCCAACCTGTCACCGTCGGCCGGTCTGTGACCATAGGACTGCGAGACAGCGCCTCGGAGGTGACTCTGGTGCGGCCTGAGATGGTGTCCCCCCAAGACTTGATCCCTGGAAAAACCCTCGCTGTCTCCGGGATTGGAGGCATTGACCCGGCGCTGCCTGTTGCTGACATTTATGTGGACTGGGGCGCAGGGCGAGGGGTGAGGGAGGTGGGGGTAACTGATCGGATCCCCGCAAACGTGCTACTTGGGACAGATTTGGGGCAGATAACCTCCCAGTTTGGGCCCCCACCAAGGGCTGAACCTTCAGCCAGTACGGACATGACTCCTGACAATGTTAATGTGTTATCTATGAATGATGTGAGAGAGGGGGGAGTGAACTCTGATATTTCTGCTTGCACAGACACCATAGACACACACACAGCTGCAGCTGTGACAGGGGAGGGGGTCAGAGAAAGGTGTGACAATGCCTCTACAAGTAACCAGCCTGTGAGCTGGGATCTGCTGCCCTTTGCAGGGATAAGCAGAGAGCAGGGTGCTGCAGGGGGAGGACCAGTGTGTGGGGTGGGGGCTACCACAGCAAATGTGGGGTCCCCAGAGATTTCACAGCGGGGTTCTGTTGCTGCAGGAGGGGAACAGGCAGGTGAGATTGGGGCCGGTCCAGGAGCGGAAGTGCTCCCAGGTAAGATCTCGGTGCATGGTTCCCCCACAACCGGGGTGTCAGGAAGCCAGGTAGGTCTGCCTGAACCGGCGACTTGGTCAGGAACGGAGGAGGAGCAGGCACGACCCACGGTCGCAGCGGCTGTGGCCGCTGTCACCCGCAGTGGGAGTGCTGGAAGCCAAGGGGCCTCCCGGAGGTCCGATAGCTCTTCCCCTTCTGACCAAGTGGCAGCCGAGTCAGGTGGAGGCCAGGACACAGGTCCCGGGGTACTGACTGAAGATGTGGCAGTCTCGTCGATTCTGGCCACATCTAGTCAGGGGTTTCAGGCAGCGTTAGAAGCGGACGACAGCCTGAAAGCTCTTAAGGAGCAGGCGGCACAGCCTCCCTCGGACTCGGACCCGGAGCGAGTGGTCTGGGACCAAGGACGGCTGTACCGGGCCACGGTCCAGCAGGGTTCACCGGAGGCGTGGCCCAGGGACCGACAGTTAGTGGTACCCTATCCGTTCCGGACGGAGTTGTTGCGGATCGCACATGAGATTCCGATGGCCGGACACCTAGGGATCGCTAAGACCAAGGCCAGGTTAAACCAGCATTTCTACTGGCCAAAAATGGGGGCCGATGTGGCTGCCTACTGCCGTTCGTGTGAAACCTGTCAGAGAGTGGGGAAGGCGGGGCCACACCCCAAAGCCCCACTGGTATCTCTGCCAATCATCGATGAGCCTTTCAGGAGGGTGGCTGTGGATCTGGTCGGCCCGCTGGCCATCCCCAGCAGCTCCGGGAAACGCTTCATACTGACGGTAGTGGACTATGCCACCCGGTACCCAGAAGCAGTGGCCTTGTCGTCCATTCGGGCTGACAAGGTGGCCACCGCATTGCTGGAGATTTTCTCCCGAGTGGGTTTTCCCCAGGAAATGCTCACTGACCGGGGGACCCAATTCATGTCCCAGCTGATGGAGGCCCTCTGTAAGCAAGTCCAGGTGCGACATCTGGTGGCCAGCCCGTACCATCCACAGACTAATGGCCTGTGCGAGCGGTTTAATGGCACCTTAAAGCAGATGCTTAAGATGTTGGTCGACTCCCATGGGCGTGACTGGGAGCGGTATCTCCCACACCTGTTATTTGCTTACCGGGAGGTTCCACAGGCCTCAAAAGGATTCTCACCGTTTGAGCTCCTGTACGGGCGACGTGTGCGGGGCCCCCTGGCTCTGGTGAAAGAGGCTTGGGAAGGGGATTTGGCCACCCCTGGAGTGTCGGTTATCGAGTATGTCATGCGCTTCCGGGACAAAATGCAGGCCTTGACGCAACTGGTACACGACAATATGGCTCAAGCCCAGGCCGATCAGAAGCGTTGGTTTCGACCAGAACGCTTGTGAGAGGACCTACCAAGTGGGTCAAGAGGTGTGGGTACTGGTCCCCGTACCACAGGACAAGCTTCAGGCAGCCTGGGAAGGCCCATACCTCGTGTACCAGCAGCTCAACCCTGTGACGTACCTGGTCACCCTGGGCCCTGCCCGTGGAAGGCGGAAGCCCTTCCATGTGAACATGATGAAGGCACATCATGAGCGGGAGGCATGTGCGCTCCCCGTGTGCAACCTGCCCGAGGAGGGAGAAGCGGAAACCCTCTTGGATATGCTAGCCCAGGTTAGGGCAGGCGGATCCATTGAGGATGTGGAGGTTGGCCACCAGCTCTTGGAGGACCAACGGTCCCAGCTGTGGGCCACCCTACACCCCTTCCGGGGGTTGTTTACCAACCAGCCCGGAAGGACTGACTTGGCTGTCCATCACGTGGACACTGGGGATCATCCCCCGATCCGGCGTTCAGCATATCGGGTCTCCCTGGAGGTGCAGCAACACATGCGCCAGGAGATTGACGAGATGCTGAAGCTGGGGGTGATCCAGGCATCCAACAGCGCTTGGGCCTCGCCTGTAGTCCTCGTCCCTAAGAAGGACAGAACCACTCGGTTCTGCGTGGACTACAGGGGGCTCAATGCTGTCACGGTCGCCGATGCGTACCCAATGCCACGCATCGATGACCTGCTCGATCAGTTGGCCGGGGCTCAGTACCTGACCATCATGGACCTGAGCCGGGGATATTGGCAGATCCCCCTGACTCGCAAGGCCAGGGAACGCTCTGCCTTTATTACCCCATTTGGACTGTACGAGTCCACGGTGATGCCATTCGGGATGAGGAATGCCCCTGCCACTTTCCAGCGGATGGTCAACACCCTGCTCAAGGGACTTGAAGGGTACGCGGCCGCGTACCTGGATGACATTGCCGTCTTCAGTCCCACCTGGGAAGATCACCTAGAGCATCTAGCACAGGTGCTCAGGCGGGTCCACCGGGCAGGTTTGACCATCAAGCCGGGCAAGTGTCAGCTGGCCATGAGCGAGGTCCAGTACCTCGGTCACCGGGTAGGCGGGGGAACACTGAAGCCCGAGCCTGAGAAAGTGGAGGCCATCGCATCCTGGCCCACCCCCAGGACCAAGAAGCAGGTGATGTCCTTCTTGGGGACCGCTGGGTACTATAGGAGGTTTGTTCCATGCTATAGTAGCCTGGCAAAGCCCCTGACGGACCTCACCAAGAAGAAGCTGCCCTCTGCAGTCGATTGGACAATGGACTGCGAGACAGCCTTCCGGGCCCTAAAGGACGCCCTGTCCAGCCCGCCCGTGCTACAGGCAGCCGACTTCACGCGGCCGTTTGTAGTACAGACCGACGCCAGTGACTTCGGCCTCGGTGCGGTGCTCAGCCAGGTGGACTCTGCGAGCCAAGAGCACCCAGTCTTGTACCTGAGCAGGAAGCTGTTACCGAGGGAAGTGGCCTATTCCACAATGGAGAAGGAGTGCCTGGCCATAGTGTGGGCCCTGCAGCGTCTGCAACCCTATCTATACGGGCGCCACTTCATCGTGGAGACGGACCACAACCCCCTCAGCTGGTTGCACACCGTCTCTGGGACGAATGGGCGACTGTTGCGATGGAGCCTTGCGCTCCAGCAATACAACTTCACCATTCGCCACAAAAGGGGCCGTGACCACGGTAACGCAGACGGGCTGTCCCGACAAGGAGAGGTCGCGGACGGGCGCACGGGGGAACACCGGAGTGTGCTGCCCCCTAGCGCCCTCAAAAGGGGGGAGGTGTGAGGTAAATCCGGAGATATGACGATAAATCATGATATTCAAGTTATGTCAGGAAGCCCTCTCCTGGTGTCACCCCCCCTTTCCTTCACACAACTTGTTTAGCAACCCATCCCATGGCCATCTCCTGTGATATGGAAATTAGGTGATGTGGGAACAAAGGACACAGGATGACTCCCTGCCGTCACCCTGTAACAAGAGTTGTATCTCATTATAAGGCTCTGGAACTAGCCAGACAGAACGACTCCAGTAAAAAATGGTTCATATCTCGCAAGCCATATTTCCGATAAATACGGCAACCATAAAAATGGTGTTTTCGCATGCGGACGATGCTGGCACACCTTTTTTATGGGAGCGGGAGCTTGGGAAATACCCCAGGCGTGATATCAGCCAATGTGGAACTAGTAGACAAGTCATGAAACCTCTCATTCTGTAGCTAAATTCATAACTGTCACAATGAGAGCATTGGCGTCCGCCTACGACGCTCCCAGGCCAAGTTATGGCCATATTCCATGTTGTGGATTTTGTCCATAACTCCAGCCAGGGGTGGAGCAGTGCTCCCTCTGAGGTCACGAAGGTAGGAGGGGACCTGGATTTGCCCAGGTTGATAACCCTACTTCGGCCATTTTCCAGTGTTCTTTCGCTGGGGGTCACGTGTAGGAAACATCTGTGGGAGTTCCTGGAAACCTGGTCTACAGCGCCCCCCTGTGGCCAGACGCAACAAGGTAACTGATTGAATTGCATACCTGTTGTAACCCATGCTTTGATTGTAACTGTACTCTGACATATGTATATTCTGTAGATTCCCTATTGTATATATTGTAGTTTCTAGTGTGCTTTAGGCTGATTAAATTATATAATTAATCTTGGGCTGTTCTGTTATCTCGATCTTGAATCCCACGTCTGTGTGTTCGGCTAATAGTTACCGTGAAGCGGTTGGTGGCAGCGAGTTGTGCCAAGGATTATTGTGGGGAGGCCAGTGAGATTCGGGGAGATTTTATATATTCCGCCCGCGGAGGTCGGGGGAATATATACCCTACTCTCACCGGGGACCCTTCAATAATCGGTATAAGTAGTATAGCGGCCTCCTTGCTTATTGTCGGGCAATTCCATAATTGGCCTGACTATAAGAGGGGCGCTAGAGAGCGCGTCACGTGCTCTGTCTGTCGGGAGGTATAAAGGAGGGGTGACCCCCACTTGTTACCCCCCGATTGTGACGTACTGGTAGCCAGCGCGGGGGATTTCTGAGTGACCCCCCGGTGGTTCGTGACACAATGTATAACAGAAAAGATCTTAACTACAAAAACACAGGAGATACAAAAATACAATCTCCTAATCAAACGGAGTAAACACTGCCGTTCTTGCTGGGAATAAATAGTGCAGGAAGAGCTCTTATTCACTTGCAAGAAACAAAAAAGGGAATATTCTCAAACACTGATTTAGAAAAAAAAAAAACAGATTAAGCAGAAACGCCCTTCAGTGCAAATTCAGCCTTTATCCAAGCTCCGACTAAGAGCAAAATACTCATCAGACACAGCTGCAGACTCAGAATGACATGGGAACAAAACAGATGCAAAGGAACGAAAAATCGCTGTAGAAATCATTCCGAGAATATCCAAAAAGGCACAAAAAAATAAATAAAAAAAATATGGCAAAACAAAACCCTAAAGGGAAAAGGCTGGAGGACAAAGTTCAGGACATCTTCACATGAAGCAGAAACAATTATCCCCAGCAAAGGCTAGACAGAAACTGCCGTCCTTTATCCCCCCAGGCTGGACTCCATAGGCTTCCTGGAACAGCAATCATCTCCATCACCTGTCTGAGTGACAGATGCAGAATCACTCACTACCAGCACTAGCCACCAGAGGGAGCCCAGAAACACTGCCGGGAAAAGCAGCATGTCTGATGATATTCACAACGTGTATTCTTGTGCATAGGGGGGGCAGTATTATAGTAGGTAAAGCAGGAGTGCAGCATGTATCTTTTTTTTTTTTATAAGAAGATTCCTTCATTCCAAAGTTCACATTTGGCAAATAAAAACCATAGAAAGTGAGAGCTTAAACAAAAAGGGAGTTAAAACAAACGTGTTTTGGCATTACACCTTGTTCAGTGTGAATGCAGCCCCCCTCCCCCAGACCCGGGGGGTCAGGCAGCGTGCGCGCCCCCCCCCCTCCCCCAGACCCGGGGTCAGGCAACGTACGCCCCCCCCCCCCCCCCCCCGGGGTCAGGCAGCGTGCATTCCCCCCCCTCCCCCAGACCCAGGGTCAGGCAGCGTGCACCCCCCCAGACCCAGGGTCAGGCAGCGTGCACCCCCCCTCCCCTCCCCCAGACCCGGGGTCAGGCAGCGTGCACCCCCCCTCCCCCAGGCCGATCTCCTCAATCACAGGAATGAATGGACGACAGAGTAATGAAAAGAGCGGTTTATTGCAGGAGCCGAGGACACAACAAGTCACAGCCTCATGTCAGGTAAATGGACCGAAGAAACAGAATGATCTATAAAGGTTATCCATGGATCGGCTGCAGATCCTGGGCGGGATCACGCACAGAGGGTGGGGCCAGGGATGAGGGCGGGGCTTCTCTATACAATGGGCTTTTTCTGAGACAGGTTGATCTTGTCCCCGAGACTCAGTGCCATCCCCTGCGGAGAGAGCAGACATTACTAGAGGCTCACGTGCGCAGCATCCGGCGTCCACGGGCCGAGCGCTCACCTGACTCTTGGCTCGGATCCGTATGTGTCCGGTCACTGGAGCCTCCGGGCCCAGGTGGATCGGCTTCTCAATGCTGACATTGGCCAGCGCATCCTCACCGAAAATGGAGCGAGCGTAGAGATTGGCGGCCATGAAACCGCAGTAACCGGACAGCGCCTGCAGGAGGCGAGACAACATGTCACCCACAGCGAGGAGGAAGATGCCGCGGCAGAGGCGACCCAGCCCGCCCCCCGCCGGCGGCAGAGGCGACCCAGCCCGCCCCCCGCCGGCGGCAGAGGCCACCCAGCCCGCCCCCCGCCGGCGGCAGAGGCCACCCAGCCCGCCCCCCGCCGGCGGCAGAGGCCACCCAGCCCGCCCCCCGCCGGCGGCAGAGGCCACCCAGCCCGCCCCCCGCCGGCGGCAGAGGCCACCCAGCCCGCCCCCCGCCGGCGGCAGAGGCCACCTAGCCTGCTCCACACTGAGCTCCCGGCGCTCACCTTCTCCGGCGTCAGACACTTCATGTTTGTGGAGCTCAGGATGTGCTGCAGATACTCGTTCAGGTCGATGATGTTTGTGTTAACTGTGACCTGGAAGGAGACGTAAAAGTCAGTGGATCGCTCAGCAGCGCCAACGCCGCCGCCCCGGGCAGATCCGCTCAGCGCTGCCGTCCCCCCGCCCCGGGCAGATCCGCTCAGCGCTGCCGTCCCCCCCGCCCCGGGCAGATCCGCTCAGCGCTGCCGTCCCCCCGCCCCGGGCAGATCCGCTCAGCGCTGCCGTCCCCCCGCCCCGGGCAGATCCGCTCAGCGCTGCCGTCCCCCCCGCCCCGGGCAGATCCGCTCAGCGCTGCCGTCCCCCCGCCCCGGGCAGATCCGCTCAGCGCTGCCGTCCCCCCACCCCGGGCAGATCCGCTCAGCCCTGCCGTCCCCCCGCCCCGGGCCGATCCGCTCAGCGCTGCCGTCCCCCCGCCCCGGGCAGATCCGCTCAGCGCTGCCGTCCCCCCCGCCCCGGCGCTCACCTTGTTTTCCCATTCAAACTCGGCCCACATCTGCCTGAACTCGGTGTCGGTGCAGCCGGCCGGCTGGATGTAATCCATGATGTCGATGTGGATGTCACTGAGGACCACGCAGTTCCGGTCACTCGCTGCTCCGGACACATCGTACACTGCACATACAAAGCTCCGGTTACCGTACAGCATCGGCACACAGCAGTCACATCTGTCCCTCCTCCCTGCTTTACACTGCGGCTCTGCTTGTTCAACTCAACAGCAATGCATGGACACGTGACATTACAGTGAGGGCAGAAGAAAACTGCAGCGTGAGGACTGCGGAAGGGACAAGATGTGACACCTCCGCGGCGCCCCCTGTGGTGACTGCAGGTCACTACATGCAATATACGAGGGTCTCACCGATGTTCCCAAATATGATTCCATTTTCTGTTGAGGCGACTTTTACATTCGCTTTGATGTTTGCGAAGTCGTGTGGAGCGAGAGTGAGGGGCGACGGCTTCTCCACGAGCTTCAGGTCCCCTGGAACGAAGGAGACGAAAAAATGTTACCACCGCGTAGAGCGAGCGCGGCCGGAGCAGATCTCCGATCCCAGGAACCCGCGGGATTACCAGGTCCTCAATCACCAATAAACGGATCATCACACGTCACACTGACCGCAAAGTTACCGGCAGCGCAACGCCGCCCCCTACTGGCCAGTACTGCACCCTGCACTGCCACCCAGGACTGCACCCTGCACCGCCGCCCCCTGCCACCCAGGACTGCACCCTGCACCGCCGCCCCCTGCCACCCAGGACTGCACCCTGCACCGCCGCCCAGGACTGCACCCTGCACCGCCGCCCAGGACTGCACCCTGCACCGCCGCCCAGGACTGCACCCTGCACCGCCGCCCAGGACTGCACCCTGCACCGCCGCCCAGGACTGCACCCTGCACCGCCGCCCAGGACTGCACCCTGCACCGCCGCCCAGGACTGCACCCTGCACCGCCGCCCAGGACTGCACCCTGCACCGCCGCCCAGGACTGCACCCTGCACCGCCGCCCAGGACTGCACCCTGCACCGCCGCCCAGGACTGCACCCTGCACCGCCGCCCCATGCCACCCACACATCTCCTTGGTGTCCTGCGCTGCCGCCCGATATCCTGACCACACAAGTCGTTACACTGTATCAGGGCAGGGTTTTTTCAAACAAATATCTCAATTTGCTGACAAGCCGAGATCTGGAGAGTGATAAAGACATAAGAGAAGAGCCGGCTGCTCGCGTCCTCACCCAGCGTGGCGAGCTCCAGCGTGCAGTTCTGCAGCGTGTCACTGGTCTGATTGACGACCAACACGTCCAGGACGATGTCATACTGGTTCACGTGCACATAGGCCTCTGCGTATACTGGATCCGAGAAGCCCGTCAGCTGAGTCACCTGCAGCGGAGAGAAGGGGCCTCTATTACTGCCGACAACCGGCCTACAAGTGGTGTCAGCCCCGCCCCACCGGTGATGACATCACTGATGACGTGTTCAGACATGAAGCCACACCCCTTATATACAGCTCCGCCCCCGGTGAGGACATCACTGATGTAATGACATGATCAGACATGAAGCCACACCCCTTATATACAGCTCCGCCCCCGGTGAGGACATCACTGATGTAATGACATGATCAGACATGAAGCCACACCCCTTATATATAGCCCCGCCCCTCCCATTACTGCTGACACCCCACCTGCACAGGTGTGCGGTTGTCAGACCCCGGTTGTACCTTGTTCAGTTTGGATGCCAGGGGGGTCGGCCGCCTCCTTCCTCTGCGTGGTCCCCATTGCTGCCAGGAGACTTAGCTGGAACTGATCCTCCTTGGACGACATCTCGTTCTTGGCGGTCAGCTGCATGAAGGAGATGTGGTCGTCGGCCTGGACCGTCACGTTCCGTTTCTCGGACTCTTTCTGCTCATGGTTAGAGATGACGGTCAGATTCCCGCCGGCGCAGTGGAGGGGGGTTATATCGGTGGCAGTGGCGTCCGGCCTCACCTTCTGTGACAGCTTCTCCTCCTCCAGCTTGGCGGACAGCATGTGTGACAGCGACAGGCGGCACTCCTTGTTGAAGATCTCATTCATCAGCGGCGAGCACTCGGCCAGAACCTTCAGGCACAGCGAGATCCGGTCCACGTCATCGTCCGTGATCGGCTTCTTGGGGAGGGAGGACTTTCCCAGGTGCAGAATGGTGGCCATGAGAAGCATGGACTCCGCCACGAAGGACTGAAGAAGGGCAAGAGGAAGGTCACAGCGAGCGCAGCAGCACCACCCTCATCATGCTGCAGATTCTACACTTACGTTCTGTTTCTTCTTCTCCGGGACCAGGGCCACGTAGCGCAGCGCGATCTTGGTCAGGGTCGTGGCAAGAGACGCAGCGACAAAGAAATCTCCATCCAGCAGAAATCCACGGAGAGGCGGCCTGTGGAGGCACAGAAATAAGGGGCCATTACAGCCCAAGAGCAGGACAGGCCGACTCCTTCCAGCATTGCGAGTGCTGCTCTGGAGTACAAGCTGTGACTGCACCCAATGTAACCCCTGGCCCGCCCCATCAGGAGCTGTAATCTGCCGCGGTCTGGATGCAGCTCCGGATGGCACCGACCTCTCTTCCTCCTTTTTGGCGGGGCGGGAGCTGCTGAGCGCGCTCTGCGTGGCGTATGTGCCCATCTCCGTCACCAGCTTCTGACTGGGGCCGACCGTCACCTCCTCCTCCGCCTTCATCTCTCCAGACTCCTTCTTAATCTCAGTCTCTACGATTGGGACCTGGAGGAGAGGGGGATGGAGTGACACCTCTTCCCTCCACGGAGCCCCCGCGACCCCCGCAGGCGCCGCCTCCTCAGAGGACAAGCCCTCGCGACCCCTGCAGGCGCTTCCCTCCTCCTCATCAGAGGACAAGCCCTCGCGACCCCTGCAGGCGCTTTCCCTCCTCCTCATCAGAGGACAAGCCCTCGCGACCCCTGCAGGCGCTTCCCTCCTCCTCATCAGAGGACAAGCCCTCGCGACCCCTGCAGGCGCTTCCCTCCTCCTCCTCATCAGAGGACGAGCCCTCGCGACCCCTGCAGGCACTTCCCTCCTCCTCATCAGAGGACGAGCCCTCGCGACCCCTGCAGGCGCTTCCCTCCTCCTCATCAGAGGACGAGCCCTCGCGACCCCTGCAGGCGCTTCCCTCCTCCTCATCAGAGGACGAGCCCTCGCGACCCCCCGCAGGCACTTCCCTCCTCCTCATCAGAGGACGAGCCCTCGCGACCCCCGCAGGCGCTTCCCTCCTCCTCATCAGAGGACGAGCCCTCGCGACCCCCGCAGGCGCCACCTCCTCAGAGGACGAGCCCTCGCGGCCCCCCGCAGGCGCCACCTCCTCAGAGGACGAGCCCTCGAGACCCCCGCAGGCGCCACCTCCTCCTCAGAGGACGAGCCCTCGCGGCCCCCGCAGGCGCTTCCCTCCTCAGAGGACGAGCCCTCGCGGCCCCCCGCAGGCGCTTCCCTCCTCATCAGAGGACGAGCCCTCGCGGCCCCCGCAGGCGCTTCCCTCCTCATCAGAGGACGAGCCCTCGCGACCCCCGCAGGCGCTTCCCTCCTCCTCATCAGAGGACGAGCCCTCACGACCCCCGCAGGCGCTTCCCTCCTCCTCATCAGAGGACGAGCCCTCGCAGCCCCCGCAGGCGCCACCTCCTCATCAGAGGACGAGCCCTCGCGACCCCCGCAGGCGCCACCTCATCAGAGGACGAGCCCTCGCGACCCCCGCAGGCGCCGCCACCCTCCTCAGAGGACGAGCCCTCGCGACCCCCGCAGGCGCTTCCCACCTCCTCATCAGAGGACGAGCCCTTGCGACCCCCGCAGGCGCCACCTTCCTCCTCAGAGGACGAGCCCTCGCGACCCCCCGCAGGCGCTTCCCTCCTCCTCAGAGGACGAGCCCTCGCGACCCCCGCAGGCGCCACCTCCTCTCCTCAGAGGACGAGCCCTCGCGACCCCCGCAGGCGCCTCCTCCTCATCAGAGGACGAGCCCTCGCGACCCCCGCAGGGCGCTTCCCTCCTCCTCATCAGAGGACGAGCCCTCGCGACCCCCCGCAGGCGCCTCCTCCTTCTCCACAGAGGAGGAGCCCTCGCGACCCCCGCAGGAGTTTCCTCCTCCTCCTCCGAGGAGCCCTTACGATCCGCGGCACTCACCTCCCCCAGGGACCGGCGCACTTCTGTCATCACGCTCTGGATGTCGTCTTTTGTGCTGCAATATTCTCCCAGAATCCACAGCGCTCCACGATAAATCCTGTAAGATAAGACGCGTTGTATTCCCAGCATGCACTGGTCGATGGGGGAGGGGAAGGGGGGGGGACAGACGTCACCAGCTAGTTATCCAGCAGTGTAAAGTATGGTGGCTTTATCCCACGTCCAGACTGTCTCTACCGATGATGTAACAGGTGTATCCACGCAGACAGCGCTCTGGATGTAGCCATGACAGCAGGAAGTAAACCCTCCATGCTTTACACTGCAGGCTGCACCCAGAAGTCATGGCGGTCGGAGCGGATACTGCAGAGCGCTTTATAGTCCGCTGTGGCGCGGACACTCACTTCACGGACTTGATAGAGTGGAAAACCTCCAGCATCTTCTCCACGATGAGCGTCCTCAGGTTATCGAACCTCTGAACGGCTTCTCGCACGAACTCCAGCACGTCCGCGGCGGCCGCCTCGTTACTGTCACTGAGGAACTCCATCAGCTGCAGGCGGGAGACGCAACACCGTCACACCGGGACTCCGCATCACCGGCCGATAACGGCTCTGCACTCACCACCGGGATGACGTTGGCGGCCATGTCTGGGAAGCGCACACTGCAGGAGTGCAACGTCCGCACCAGCAGCTGACGGTACTTGTCCAGTGTCCTCGTGCTCCGTCACATTGTTGGTCTTTATGACTTCCTTCTTCAGGACGATCACCAGCTGCAAGGACAGGACGCAAGGTAAATCCTCCGACCCCCCCGGGTATCCCCCCGACCACAGGACGTGGGGTAAATCCTCCAACCACCCCCCCCCCGGGTATCCCCCCCGACCACAGGACGCGGGGTAAATCCTCCAACCACCCCCCCCCCAGGTATCCCCCCCCGACCATAGGACGCGGGGTAAATCCTCCAACCACCCCCCCCAGGTATCCCCCCCCGACCACAGGACGTGGGGTAAATCCTCCAACCACCCCCCCCCCCGGGTATCCCCCCGACCACAGGACGCGGGGTAAATCCTCCAACCCCCCCCCCCCCAGGTATCCCCCCCGACCACAGGACGTGGGGTAAATCCTCCAACCACCCCCCCCCCCGGGTATCCCCCCGACCACAGGACGTGGGGTAAATCCTCCAACCACCCCCCCCCCGGGTATCCCCCCGACCACAGGACGCGGGGTAAATCCTCCAACCACCCCCCCCCCCCCCAGGTATCCCCACCGACCACAGGACGTGGGGTAAATCCTCCAACCCCCCCCCAGGTATCCCCCCGACCACAGGACGTGGGGTAAATCCTCCAACCCCCCCCCAGGTATCCCCCCGACCACAGGACGTGGGGTAAATCCTCCAACCACCCCCCCCCCCCCCCGGTATCATCCTCCAACCCCCCAGGTATCCCCTCGACCACAGGACGCGGGTAAATCCTCCAACCACCCCCCCCCCCCACACAGGTATCCCCCCGACCACAGGACGCGGGGTAAATCCTCCAACCCCCCCGGTATCCCCCCGACCACAGGACGCAAGGTAAATCCTCCAACCCCCCCCCCTCCCCCGGTATCCCCCCGACCACAGGACGCAAGGTAAATCCTCCAACCCCCCCACAGCTATCCCCCCCGACCACAGGGACGCAAGGTAAATCCTCCGACCCCCCCAGGTATCCCCCCGACCACAGGACGCGGGGTAAATCCTCCAACCCCCCCCCCCCCGGTATCCCCCCGACCACAGGACGCGGGGTAAATCCTCCAACCCCCCCCCCCCCGGTATCCCCCCGACCACAGGACGCGGGGTAAATCCTCCAACCACCCCCCCCAGGTATCCCCCCGACCACAGGACGCAAGGTAAATCCTCCGACCCCCCCGGGTATCCCCCCGACCACAGGACGTGGGGTAAATCAATCCTCCAACCCCCCCCCCCCTCCAAGTATCCCCCCAACCACAGGATGCGGGGTAAATCAATCCTCCAACCCCCCCAGGTATCCCCCCGACCACAGGACGTGGGGTAAATCCTCCAACCACCCCCCCCCCAGGTATCCCCCCGACCACAGGACGTGGGGTAAATCCTCCGACCCCCCCCCTCCCACAGGTATTCCCCCCCGACCACAGGACGCAAGGTAAATCCTCCGCCCGCCCCCCCCCCCCCCCAGGTATCCCCTCGACCACAGGACGCAAGGTAAATCCTCCGACCCCCCCCCGGTATCCCCCCGACCACAGGACGCGGGGTAAATCCTCCAACCACCCCCCCCCAGGTATCCCCTCGACCACAGGACGCAAGGTAAATCCTCCGACCCCCCCCCCCGGTAACCCCCCGACCACAGGACGCAAGGTAAATCCTCCAACCACCCCCCCAGGTATCCCCCCGACCACAGGACGCAAGGTAAATCCTCCGACCACCCCCCAGGTATCCCCCCGACCACAGGACGCAAGGTAAATCCTCCGACCCCCCCGGGTATCCCCCCGACCACAGGACGTGGGGTAAATCCTCCAACCACCCCCCCCCGGTGTCCCCCCGACCACTGGACGTGGGGTAAGTGGTCCAACTCCCACCAGGTATCCCCCCGACCACAGGACGTGGGTAAATCCTCCAACCACCCCCCCCCGGTATCCCCCCGACCACAGGACGTGGGGTAAATCCTCCAACCACCCCACCCCCCCAGGTATCCCCCCGACCACAGGACGTGGGGTAAATCCTCCAACCCCCCCCCAGGTATCCCCCCGACCACAGGACGTGGGGTAAATCCTCCAACCCCCCCCAGGTATCCCCCCGACCACAGGACGCGGGATAAATCCTCCAACCCCCCCCCCAGGTATCCCCCCGACCACAGGACGCGGGGTAAATCCTCCAACCCCCCCCCAGGTATCCCCCGGACCACAGGACGTGGGGTAAATCCTCCAACCCCCCCCCCAGGTATCCCCCCGACCACAGGACGTGGGGTAAATCCTCCAACCACCCCCCAGGTATCTCCCCCGACAACAGGGCCGCCAGTCACGCTTACCTCTTCCACATTTCTGGAGGACACCAGGTCCAGCGCCAGCTGCAAGGTTTTCTTGCGCACTTCAAGGTCCGGGGTCCCGAGGACCCTCAGGATGTCCATGACCAGATCCTGGAGATAAGAGAGGAGACGAGGAGCCGCAGATCGCCAGCAAACAAGGACCAAACTGACGGTTATCTTATCTCCACACCAATGTCACTAGCTCTGCTTGCTGTTGGGGAAAACATTCTAACACATTGTAACCGGCCGCGACAAACGTTTCCATTCACCGGCAGCAAGCACATTCTGAACTGTTAAAAAGACTTCAAAGGGGTTGTCTGGACAAGATCCACCTGTCAGCAGCCCCTCTGTGGCTCTGACACCGCCGGATCCCCGCAGTGCACAGTGTGCGGAGTCACCAGTGACAAGAGGCGCTGCAGACGGTGGATCTACAATGCACAGAGCTGCAGGACGCGCTCGTGGGACGGGTGGATCTACAATGCACAGAGCTGCAAGACGCGATCATCAGACGGGTGGATCTACAATGCACAGAGCTGCAGGAGGCGCTCGTGGGACGGGTGGATCTACAATGCACAGAGCTGCAGGACGCGCTCGTGGGACGGGTGGATCTACAATGCACAGTACCTGCAGGACGCGATCGTGGGACGGGTGGATCTACAATGCACAGAGCTGCAGGACGCGATCGTGGGACGGGTGGATCTACAATGCACAGAGCTGCAGGAGGCGATCGTGGGACGGGTGGATCTACAATGCACAGAGCTGCAGGAGGCGATCGTGGGACGGGTGGATCTACAATGCACAGAGCTGCAGGAGGCGATCGTGGGACGGGTGGATCTACAATGCACAGAGCTGCAGGAGGCGCTCGTGGGACGGGTGGATCTACAATGCACAGAGCTGCAGGAGGCGCTCGTGGGACGGGTGGATCTACAATGCCCAGAGCTGCAGGAGGCGCTCGTGGGACGGGTGGATCTACAATGCACAGAGCTGCAGGAGGAGATCGTGGGACGGGTGGATCTACAATGCCCAGAGCTGCAGGACGCGATCGTGGGACGGGTGGATCTACAATGCACAGAGCTGCAGGAGGAGATCGTGGGACGGGTGGATCTACAATGCACAGAGCTGCAGGAGGCGCTCGTGGGACGGGTGGATCTACAATGCCCAGAGCTGCAGGAGGCACTCGTGGGACGGGTGGATCTACAATGCACAGAGCTGCAGGAGGAGATCGTGGGACGGGTGGATCTACAATGCCCAGAGCTGCAGGAGGCGATCGTGGGACGGGTGGATCTACAATGCACAGAGCTGCAGGACGCGCTCG